>NW_008825251.1:901480-911505 GCF_000699105.1 Pygoscelis adeliae
CCCTGGCCCCCCTCAAACCAGGGGCGTCTGCTTTCCCGGCCAAGCCTCTGGGGTGGCTGGGGCAGAGATTTCTTAGTCCTGTCCCCAGAAGGCTAGAAGAGTCTTCCAAGGGACGTGCACGTACTTTGTGTCATCGCTTATTCAAGCCAGCCTCTAGCAGGGAGGGTCACAGGCCGCCGTTTCACCCATTATCACGGTGGCAAGGGGAGTCCAGCACCCCGTGGGACGCCATCAGCAAGAGACGCCGTGACATTGCCACAGAGCAGCAGCCTGGTGTGTTCTCTCTCACCGTCACCTTGGCCTTCCAACATGGACCTCTCGTGCATGCCCATCTGGAGATGAGAGCTGAAGATCGTGGTCCCTCCCCGCAGCACAACAGGTTTTGGTTGGTGTTTGCAGGTGAAGCTGGCCAGGCTCAGCCCTGGCACCAGTGGCTCTCACTGCTGCTGGCTCCAGCAGCACTGGCACGTGTGTCAGGACAGACTGAGGCTGTCAGGCAGCACAGCTGGCCAGCATGGAGCCAGGTGGGTGCAGGCAGAGTCCGAACTGGAGCCACAGAACCAGCCACGCCTGGGGCAAAGCTGAGCTATGGTTACCAACAGCTCCTATTTGGCAAAGAGTTTTGATTGCAATACCTACAGTGAGGGAGGCCTGGTTTGCACGGACATTTCTGAAATCAAACTGGCTGAAACATTTCATTTTTCCCCCTTATGCTTCTTTCAGAGGATGACCTAAAAAACACCAGTAAAATAACTGGAAGATGGAAGAGGTTGTTTCATTCTGGGCTGAACAAAATGCTTCAGGGTTGTGCAAATTACTTCCTCCCACAACGACATCGGCCTCTCCCTCTCAGCTTGGCACAGGCACGTGGCTGTTCGGCTGCCAGATCTGAAAAATCCATTCTCTGCCCTGATCTGTCCTGGACATCTGTTGTTTTGGGAGACGGAGCGTGTTGAGTGCTGGGCTGTTTGGCTCTGGGGAAGTCACCTGAGAGGTACGTGTCCTACTTCCTCATCCTCCAACGAGCCAGCTAATGCCCCCTGCTCTTCCCTGCGTGAGCAGCTCCACTAGCTCACTCCATGCTCCTTAACGCAGGGAGATGTAAACCTTCCTTTGCTGTGGCAGTGGCAAGGTTTTGCTAGTGCCCTCCAGCAGCCTGAGGGCATAATGGCCACTGCCAGTTACTAACTAAATACTCCTGGGAGGATAGTTTGGCTTTTGCAAGCCAGTCTCAGCCTGCTCCATTTTCAGACATCTCTCCAGCCTTCCCATCCCCAGCAGTTGGAGGTGGTCCCTTCCCCACCAAAGCAGCTCCTCCAAGGCCAGGAGCTTTGTGCATACTGCATCCTCCTCCACCCATTTGCCTGACAGAGTGTTAACAGATGTCCTTGAAATGAAACACCCTAGGAAGTGTGGACAGGGACACTGCTGTCCCAGAAGGTCTCGACAAACACTATCCCCAGTTGTCAGATATATGTGTGACTTAACAGTGCTCGAAGACAAAGCTCTACTTCCCACTTCTTGGGTTTTCGAGACCCTGCTTGCCCAAGACCAACCCAGCCTCTACTACTATTACTATTTTGGTTTCTGACAAACCAAAACTGATCAGCTCTGTCACCTGTGGGCAGCCGAATCCCAGCAACTGTGAGCACAAGCTTTCCTTTGCAAGCTTGGAAATCAAGCTGGGGAAACGTAGAGACGACGACACCTCCACGGAGGGGACAGGGGCTCTTCAGTGGCATGCTCCCAGCCCCAACAGGCACCACTCGTTTTAAGGACATCCCAAGCACTGTTAAAGACAAGTGACATCAGCAACATTCCCTTGCTGGACCAAAACCACAGGTAACAAATACACACCATGCTGCATGCTCAGCCATCGCCGCTGCAGAGCTACCCTGCAGCGGGCAGCAGCTGTTTTAGCTGGGGTCTGATGCTGCCAAGACACAAGACGCCTAGCCGCACAGCCACCTCTCAACACCTGTTAGCACATCTTTGCACCCACACCATTTTTCCCTTTGACACCAAAAATAACTTGCATTAAAGTTTTAACAGCTATTATGCTTGAAGCCCAAGAAAGACCCCAAGAAATTTCTGTCAGTTCTGCACCAGAACACGCTTGCTCCTCTCCTCGCAATGAGGTTAGGCCAGGGAATATCTCGCTCTCCTTCCTGCCAGGGACTGGCTTCTTTTTGCTGAAAGCCAAAGTGATGTTCCTCCAGCTCTGCAGCTAGCAGCGAGCTTCACAGAGCCTGCAGACAGTACAGCCTCTTCTCTGCACCATCATGTAGACCCCATAGGGATGCAGCCTCTTGGCGGAACAGCATCCCGACAGCTGTGGCTCCCACAGCTCCGCTCTCCAGCACAGGAAAGACCTTTTTCTCCCTGAGTCGCTGCTCCACGGGAGCATAGACCCCACACCAGCCATTGGTTTAGTCCCCTGCCCTTTGTTGAGAGGAGAGTGCAGAGCAAGCATGCTCGTTGTGCCAATACCAAAACTGCTGAGGACAGAGGTGCTGCCCAAGCCCCTGTTCCCGCCACTGCAGTCCCTATCCTGTCAGCTGCTGCTCTTCTGTCCTCCTAGCACTCAACTTCATGCTCTCTGCTAGACCACCCCTGTGTCAATCTCTCAAGTCTCTGCACAAACCCCTTGTTTTTACAGTTCTCATCATTGTAAGATGCTCAGCTCCATTCTACAGGCTGCCACATCCCCTTGAGCTTCTTAAAATTAACCTGATTTCTTTGGGGGCAGATGCCATAGCCTTAGTTCTCTTGGTGATCAGCACTGGGGATACCTGCTTCTAGCCATTGAGGCACCCCTTAAAACAGAAACCTTAAGAGATTAAAAGCTTGCAGCTGAGCAACTGCAATCACTACCTTATTTACCAGGAGCCTTGCAGAGATCCAGAGACCAATGTCTCTTCCGCATGGTCGTGATCCTCCTCAACAGAGGATCCTCCTCAACTCAGGTTCTGCCTCAGCTTCCAGCCACTAGAACTGTAGAGAACTGCAAAGACGAAGAAACTCAGCTGGTGGGACTGCAGGCAAGCGAGGAATAAAGCAAAGGGGCAGGTAAGCGACTCTCCAGCTCTGCACTCTCACTCTGCACGTTTTACAGCAGCGCTTGAAGTCCTGCTCTGGACCAGACTTGGGCACTCTGCGACACAGTAGTGGCTCTGCCACGATGGCATGTCACGGGGCAGGGACAGCTGCTGAAGGAGCAGACCGGCTTACACAGAGGCAACACTTGGCTTAACCTGCTTAATCACCCATTAAAGCATGGATCTAAGCATTAGCTACTACTTCCACTACAAATGCTTCTGGCCCCTTCTACCAGTGCAGGACTCAAGCCTGCAGCACAAGAGACCTGAGAATCCCAAAGAGCTGCTGGCTTAGATATTTACCAAAAATCGAACTCTTAAAGGAGTCCCACACTCGCACCATTTTACATAACTTCGAAGACCAGAGGATACAGAAGCAGCACAGTGGATTATCCAGGCGACATTTATTAGAGCATTTCAAGTATACAATGATTTTACTGATGGCTGTCAGCAGCTAAGATGCAAACAGATGCCAGTGGGAAAGGGTGACCTAGAACTAGCAGGCTATGCAATTCTTGTGGGAAATTAATGCTTTCAGCTGAAAGAAGAGGAAAAGAAAGTATCAGACTAAAAGACTGAGCAAGTTTGGGGATGGGGAGGAGAAAACATAGAAGTTTTTATTTAAGATCACTTACTTAAATTGGCAACTCACACGTAGCAGAAGCTGTCTGCTATTGCACTCTCCCCTTGGCATCCCAAGGACCTAAAATAGCCAGGTGTGTTTTTTCCACCAAGAACAGACAGCATTTTCCATGGTAAGAATGGAGGCCTGCACCGGTGGGCGATTCTGGAGCCCTAGCTCAGCACTTAGAGATTTAGATCCTTGGCTTTGCATACTCACATGTGAGAACCAGGCTGTTGGACTTCCATCAGCAAGGAAGCAACGCAGACTTTCAGCAAGAACACGCTAAAACTATCAACTCCTCACTGTAAGGCAGCTTTAGGTCAGGACTCTTTTTGGGTGCCTGAGCTGTTGTTTAGAAAAGCAAGGACCACACGGCAACAAGACTACAAGGTCCTCTGACAACAACAAGGACTGTGCGTGTTTCCCAAGAACTATTTCTGAAAGACGCATCCTTAAAAATATCTTAAAGCAGAGACTCCCCCATTGATGCACAAAAAGGATATGACTAGGGAGGAACCGAGCTATGAAGTGATCAACTCATAAAATGGACCTCACAAACCAGAGGCTATGTACTTTGCCTGATTTGCAAGTCAGTAATTCTGCACTTAAGATAATAGCTGCCTCAATTGTGTCTTAGTCTCCTGCATTTATTAACAAGGAGCAGTTAATTCAAGAGCTTAAAAAATTTAAATGCTTAACATTTAAAAGGGTATCTCCAGAATGACTGTCCTTCAAGACTACTAAGCTCTGAGGTATGCAGTGGCAACTTAGTAGTCAGGGTTGCAGAATGCAGCGGAGTTTCTAAGCCTCCTGAACACACCTTCGTTAACCAAATGAATCACAATTCTTTCCAGCAAAATGGCTTAAAAATTTGTCTTCGGCAAAGACCATTTAAAAATTCTGGTCAACAACTGATTTTCAAGTAAAACAAAAAATACTAGAAATGGTAACAACACAGTCTGTTTAATCAAATCAGATCTGATTACTACAAAAACATGCTAAGGACAGCCGCTCAACTCATATGGATGCTGCAGTGCCTTCCTCCCACGTACCCTACAACTGCTTTTTAAAAACTCTGTGTCTAAAGGACAACAATGGAAGACAAGTCAGGATTTAATGACAGATTTCAAACAGAAGGGCATACATACATTAAATTAACAGATTCAACCTTCAGCACACAGGATTTTGATAGAGTTACTGGCTAGAGTCACAGAAGGTTCCAAATTTGAACAGTCTTGAACCACTTCCAAAAATTCCAATGGCTTTTTAATAGTTCCAACAATTAATGGGTATATAAAACGGAGATGCACTTCTCCAGCAGAAGAGTTGGGGCTCTTCCAGGCTAATCGGACCACTGGTACAGAAGGGAGCTGATTTGACTTCCCCCACCTTCCCACCAGTCCACTAAAGACTATGATTTATTAAAACCTTCTTGATTTACTGACAACTGATTTAACAGGTGAAAGCTGCAGACTGTGTCAATCATAGTGGATGGCAGTATAGAAGATTATCCAAACAACCTGTGGAGAGGAAAGGAAGCCAAGGTTATTTTGATGCCCCTGGAGAGGGTTCAGACACAGAAAACAAGCCTCACGCCTTGCTTTCAATACAGGACTGGGGACTGAACTCCAGCTTTGAGGTGGTCTCGGAGAGATGTTAGGATCACCACGCGCCACAAACGGTGGCATTCAACTTGCTTGCCTCCTGGGGTGACTAGCCCCTCTCCACATTAAAATCCCACCACAGTCCCGCCAGTGATTTAGAAACACCACCAAACCAAGTGCTGAGCATATTCACCCTGGGGGGAGGGGAGTAAGGGAAAAACAAAGACACCTAAAACACCAGTTTGGGTGTAACTAGCTCTAGATGAAACTCCACCAGGATATCTGGGACAGAGGATGGGAAGACATAAAAGTTAAGTGGTAGATGCAGAAGTATAGCTGCCTGTTCCTACATCCTCTCCTACAGAGAAATCCCAGGCATTAATACCATATTTCATAGCCAGCAGCCATTATATTTTGGGATTTTCTTTCCCAATCAACTCCACTTATTAGATGATAACACTATCAGTGCACCACCTCACCTGCTTTTCTTCCAGGTCTTTTCCCCTCAGAAAGTGTACCAACACAATTCACTCATCAACTTAAAGAAAGCAAGAGGCATTACCAGAAACAGTGCAAAAGATGTCATGAATCCTTCCTTTGTTAGCTCCCACGTCCCGCCATACTCCTCCTCATCTATCTGCTGGAAGCTACTGAAGTAGAGGTACAGAACACCAGCATTGATCAGGCAGAATCTGGAAGAAAGAGAGTAGGAACCGTCATTTTGGTGATACAGGGTACAGGTATCCAACATGCCGTACAGCAACATAGCAGTGAAATGTCTTTCATACGCAGCAGAGAGGAAGCAGAGAGGAATACTGTTCCTGCAGTGCTTCCCAGGCAGCTCAGTCACTTCCTTAAAAGAGCACCACCTTGCCATAGCACGCTAGGTTTGGATGAAGTTCACCTCACATGGCACAACCTACTCCTAGTAAGGCTCCACAGACAGTAGTCAAAAGCTGCAAGTATCAACAGATCTGCAAGTTTTCCTATCCTGCAGATCAGCAGCAGTCCTGCTCCCACACAGAATCCAATTTCCTTGTGTGTGCTACTTGATTTTGAGGCTGCTAAGAGGGAAGACTGTTAGACTCTATGCTCAGTGTTAGATCCCTGTTAACTTCCCATGACCAAACACAGCGACTTAGAGACGGGAGCCAGAGAAGACTCGATAGCGCCCTCAGAGCCATAGCACTGGGATTCAACTTGAGACAACTCTTGGCACTCTCTAGTCTGTGCCAACAGTTACGCTGCAACAGAGAGAAAAAACGTGACCTCCTGTTTGTCCTTAGACACATTTGGCTTTACACCACCCCAACTCAGGGCTGGGGCAACCTGGGAAGTGACGGGTACATCTCCTGGAAAGAAGGCTGTGTAGAAAGGGCAATACGGGAAGACATACACACAAGTTCAGTGACTGGCAGCAAGCTGTGAGCAGCTGTGCGACTGTATACCACAGAGAAACCACGCACACAGGTCTAGAAGCTTTTTGTTTTTCCACTGTACACCAAATCACGTTTATTTCTTACTAACATTTAGCACAGGAATTGGCTTAAGGTGCCTGAAGGTGCCTTGTGAATTAATGGATGACTAAGTAAGAACAATGCTTCTCAGCTACTCCACGTTACTGGGAGCACTTTAGATTTAACTGTTTGCATGTAGTTACCAAGTTCCTGTTGGAGCATCGCTGCTTTACAACCCCTTTTCCCTAAATTTCAAACTTTTTTTTTCCCCCCTTAGAGACACTTGCTCCTACTCCCTCCACTTTCTTGCCACAGCCAGGACACTCAGGAGGAGGGACAAGATGACAAGTCAATTTTGCCTAAGAAAAGCTGTGAGGTTGTGAGTTTGACTAGGAGACCTTGACTAGGCAGAGACGTTTGCAAACGGAGAGTCCCCAGAGCAGACACAGCATCTTCCCACACCCGGTGTTCAGAGAGCAGGGCTGTGTGTCCCATCTCTCGTGACCCTCCAGAGGCCTTCAGGCACGTGCCAGGGCCAAACAAATTTTCATTTCATAACTCAGAGTGCTCACTGCAGCCTTCGGACACCTGCTGGGAAATGACCTGAATCCCGTGTCTCGGTGGGGAACCGATGCGTACATACCCTTCTAGGCACTGCCTTCCCCCGACACCATGGCTGAAAGAACAACTTCAGCAAGCTGGGCGTGCTGCAGGAGCACTGCCAACAGTGCCACTTTGCCTGCTTGTTACCTACAGTCTTTGGTGTTTTGAAGAAACCTTTTCTTTTTCAAAGAGAAGCTGCCCCTCTTGTCTACTAACAGAACCTCCTCCCTGCTCTGAGGAGGGCTCCCGACTCAAAGAGAAGGACTACCACACCTTCCCCTCTATGGGCCTTACTTCCTTGGTGCCTAGTGTGGCCACCTTACTCATAGCCCCTATTCACACATGCAGGAACAGGCCACTTCACAAGTCAATTGAACCTCTCGCTCCCTTCTTCTACCCCTGCCCCCTTTAATAATAATAAAATAAATAATAATTTTAAAAAGCATTAATCAGGCTGAGGAGAGAAAAAGAGGCTGATGAAGACATGTTACGATTTGTATGAATTTCATGACAAGTAACAGTCTGGAATGCAACGCTGGCTTTAAGACGCGTGGCAGACAGAGACTGCGTTTGTTTATAGCACAACTTTAAACCAGACACCAAGTAGAGTCCAAATGTGGGAAAGTACATGAGACAGAAAAGGAAATAAACCTTACACTGCTATTCCCACGAATCCCTTCAGTGGAACTACTCCCCAGATGATTCCCAAAATAACTGCAATGATCTGCCGGAACCAGTAGATCACATCTAAAAACTCGTCCTGAGGAGACAAAGCACAAGAAAGATTTTGGCATTTACTATGTTTCCTTTTTTTTAAAGCATCATACAATTAACAGGTGAAAATTTAACACACTGAACACTCAGTTTTCCATTCAAAGTGTAAGATATTGTACCCAGAGGAGACGAAAGCAGCTTATGGCATCACGCACCCTGGACTTCTCTGCTTCCACATTCAATACATGGCTTTGCCCTCCAATGGGCTAACTGCAGAGGCGAACAAGTGTCTAAGCCCCCTTCTTTACTAAAGATTCAATTCTATAAAAATTAACTGGAACAAAAGTTTAAAGAACTGTTCATGCTTTAAGACTGTTACAGCCACTCTCAGTGCCCCAGGCCCTCCCCTACCCAGAAACAAGTGCTACCAGTAGCCAGTACTCATGCCAACTCCAAACCACAAACCGTCTCTCACACGTACTACAAATGATTCTGCATTCTTTCAGAGCAGCAGTGAAGTGGTCATTCCCATTTGTCCACAGGGCCAAGGCAGCTGTAAGTATCGCAGCTGGACAATGCTGACTCCCACTTTAAATACAATTCACTTCTGCTCGCGTCTTTTTTTCCTAGCCTCCCCAAGGATGAGATTGCCCCAGCATACCCCCAAACACCAACGGCCTTCGTGATTTTACTGTAGGGTGTGCAAAGTTGTTTGGCTCCACGTGGAAGACTAGAATCTATGTCAGGTACGGTCGTTTCTCTCAGTCACTACATTTCTCAGTCATTCTAGCCTTCAGTTCACATCCTATTGCAGAAAAAAAAACATTGGCACAGCCTGTCACTGTTCCCCTCGCTAGCTCTGAAATTCCCGCCCAGTTTGTCAGAGGGGGATGAGGTCGGGTACGGGAGAGCCCCACCAGTTCTGTGAGCAACAGCAACTGATAAGAAAAAAGCGACACAGATTCATGTCTGTCCCCAGGGAAAAGCAGGGCAGAGTCCGCACCTCCTCCACGCTGCAAGGCAAAGCCAGCAAACCGGGGAGCAGACGTCCCGCTCCATCCACGCGGCCGTGTGCCCCGGCCGTGCTAGGGATACGGCAGCAGCTGGGGTGCTGCAGGAGCTCAGAGCACCTTGTGGGTGTGCTGCTGGGGAACAGCAGCAGGAAGAGGCGCTGACCAGGAGCATTACAGCACACGGGAAATACACACGGGAAAAAAAGGCTGCACTAGCGCTGAAAACACTGGGAAGTCTGTGGCTGACATGTTTTCACTCACACTTGGAAGGTTTGCTGACAAACACGAGCAAAACATGCAAGTCGAGCACACACATGAAGTTTTGTAGAAACCAAATCTCTTTTTGCACATGAGACGGCGAGGCTAGGAACAGCAAAGCAGACGGCAAACGGCCAAACGACCGCCATGACGTTACTATTCTGCGAGAACGTGCCCGCACCGTGACACTGTAACGGAGACGTTCTCACAAGCCTGTTCTTGCTGCTGCCCTTTCCCTCCAGACCTGACAGGTCAGCTGGACTTGCAAATATATTTTCCCCCGAACTTCTTAAACTAGATTATATTTCTAGTTTTCTTTTAATTACACAAAGTAAGTTTTTATTTAATCCTAGAGAAGTTTAATACAAAAGCCGAATTTAACTGAGGTATCTCAATATAAACGCAGCTTGTGTTTTCTTTGGCTCCACGCCCAAGCAGCAGAGAAGAACTGGGCCCGCTGTAGGCTACAGTAGAGCAGACGTGCCACATCTGCCTTCAGGAGGTACTCGGAGGGCAAGCTCTCTGCCCGAGAAGGGAGGCGAGACCATCGCGCGCCGGTCGTCCAGCGTGTAAGCCGCAGCTGGGTTTAAACAAGAGCGCTGGGTTTACCCGGGGTGCCGGCCGGGCGACACCCCTAACCTCACCCCCCGAGC
>NW_008825251.1:913207-914155 GCF_000699105.1 Pygoscelis adeliae
CGCAAACACCACGGCCGCGCGGCGGTGCGGGGATCGCCCCGGGACTGCTCCCCCCTCCGCGCCAGGCCCTTTGCCTGCACGCCTCCATTGTGCTACGCTGCCGGCTCGAAATCCGTAGCCGCGCTGCTGCAGCTCTCCGTGGCGACTTCCCGGAGACGGGCTGCGGGACTGGAGGTGTTCGGAGCAGGATAGCCTTGAAATAAAACACGGTTGTGCAGGGCGCTACAGCTTGTTGTCTCTGTTTATTCGAGCGGGCGTTACAGCAGCCAGACACACTTCCAAGAAATTACGCTCTTGGAAGTGTATGCAAATAAAATAATCACAAGTGGAGTCCTAAAGATTTGACTACTTTTTTATGTCCTTTCCTTACAAAAGCAATGGTATTCAACTTAAAACAGTTGCATTCCTCATGAAAACCCATGTTGGGAATTGCTTCTTCAGCAGGGGGTGGGCGGCTGTTTGGTTGGGATTGATTCACCGTTCTCCTCTTCAGGGTGTGCGTATGTGGGCAGGTGGGCGGAGGAGGGCCCGGGTTCGCGACAATAAATGGCCGCGTTCCCTGGACGCGCGTGGGTGCGGGTCTGGATACCTCCTTCTGGTGGGCAGCGCAACGAGCAGTTCGGCTCAGCGGTGCTGGGGCCTCTCAAGGCATCGCTGAAGACCTTGATCCCGCAGTGAGCCTTGCTGGTGGTGGGGAGGCCCGAGTCCTGCAGAGGTACCTCGAGCGGAGCCGTTCCTTCCTCGCTTGCCCATGCACATCCCCGCTGGCGCATGATGAGGTTCACTGTTTCATTTCCCCGTTAAAAAGCCGCGGGCCCAAGGTCCTGCACTTCTTTCTGTTGCACAAACTAGCAAACGCGTGACGCGCTGAGCATCCCGGGAGCCTGACTGCTCTCTGTTCGCAGCACTAAGTACTTCAGCAGCAGCCACCTCGCTGTCGATTTCAGC
>NW_008825251.1:914179-916252 GCF_000699105.1 Pygoscelis adeliae
CCGTGTGTGGTTACCACAGAGGGGAGCAGGCAGATGAGTCCTTGTCCCAGACCTCTGATTGCTTCCAGCCGAGGCCATGTAATTCAAATACAGATTATGCGAGATACTTTTGGACTTCAAAAGTATCTTGCCCTGCTCCAGCTATCAGGCCCCTGAGCACATGTCCAACCCCTTGGGCATTTGCCGCAAGCCAAAGGCTGGTCCAAGTCAGCGGACCCATGTGGGATTAGCAGGAAGGGGACACACAGTGGGGGTGTCATTGCTGTGCCTCCGGCAGGACCTTTGCCTCTGACACCCCCACCGTGACAGGGCCCTTCGCTGAGGGGCCAGGTCTCATGTGCCCCGGCTCCAGCATCGCTCCCAGGGCGCTCCCCAGGTGCTTGGGGCATGGCAGCCCCCCTCCTGCTCCGCGCCCTCCGCTCTGTGATGGACACGGTCACTGTGCGCAGGGGGAGGCGACAGCTGCGGGACCCCAGGGCTGACCCCTTCCAGGCTGTGTCCTAGGCACGTGAGGAGTCCCACTGTCCCCAGCTCCCTGCTCCTGCCCCAGGCCACTTTGCAGGGGTGGAACCACTTGCACGGTGGTGAGGCATCTGGATCAGGGAACTGATCTAAAATTCACATGCTAAAAAAAAAACACCCTGGCTTGTTTTACTCCATCTCCATTGCCTGATCCACGGCCCAGAGAGAAAAGCAAATTAAATTTGGGCTTTAAAGAACAAGGAGGAGGCAGGAGAGCCGCCAGAGGATGTCATGGGTGTACAAACAGGCCCCCGGTAAGGGATGCGCGTTGGCAGGTATGTGGAAGTAGGGGAGACGAATTACACGGGGAGCCCTGGGCACAGGCAGGGGAAGGTGGGAAGGGCTGGATGGGGCTCAAGGGAGAGCCCGAGGGGCTGCGCAAGGTGGCCCAGCAGCAGCCCCGTTCGTGCACGCAGCTTCAGAGGCTGCAAAGCTGCCACGTCCATACCGCTCCCCTTCACCAGTTCTGCCCCCGGAGCCTGGCCTGACAGCTGCCCAGTGGCAAGGACCTGGGGCTCGGTGAGCAACAGCAACCACCGCAGAGGGGCTGGAGGGGCGTCCTGCCTCCTGCCAGGCTCCCGGGGACCACCTGGACACGGCTGAGGCCAGGCCTTTCCTCCAGCACAGGAAAACCTGGGACCAGCCACGGGGTGGCAGCTTGGGCTGTCTGACTCCTGGGATTTGTTCTTTTATGTCTTTCTTTTTTCTCTTTCCTTACATTTTTATTAAAAAGGCAAACCTTCTTGTGACCCCCCTGGCTAGATCATGGGCATGGCTCGCCTCTGCCCTGGCACGGCACTCGGCAGCGTTTCCAACCCCATCTCTGCATTTGGCCAGCTCCTGATTCCTCCCCCAGCACAGTCTGTCCTTTGGAGGGGACGCAGGCAGGACAGCTGCCTCCAACGAAGGCTGGATGACCTCCGTGGCTCCCCCACTCCCCGGAGGAGGCAATGCCTGGCATTTCATCCAAGCAGCATGGGGGCATGTTTAGGGATGTCCCCAAGTCTGGCAGGCTGTTGGCAGAGCAGGTCACTGGTCTTCTGGGCCAGCAGGAACTAAATCCGTGCCCTGGGCAGGGTCTGGCCAGGCTGCTGGAGGGCATGGCTGTTGCTTTCGCATCAGTGATGAAACAGGTTTTTTGGCTTTTTAACTGTTGTTTGTAGTGATGCCCTGCAGGAGAATGGCAACTGAAGATTAATTTGTGTCACTGCTCGTTTCTGCTCTTCACCTGTGTTGCTGTGAGTGCAGCTCGTGTGTTCCACGCTGTCCCCTTGCCACAGCTCTGCTACGCTGGGAAGTGCCCAGCGGTGACAGCAGGGTATAGTCCTTGTCCTCGAGCTCCTAACTCTCCATGGGCAGTGACGGAGCCGCTGGCAGTGCCCAGGCAGAGCAGCCCTGCTCCAGCTGCCTGCTCCAGGGTTGGGTGAATCCCTCTCAGCAACGCTCCTGGTGTCTCCCTCTCCCATTGCCTGCTCCTCTGCGGGCTGAATTCTGGCCCCAGTGTCGTGAGGTCCTGCAAACCAAAGATAAATCCCCCCAGGATAATGTCGG
>NW_008825251.1:916287-916808 GCF_000699105.1 Pygoscelis adeliae
GAGCCCACAGGACCGGGAGCTCCTCTTGGTGACTGCAGGACTGGGATGCGGCACAGGGTTGCTGATGAGCAGGAAACGTGAGCAAGACCTGCTGCCCTGGGGAGATGTCCCAGGGCCGGTCCCTGTCCTGCCTCTGGTGAAGGGTAGGAGCTCCCCATCCCTGCTCTTCCCGGCTCCAGACGCCAGCTCAGGAATGGGCCAGGTCCCTTGCCTTTCTCCACTCCAGGCCACTTTTTAGAGGACCTTCGAGGGGCTGTTTAACCCGGTCCTTCTGGTGGCTCGCAGACCAGGGCAGAGGCAGGGCTCGGCGCTGACTGGCTGGTCCTTCTGGCCGCCGTTCCCTTTGCAGCGTGGTCCCATTAACAGAGGCTTTCAGCCAGCCTCGGTGCAGCCTTCGGACGTCCGCAGGGCCTCTCCGTGTAACCAACCCAAATGGGCCGCCGGGCCACAGGCAGTCCCATGCCTGCCGGCAGGGATGTGACCCAGCCGTGGCGGCGCAGCCAGGGGCGGCTCGGGGAGCC
>NW_008825251.1:917545-921714 GCF_000699105.1 Pygoscelis adeliae
GCGCCCGGGGGGGGGGGGGGGCGACACAGCGGTAGGAGAGGCCCCGGTGCGTCCCTGCCAGGCACCCCTCTGCCCGGGCGGGTGGGGAGAGCCTCTCTCCGCGGCCCGGCAGGGATGTCCCAGCCAGGGGAGGCGAGGATCGGCCTTGGGCAAAGCTCTCGGTAACTGTCTGCGATGACTTGGAGCTGGGACATCCCGGCTTCCCCGGGATGGCAGTGCTGCAAGAGCAGATCCTGCCGCCTTTGGCTTCACCCGCCTCCTGCTCTGTGAGAGCTGTTCCTGTCGGGAGCATCTGCTTTTCCCCCAAGTCTTTTTGCTGATGGCCAGAGACAAGATCCAGATGCATGCGTGATGCTCCAGAGATCTCCCCAGTGACCTGTGAGCAACTTCAAGCAATAAGATGTTGTAAGGCAGAAAAGCTTTATTTAGCTCATTTCCCTCAGTCTTAAACACAGAGGAACGTTGTGTTTTGTTTAGGCCCATGAAAACCTGAGGTCCTCTTGGCTTCCCTCCCTGCATGCCCTTTTGGTACAAAAAGTTACGACTGTGATAAAAGCCAGGGGAGGCTCTAAAACATGGATGTGTAGGAGAAGGCGGCGGCCAAAGCAGCATTCTTTGGAGCGGAACATCCTCAAGTGTCAACAACCACCGCTGCTGACCAAAGATGGTTGGGTTTCTTTAGTCACTTGAATTTTTTTCCTCTCGTCACTGGCAGGCTCTGTGCGGCTGTAGGAGGAGTTTGCGGTCACCTCCCCCTCTGAGGCGCTGCGGCCAGATTCCCCTGCTGAGGTGAGCCCCTTAATTCTCCTGGGAAAATATCAAACCCAGCCCAGGGCATGTTATGCTGGTGGCCCGGGGCCATGAAGGCCTTCTGCTCCATGGTCCTGTTTCCCAGCCTCCCCAGGCATCAGAAGGGTGCTGGGTGATGGGTCTTTTGCGTGGTGATGGTGTCTGTGCACGGTCTTCTCATGGTGGCCCCAGAAGTTGTGCTTTGGAAGGGTTTGCATGTGCCACATGGGCACGGTGAGGTCCTTGTCCCCTAAACTTGGTGGGAAGGAGCTAGCCCAGAAACTGTCTGCCGAACTTGCAGCCGAGCCCCACAGCTGCGCGTGGGCCTGCTCGTGTCCCCGGTGTGCCGCGGGAGCTGAGGGAGGGCTGGGATGAACTCTCCCTCCCAGGGGTTGCTGCACACTTAGCTCTGGCTCCCTGATGCTGCCCTGCTCCTTCCCATCCGCACACGAAACCTGCTTGCCGGCTTCAGAGCTGGTGGCTGTGGCTGGTCTGGGGACACAGCCCAGGGCTCGGGTTCTGCTTTCCCCTCGCCTCCAAACTCCCTTTCCCACGTCCATCTCTAATAAGGCCAAAAAAGGAGCAGAATGGCAGCCCGCCTCCGCAGTGCCGAGGAGGACAGGGGGCTCCTTCTGCAGCTCCCGGTGCCTCTGGCCGGCAGTGCGGCTCTCCCGGCACTGGCACCCTTTGGCAGCAGGGCCGGAGCTGAGCAGTGCCACATCACAAGGGCATCCCGAGCAGGGCTGTGCTGGAGGAAAGGGACGGATTAACAGCGAATTAAGGCAGGGAAGATGAGCTGCTCCCTGCTCACTCCTCCAGCATATGACAACCCAGTCTGTGTGTCCCACTAGCTCCGGAGGCGGCATGTCCGCTTCTGGGCAGTCCTGGTGCTGGGAGAGGTGCCTGGCAGACGGCAAAGCTTTACAGGTGGAAGGATGCCCTGGCTGCAGCACTGCCCTGCAGCGTCCTGTGCCAGTGTGGGATGCTGCAAGGCATCACCCACGCTGGCCCTCATGCTGGACTACACCCCCTGCGGTACTGTAATGTGTCGAGGTGTGGCTGGCCATGCGTTGTGGGGGGCCAGTGCTTGCCCGTTAGTAAACGCAGCTGTGTTGTGGCTCACTGGTACTAGCAACTAGTTTTGGGAAGAGCTATTGGGCAGAGATTTAACCACAGTCCCTCCAAGGGGCCATCGTTCACCCTGCAGGGGTGTCCTCTGGGACAGCCCAGGCTGTTTGAATCGCTCTTTCCCAAAAGCATCCAGCAGACGCACATCATGCATCTCACTGCTGGGATCTTGTGGCGGAGAGGAGCTCACTGCAAGCAGGAGATGATGTCCCTCTCCGGCTGTGCTGGAGACTGCAGGGCAGCCCCACACGGTGCCGGAGCCTCGTCAGCACTTTTAGAGGTGGCTCCTGCACTTGCATGGCCAGCTTTGGAGGAGCCACCCTTGGGAAACCCTTAGCAGCATATCCCGGGTGATCGTAGCTTCTGAATACATGGGAACACCCCAGGGCCTGGGGACAGGCTGCTGCCACCACGAGGGGAGCTGCCCCGTTCCCTCCTTGCCCGGGCACCCCTCCTTCTTGCCAGCCAGACCTGCCACAAGCCTGCTCAGCCCGCTGGCCCAGCAGCAGCTCCCTGCTGTTTTAATTTTCAGCTGGGATAGTGAGCTGGAGCAGCACAGGAGAAGATGTGGGGTAGGGAAGGGTGGAAGTGGGCAGGAGGGAGGAGGACGGGGCCGGGACGGGGCCCACCTGCCCTGGCAGCACTGCGACGTCCCTTTGGCTTTTCCCACCCTCCCCAGCATGGTCAGGAAGCAGCGCCAGGATGGAGTTGCTCATCTGTTTTTTACCAAAGAGGAAACACGTGGCGGTTTATTTTTCTGATGACTGTGGGTCTTTGCTCTTTCTCTTTAAAACTAAACTATTTTCTTTACTAACTTATGAACTTTTTAAGCCAGCCCCGTGGCCCCTTGGGTCTGACTCTCAGATGGGGAAGGCATAAGCCCAGTGGTGCAGGAGGCAGGGAGATCATCTTGGCAGGAGTGGTGGCAGAAGGACGAGGGAATAAGGGCAGCCGGTGACGGGGCGTGTGGTGATCAGATCGGTGCACGGCTTTCATGCCAGGCTGGCTGCGGTCTCACCCCAGGGCTAACCTCCTCGGCTCTGCTGCCTGAGATCAGCAGCTCCTGGGCTGGAGCAGCGCTGGGTTGGGGCTTTCAGCAGGGGGTGGCAGGAGCAGGACCAGTCTCCGTGGGTTTCCTTCTTGCCGAGGAGGAAGCCGGAGGTTTAGTGGCTGCACCAATTGGCTCAGCTGAGTCCACCCCAGCGTGCAGGGCACCATGGCCGGGCATTCCCTGAAATGGTCTGGGCATCGGGTTTTTGGGAATCGCAGAAAGCATGGGCTCGAAGACCAGGGGAGCGCGGCCATTGAGCCCTCGTGCAGAGCACGGATCGCCCCTGTCAAATCAGGCCTCGCCGCAAATCACTTCTGCCTCACGCAAGAGGCGCCTTTCCCCGCACTGACCCAAAGAAGTCTCTTCCCAAGTCCCAGCCAGCCCAAGGAGGTCTGCTAACAGCAGAAATAGAATGATTAGGAGATGACGAGGCTGAGCTGGACCTTGGGACCAAGCATCTTTCCAGGGCATATTTTGGATCAAACAGCAAAACCATGTGCTGTCAAAATCGCACTTAATCCCCCTAAGAACCATCTCTCTGGAGAGGGTGCCAAGCTGTGCTTCTGCTGCTGGTCACAGCCGTGGCAGGGTAAATATTTGTATAATATTAATTCATGTGGTGAGAGCAAAACTCCTGCTTATTTCTCTAGTCTTCTGCTAATAATTCTGCTAATAATTCAGCGTGTTTTGAAAGCTGAGCCCAGTGCCGTGGGCCAGTGGCAGAACTTTTATTGCTGGCTCTGGCCCGGCACAGCGAAGTTGTGGTGTTCAGCTGAGCTTCCCCATGCTGCTGCCCGGGGGATGGGTACGGACCAGCAGCGCACGCTGGTGTCTGGCAGGGCATGCAGAAAGAGACTGTCCCGTTGCAAAGAGCTTTATGGCGCAGCAGTGCTGGAGGAAGCAGCGGGCAAGAGGTGGGCTGCAGGGGGTGAGATCTCCTGCCCACCCAGCCGTGGGCATGGCTGGGCTCTCCAGTCCTGCTGCTCTCCTCAGCTGGCTGGTGACATCTCTTTCCTGGTGAGCACTGGGAAAGGACCGAGCGTTTGGGGGATGGTGGGATGATTTGATGGCTGCTGTTAGGCGCTGGGTGCTGGCCAGGGCAGCTCAGGGCAGTGCGAAGGAGGGGGCTGAGGGCAGCGCGGTTTCCATCCCAGTGCCTGCAGCCACTGGGGCTCACGGGGGACGAGGCGGGGACTGTCTC
>NW_008825251.1:921886-926082 GCF_000699105.1 Pygoscelis adeliae
CCTGCCGGCACTGACACCGTAGCTGGGATTTGTGCAGCCTTACTGCACACTTACTGCAGCCCCCGGGATGTCCTTCCAGCGCAGCCCAGCTAGGGGAGCCTGGGGACTGCAGCAGGGTGGGGACCACAGCAGGGCGGGGACCAGGCTGGTGGCAGTGGCTGGCTCAGCCCCCACAGCTGCAACTCCTTGAAAGAGGGATAGCAGGAGGGGAGGGAAAGACCTGGAAAGCAGGTACGGTCGGGGGAGGGATGGCAGGAGCTGTGCGGGTGCAGGAGAAGGCTGTTTGCTCTGCCCTAGTCCGTGCCAGTGCTGGGGTCCCTCTGGGAGGGATGCTCCCCAAGGCCCTGTGGTCCCCCTGGGTGCGTCAGCAATAAGGACCCAGCTGGGAACTGGGTCCTGGAGCAGCACGCCCAGGGTGGCCAGGCCAGCCAGGCACGGTTGCTGGCATGCAGCTCGCTGGTGTTGTTGCTTTGTGCTGCTTCATGCAACATGATGTGGCTCCTTAACTGCTCTGTGTCCCCTGCCAGAGAAGGCAGGAACCCAGGCAGCCCTCCTGCCCACCATGGCACGGGGCACACAGCAGTATTACTACTTCGCTCTTCCCCCATGGAATTCGTTCATAATCCATTAATTTAACATTGCCTCCCCAGCTGCTCCCCATGCCAGATGCTGACCCAGATGGGGAAACTGAGGCACGGGGCTGCGTGTGAGGGAGAAATGGCTGCGGTAGAAACATGAGGGCTCTGAGCAGCATCTCTCCCTTGGGCTGACCTCACCCCAGACTTTCTCGCAGGGCCGTGCTGAGCTGGCAGCCAACACCATCCCTCTGCCAGGCTGGTCTTTGCTGGTATCTTGCTGAGTTACACTTGGCAGGATTCGACTGGGAGAGGTCTGAGCATCCTCCTCTCAGGCAACATTGGTGGTCGCTGGGGGTGCCAAGCACCCCATACAGATCCCGTTTGGGTCCCCAGCAGCCATGGCACAGGGTGTCTTAAATACTGGCTGCATCCCTCAGCCTGGCAGCGTGGGGGGATATCACCACACCCCTGCTCGGGGGCTGTGAAGGGGCTTGGGTACCATCTCAGGGTGGGAATGAGCTCTCTGCTCCAGCCCGGCTCTGCTGGGTGCTCGCCAGCATGGGCTGGGAGCAGGACCCCCCCCTTTCAAAGACCAGGTTTTCCTGCCATGGTCCTGCCTCGGTCGTGTTTGGGGTCCACATGGTCCCTTTGCTATTCCCCATGCAACACGCATTGCCCCAGCCGTGTCCCCAAAGATCTGTCCCTCCCACTGCTGCCCCCCTCTTTGCCCCTCCGGGCTGTTCCCTTCTCCTGGCATTCATTACCTGTAACAACAGCACCAGTCCTCAGCACCCCGCGGTCCCAGCCTTGCTTGGCCGCTCTCCCCCTGCTCCGCAGGGGCTTTGCAGCCCCCCAGAGGTCCACTAGCCCTCTCTCCCCTCCACTTCGGGGCCCTTCCCGTGGGCTCCCTGGGCAGAGCGTGGGGCACACCCGGGCACCATGGTGGGGAGGGAGGCGGCAAGCGGCCTTTGGCCTGGCTGGACCCGGTGGCGGGAGGTGGGATGGATGGAGCGCAGGGTGGAGGGGGAAGGGAGGCGGTGGTATGTGAGGAATGTGCCCGGAGCAGATAACCCCTTCCCGCTGGGTGCTGGGTGCTGTGCGAGCCCACCTCCCGGGGACATGGCTGGGGGCTGCTTTTGTGCAGCAATATGGAGGATGCCAGGGAGACCCATTGCCCCGGGAGCTAGGCTGGGGAGAGACCTGCCAGAGGAGCAGGGGAGGCATGGGGCGGGGGGGCACGGCTAAGCTCTGCCCAAAATGCCAAGGCACCCGTCCCCATGCCCCCCCCGGGACTGACGGCAGTGGGGGGATGCTGGGTGCTGTGCTTGGCATCTCTCCCTGTGCCTGGGATGCAAAGGGGACAGGCAGCAAGCAGGTTTGGGAGTTTGGGGGCCAAGGGTGCAGGCAGGGAGCCCCGCCTGCAGCCCACGGGGACAGCCCTGGGGAAGGGGCGCCAGTGAGCGCTGCCTGCTCTTGTGACTTCCCAGGGGACTCATTAGAGCCCGTCTCGCCTGTCCCCATGTCCGACCTTGCGACCGCCTTATCTCACTGTTGCCAAACTGTGTGACAGCTAGGGAAACTGAGGCACGGGACTGGCAGTGCCAGGAGTTGTGTGTCCCTGCCTCTGCTCTGGCCCCCTGGGGTCTGCCTGTCCCCAGCCCTCCTGACGCTCCTGCCTGCTGTCCTACCCCTAGGTACCACCCCAGCCGCCAAGATGTCCAGCAAACGTGCCAAAGCCAAGACCACCAAGAAGCGCCCCCAGCGTGCCACCTCCAATGTCTTCGCCATGTTTGACCAGTCGCAGATCCAGGAGTTCAAGGAAGCCTTCAACATGATCGACCAGAACCGCGACGGCTTCATTGACAAGGAGGATCTGCACGACATGCTGGCTTCCCTCGGTGAGGAGATCCTTCCCTCGTGCCTCCACATGTCCCTCAGACCCTCTGCCCTCAACGCCTCCTCGGCAAGTGGGGAGAGCTGTTGGGTGACCTAGTGCCTCGCACCCAGCATTGAAGACCAGCTTTGGTGGGATGCCATTGAGGCACAGTGCTCCTGCTTTGGGCCAGCCCGATGCTGGCTGCAAAATCTGGGGGGGGATTTCTCTGCTGGCACCAGCTGACCGTAGGTGCATTTGTGGAGGCACCCAAGGGCAGCAGCTTGGTGTGTTGGTCTTACAGCCGTGCTCACTAGAAGGGAAGAGACCCTTGGGGTTGGAGAAGCTCTGCCCTAGGAGCAACCACCAGCCGCGGCCATTGAGTATTTGAGTAGTCTCACCCCAGAATATTGCCTGGGGTGATCCCCTGCGGGACAAAGCCCTCCCATTGCTCTCAGCCTGGGTGACAGAAGAGGCTGGTCCCTGTGCCGGCATGATACCTTGGCCGGTTGAGACTTGCAGGTCTGGCCACGCTCCCCACCCAGAGCCCGTTCTCCTTTGCTGCAGGCCATGGCTCCCACCTCCTGCTCCTTGCGGTACCTCCACGGCGCTTTGGGAGGTCTGTCAATGATTGGCCCGGCAGCCAAACCTGTTCTGGAGGTCCTGCCTGGCTGTGGGAGGGACGTCCCTCCTCCCTGTGAGCCGTAGCTCTGGGAGCAGAGAGGGGCCGGGCGCTGGGGGCACGGGGACCTCAGCAGAGGAGGTTAAACCATCCCCGGTGCATCCATGGTAGGAGCAGTGCTAGGGACATCAGCAGCACGAGGCTCGTGTGGGGACATTGCTGCCCCTCTCCTCGGGTGGTGCTGGGTGTCAGCTGCCAGAGGAATGGGGAAAAGCTGTGGGTTTAGTTCCCGGTAACCCCCAGATGAATTCTTGCATCTCCCTCGAGGCTGAGCCTGGCAGAACTTGGTTCCAGGTAGCCTCTGGCACAGATTAAAGTATGGGGAGAGAAGCTGAGCGGGGAGCACTGGGCACTGTGGAAAACCCCTTCTCTGGTTGTGGGGTGGCCTTGGGGAGGGGAGGGGAACAGCCCTGCACCCACACCCCTGTCTGTCGGGCAGGGAAGAACCCCACTGACGAGTACCTGGAGGGCATGATGAGCGAGGCGCCGGGGCCCATCAACTTCACCATGTTCCTCACCATGTTCGGGGAGAAGCTGAACGGCACCGACCCGGAGGACGTCATCCGCAATGCCTTCGCCTGCTTCGATGAGGAGGCAGCAGGTACGGGCACCGCCTGCACAGCCCCATGCTGCCTGCCTGGGCGCTTTACCCTCGGGCATGCAACCAAGACAAGGGCTGGGGCCAAATCCTTGGGGACAGTCCCCAAGCAGCTCCAGAGTGAGAGAGCGGGGCAGGGGTGTCTTCGGGAAAGGTGGGGGAAGTCCTGCTGCTCAGCCCTCCCACAGTGTCCCCTGCTAACGCCACCCCCTGCCATCCCTGCAGGCTTCATTCATGAGGACCATCTGCGTGAGCTGCTGACCACCATGGGAGACAGGTTCACCGACGAGGAGGTGGATGAGATGTACCGGGAGGCGCCCATCGACAAGAAGGGCAACTTCAACTATGTGGAGTTCACCCGCATCCTGAAGCACGGGGCCAAGGACAAGGACGATTAGAGCCTGGGGCCGCTCACCCCCTCTGCCGCCTCCTGTGCACCCCCCCCGCCCCTCGCCCCCCCTTGCT
>NW_008825251.1:926321-933540 GCF_000699105.1 Pygoscelis adeliae
GGTGAGTGCTGGCCTGCGGGGATTTTGGCTGGCTCGAGCCCAAGCAATCCCTATCTTGGGGCCGTAGCACAGAGAGAAGGCATCTCTCCCCTCTTCTCCTGCACTCCCTTCCTTCACAAAAGAAAACCCACATTGTTTCCTCCTTCCTGGCTGTTTTATGGCTTTAGAGCCTGTGATCTGAGGGATTCGGGAAGTCAAAGCGGCGTATAAAACCTGATGGGTGTGATATGGAGATGTTCTGTGTGTGGCTCCCTCGGGGACCGGCGCCGTGCCGTGCCGCACTGCCCGCCTGCCTGGCGGATTTGGGCACCACACCTCCCCACCTCGCTGCAGTTGCCAGCCAGTGCTCCTTCCAGTGGGGCAGCCTGTTTTCAAAGCCAAATCGCTCCCAACCCACGTAAAATCAGCTTGAGCATCATTTTCCACCTTTGCTGATGGGATGAGGGTCGCTCTGCTCGGGCCCCACATCGGGGTGGGCAGACGGGTGGGCTGAGATACACTTGGCAAGGTGCCGGCCACACTGTCCCCATCAGCTGGTTTGGGGTCCCAGGGGCTCGGCCACCCTTTTGCATCACCCTGAGCGGGCAGGGGTGGGGGTAAGAGACAGGGAGGGTAAGAAATGGGGAGGGGGGTTGTCCCCTTGGTTTGGTTATTTATCACCACCCTGACAAGGGTGTGGGAGCGCGGGGGCTCCCGCCTTGCAAAGCTACTGTCGTAAGTGCTGCTTGAAGTCAGCCCATCTCCCTGCCCTGGAAAGATGGGTTTCCTGCATTTCTTTACTTAAAATGGGGGAAAACATGATAACAAACTCATAGAACCTGGCGAGGGCACAGGGCATGCCAGAGATGCTCCCAGCGCACTGGGAAAGCTCAGGTGGGGTTTGCGGGAGCTCCGTGTGCGCATGCTGCTGGGATCAGAGGGGTCCGCAGCCCCATCCATGCTCAGACACCTGCCAGGCCAGAGGCGATGCTCTCACCTGAGAGATGACCCATGGTTGAAAAGCTTCTCCTTGGTTCTTGGTGCTTCTATTTCCCAGGCACCACCAACAAAAGGAAAGATGAACTAAATTATCAGGGACACAGAGATGTGAGAGGCTGAACACGTGCTCTCCTGGGGAGCTCCCCAGCGTCATGGCTCATGCTCTGCAGCAACAGCCCCAAACCAGCCCACCTCCAGGCTCGTAGATGCCAAGCTCCTTCCCTAATTCCCTGCTGCACCAGGGAAAAACCTACAGTTCTCCCACTTCCAGAGCAAAGTCCCAGGCCTGAAGGCTGCTGGAGGGCAGGATGCTTTTTAAAAAGCCCCCTTCACTGGGACGCACACCAAAGTGAACGTCTCACAGACCTCACTTGGGGGCAGATGGGCTGATGCTGGAGATAAATCGAGTGGCGTGGGAAAGGGCCTGCAGCTTCCGCAAGGCCTCTGCCATGCTGTGGGCAAGCTGTCTCCTGGGGGCAGCTGCATCCAGGAGCGATGTTCAGCCCCACTGACCCCAAAGGATCAGCTTGTGTGACCAGCCCAGGTTCTCCCAGTGTCGGGAGTGGGATGGACTTGGTGGCTGGCCACCATCAGCTGCAGGCACTGCTGGCCCCCAGCAGAGAGCTGCCAGAAGCTCCAGCGTGGGGCTTTCAGAAGCACTGTCTCAAGCAGCTACTAAAGCTGCTGTGTCTAAGCTGCCCCCATCACCGGCACAGCCATGGTTAGACCGCAGGACTCTCAGGAGACGCATCCTTCAACTCTGATGCCAGCAAAGTAGAGGAGCTTTCTTAGTGGACGCTGGGGTACGTATAGGAAGAGTAAATATGGCCCTCGCAGAAAGGAGTTCTGCCTCCCCTCACCTTCTGGAGCTCTTTGCAGGTGGATCAAGAAGTTATTTGGGTAACAAAGATGGGGCTGTCTTGCAGGACTTTCAGAGGCTGAGAGAAAAGCACTGAAATGCAGGTGCAGTCGTAGGTGGGTTGATGGAAAGTGAAGCACATGGGGAAGATCAACCCTGACTTCACGGGTGAGACAACAGGCTCCAAGTGCCCCGATACAGCCCCAAGGAAAGGTCAGAGCTCAGCGGCTGTCAAAATCAAGAAAAAAAGGAGAAAGAAAATCACATGCTAGGAATTACTAGGAAAAGAAAGGAGATTAAAAGAGAGACCACTCTTTGGCCATTGCCTAGGTCCTTTTATCGCCCACACCTTGAATATAAAAAAGAGACAGAGCCAAAGTGGAAGCGTCCTGAGAAGGGCAACTGGGAGGTTTGGCAGCACGGACCAGCCTCCACCCGAGGAGGCCCCGGGCAGGCTGAACTCTGGCTTGGCAAGGAGATGCGGGAGCAGGGTGGAGTGTGGGGATGGTGCTGCTTCGCACCCCTCTTCGGGCTGCGCACGGGCATCACCGGACACGCAGGAGCCACGTCTGGCTCAGGGTGTCTGTGGCTGGGAGCATCTCTCCCACGGGCTCTGTTCTCACCATCTTTCAGCACCTGCTTCTAGCCATGGTGGGAGACAGGACCCCAGGAGACATGCCAGTTCGTCCAGCAATGCTCAGAGCCCTTTCTATGCCTTGTTATTTTTTCTCAGTCCTGGTGCTAACTGAGCCCCTTCCCCTGGATTTGCTCAGCTGTTGGCTTCCCGGCTTTTCCGGCAGTGCAGAGGCCGGAGGGCAGCCTTTCCGATCACATCAGCTCGCATCGTCCATCAGCTGATGCTCTTGGGAGGCCCCTGGTGCCAACACAAGCAGATGGGGCAGCTCTCCTGTGCTGTCAACTGTGCGTTCCCCAAAAACACTTCATCCACTCTGGTCAACCACTTCACCCAAAGAGGGAGAAAGAAACATCAGTAAAGCCCCAAACTATTTGGGCCCATGTGAACCTCATGAAGTTCAACCAGGCCAAGTGCAAGGTCCTGCACCTGGGTCGGGGCAACCCCCAGTACCAGCACAGACTGGGGGATGGATGGGTTGAGAGCAGCCCTGCGGAGAAGGACCTGGGGACACTGGTGGGTGACAAGTTGGATGTGAGCTGGCAACATGCGCTTTCAGGCCAGAAAGCCAACTGTATCCTGGGCGGCATCACAGGCAGCGTGGCCAGCAGGTCGAGGAAGGTGATTTTCCCCCTCTGCCCTGGTGAGACCCCACCTGGCACCAAAATAAAACTTGTTTAATTTCAGAAGTGTTTGCTTGGGGCAGGGGGCCACCAAGTTAAGAAAATAACCATCCTTTTGGGTCAATCTAAAAGAGCTGCTCACAGTGTAAAAGTGTTTCCTGATGTTCAGAGGGACCCTCCTGTGTCAGTTTGTGCCCATGGCCTCTGGTCCTGTCCCTGGGCACCACTGAGAACAGGCTGGCTCCATCCTCTCTGCACCCTCCCTCCAGGTATTTATAGGCACTGATGAGATCCCCCTAAGCTTGCTCTGCTCCAGGCTGAACAGTCCCAGCTCTCTCAGCCTCTCCTCGTAGCAGAGATGCTCCAGTCCCTTCATCACCTTCATGGCCCTTCGCTGGACTCTCTCCAGTATGTCCCTGTCTCTCTTGTACTGGGGAGCCCAGCACTGGACCCAGCACTCCAGGGGTGGCCTCACCAGTGCAGAGCAGAGGGGAAGGATCACCTCCCTCCACCTGCTGTGACCCTTCTCCTAATGCAGCCCAGGACACCGTTAGCCATCTTTGCCGCAAGGGCACGTTGCCGGCTCATGGTCAACCTGGTGTGCACCAGGGCCCCCAGGACCTTTCCTGCCAAGCTGCTTTCCAGCTGGGTGGCCCCCGGCACATCCTGGTGCCTGGGGTTGTTCCTCCCCAGGGGCAGGACTTTGCACTTCTCCTCCTGATGAGGTTCCTGTTGGCCCATTTCTTCAGCTCTTACTCCTGCTCTTACACGCAGCCCCAGCCAGGGGCCCAGGAGCAGCCCTGGGCGCTCTGGGTGGCAGGTCCTGTTGCCTCAGCTCTCCCCATGAGAATTATTCCCTCCTTTAGCCTGAACAAGAGCTGTCTAGAGCCCAGGGAGGCTTCCTCCAAACCCTGACGCAAGAGTGTTGTTCTCCAGCGCTGTGAGCTCCATCCTGATGTCCCCAGAGCACCATGGCTCCTCTTTCCATGTCCAGTGATGCAGGTTATGGGAGTATCAGAGAAGCAAAGGATATGGCAGTACCATAGAGAGGGTCTGCCCTGCCCTGTGGTCTCTGGGAAGGGCAACAGGAACAGCAGAGCTACCCCACGGGAAGAGACAGGAGGAGATGGAGGGGCCGTGGCGCCCAAGCGTGGGGCTTCGGTGCTGAAGCCGGGCAACGCCACGCGGCACTGGAGGCAGTGAAGCAGCTCATGCTACAGCTGGCTTGGGCTGAGCCCTGCACCATGGGGCTGTGGCACGAACAGGTGGACACTGGCTGTTTTCGTGGTGCTGCTTGTTCCCAGTCAGTATGCACCGGCCCTTACCGGCACTCTAACACAACTGTTGGTCTCCTTGCCGAGCAGGTGGTGATCACTTTTAAACCTTTAAACCTGACTTTAATTCTCTGCTGGAGGTGGGTAGAGGAGCACACCAGCCCGAGGCTCCCACTCCATCCCCGAGCAGGGGAAGGACGAACCCAGCTATCATTTCCCTCCTAATTAACACCACCACCACTCCAGCCCAAGGCCATCGAGCCTTGGCTTTTGCAGAGCAAAGGCAGGCTGTGAACCAGTAAAAAAGCCCTGTTAACACTGCTCCCAGGGCCAGTCCTACTGGGGGAATCCCAGCCTGCAGGGAGTCCAGTGGCCCTGAGCAGGGAGCAGGACACCCGCTGCTGGAGAGCCAGCGTCGGGCCCCAAGGGCAGGGCTGTAGCCAACAGCCGGCACAGCCGACCACAAATCCAATTTTCCTTGCCAAAACTCCAGATTAAAAATCAGAGGGTGGGCAAAGGGTGGAGGGAGTCCTGCCTGGGACAGGTCCACCCACTCGGAGGCTGCCTGGGGTTTCCAGCATCCCCCTTTGGGCTCTTGCTCGCTCATTGTTTCTCAAATTGCTGAAGTTTAATAGTATTATCATGTCAATGGGCCTGGCCAGACTTTGCAGGGACGCTGCTGGGGGACTCAGTCTGGACAAGCCCTTAGAGCAGGCAGGGAGATGCCCCATAGCCCCTGCCCTGGCCCCTCGCCCCACAAGGCTCCTAATTCCCCATCAGCTGGGAGCTCCCTGGCTCCTGCTCCAGGCTGGGTTTGCCCAGGGATTTAGGCTCCCCAGATGTTGCACTCAGGCATCCAGTGGGATTTTTCCAAAGCTGCTTCCACACTACCTGTATCTGCAGCCCAGGGAGCACGGGAGGGCTCATGGCCCAGCCCTGGGCAGGTATTTGAGCCCAGTGACTATTTCCATTAGGCAGAAGACTAATACAGCTTTTTTCAAAGGGCGGGAGCAAAAGCAGACTGCTTGGAAGGACAGTCCCGCCTGGGCACAGGCAGCTGCCACAGACCCCAGTGTGGGGCAGGGGGGCTCTGTGGTGTCACCCACCAGGAACAGGCTGGGCGCCCAGGCAGGGAGCAGAGTGAGCAGGATGAACGCACCCTGCCTGGTAATGGCCCCGGTTTGCAGGCAGGAGCGAGCCTGGTGTGAGAGGGCTGGCTGGGGCAGGGCACGCACCATGCGCTGGTGCAAACTTGCAGCAGATGAGATTTGCACCCAGGGCTGGCCCCACACCTCACCCGCGGTTCACCAGCCCATACTGTGTTTGCATTAATGGAGCAATAGCAATCTGGGGGTACAGCTTCACTCAGGACACTGACAATTTAGCAGCAACTAAATAAATGCTTTAAGGAATTCTTTTTTTGCTGTTTAATCCTTTATTGCACCATGCAATGTGCTTTGCACGGACCAAAAACCTACCATAAAAGAAATTTTTTTGCAGCCTTTCTCAATACCTGAATGAATACCCATCTTTTTCCCTTCAAGCAGAACAGAGGGGAGGGAGGGGAGCTGCAGCACAGCCTGCAAAAGTGGTGGAGCCTGGGAGGGGAGAGCTGCCCCAAGGCCGGCTCCTGCGCCAGGGTGCCATCAAACACCCGCCACAAACAAGCTCTGCGTGGAGAAAGACAGAGCAGGACCTGGTGACCCTCGGGGCTGCTGTGCCACACGGGCACACAGGTCCCTGGGGGGATGCACACACACGTGCTGTGCTTGGCTTGGCAAGGATGAGCATGGACATCCCCAAGAGGGGGGGATGGACATCCCAAAGAGGACACCCCCAAGAGGGGGGTCTCTCTGCTGGCACCCCTCTGGGCTCGCTGCTGGACAGAGTCATCTTGGCTTCCCGTGGCAGCACCTTCTCCATCGCAGGAGCTGGAAAGGATCAGTCTGTGTTTCTCGCTGCGTCGTCCATACAGCCCAGAGGGTGCCTGACCCACAGGACGTGCCACCGCTGCTCAGAGCGGCTCTTCTCTGTGGTTCCCACCGATGAAGGGTACCATCCCAGGGTGGACATGATGGATGCGTCCCCTTCCGGGCTCGGCGCTGCTCACCTGCCTGTCCTGAGCATCTAGCAGAGGGCAAAGGTGTGATCCAGCCCCACATCACAGAAGGGCATGGAGCACGTGGTGGGGAAATCCTGCGGGAGCCACATCCTGGACCATCAGCATGCTCGCGCATAAACGGCGCGGTTTGGTCTCCAAAACTCAAAAGGTCAGCTTGGGCTCTGCTATTGCAGTGGAGAGGCGTAGGGAGAGCAGTGGCAGCCCAGTAAAGCCTCCAAAGACCTCGCCCGGCCCGTTGGCAATGGACACGGCAAAGGTCCCACCTGGTGCCTCCTCGATCACCACCCTTGCTTTGAAACGCCTCCCACTTCCATGGGAGCAGCGATGTGCCGAGCTTCTGATTTCCCATTTAGTAAGTCAAAGAGCCACCAGCCGAGGCACCGGTGACGCCTCAGGGTGGCCTGAGGTCCCTGGGGCTGTCCCCCACACCCACCCCAGCAGCTCCAGTCCCCAGGCCTGGCCCTGCAACCAGTGCCTACCTGTTCCCACCCACAGACACCAGCAACCCCTCGGTGCTCAGTTACGGGATTCAGCCTTAACGTGGCTGGGGGAAGGAGCTTGTGTGGTGCCTTGTGGGGGTGTCCCTGTGCGGGTGTCCCAGCGTGGGTGCCCCTGCGCGGGTGCCCCTGTTCGGGTACTGGGGTGCAGCTCCGCGCAGGGGGGATCACCGCGGCACTTCTGCCGCCCGGCGCAGCCCGCGGGGCCGGCGGGTGCGGGGGCTCCCTCCCG
>NW_008825251.1:934885-935331 GCF_000699105.1 Pygoscelis adeliae
GAGGGGGTGAGCCGCCCTCCGCCTCCGAGGCGGTGTGGGGGTGTCTGTGGCTGCGTCCCCCCCGCGCTCCCCTGGCCGGGACGCCGCCTGATGCCTGCTCTTTGGTTTCCACCTTGCCAGGCGTTAACCAGGAGAGATCTGCAGGCAGCTCCACCATGTCGGATAGCGACCTCGGGGAGGACGACAGCGCCACATCCCCGGACCCCTCGCAGTCCAACAAGAGGAAGAGAAGGGGCAATCTCCCCAAGGAGTCCGTGAAGATCCTCCGCGACTGGCTGTACGAGCACCGCTTCAATGCCTACCCCTCCGAGCAGGAGAAGCTCAGCCTCTCGGGGCAGACCAGCCTCTCGGTGCTGCAGGTAGGAGCCAGCCCCCCACGTGCTGGGGTCGCCGCTGGGTCCTCTGCCACAGCGCTTGGGATGGGCCGGCCTGGGAGAACCCCACCA
>NW_008825251.1:935686-936980 GCF_000699105.1 Pygoscelis adeliae
GGGCGAGCCCCCCCCCTCCCCCCCGTGGTGCCGGGCAGGGGACAACCATCCTAGGAGAGAGAGGCTGGGCTGGGCTTTGACCCCGGGTGCTGCCCATTAGCAGCACTAAGTACTGGCTGGCCCACCTGGCCCCAGTTACACCAGTTGCATTAAGGGGAGCCCAGCCCAGCTGAGGGCTCCTGGGCAGGAGTCCCCCTGCCCGGCTCCTGGTCGTGGGCTGATGTTCTCCCTGTGGTGCTGTGATGGGTGCCCAGCCAGGAGCCCTGGCTAGCAGTGGGGGTGAGCAATGCTTTTCCTTCCAGCTTTGGCTTTCACCCTGCCTACAGGTAGGGTGGCAGGGAGAACCTGCCTGCAGCTGCCTGTCCCTTTGATCCACACGAAGGCCAGCAGCCTCCAGGCAGGGGGACCCCTGTGCCCAGAGCTCTGTCCCCCCTCTCCCAGCCTGGCGGGGTGGCGGATGAATGGGGGCTTCGCTCTGTTCTCTGGTTCTGGGGGCACAGCGGAGTGGGAAACAGCTCGTGTGCAGGGGAGCAGGCAAGGGCCAGCGGGTTTGCAGCTGAGCTCCTCTCCTTGGGGCTTCCTCTGCACCTCCGGCTCCTTTCCCTGTGGCTCAGTGCAGTTCTGGCCAGCCGTCCCAGCCACGGCCCAGACACCGTGTGTAGGCAGTGGCTGTCTGGTTTCCCTCTTCCTGGCTGGCAAGGCAAACTTTTTCATTTTAATGCATTTCTTCAAACGCTGGCCCAGATGTGTGTCTGGGCAGCTGTTCCGAGGGGAGGCTGGTGGTCCTGGGAGGACCTGAGTCAGAGTGGTGCGGGGAGCAGCGATGGGTTTGGGGCTGTGGGAGCCTGGGCTTGCCCTGGGCCGGTGTTGGCGCGGCGGTGCCTGGCACACGGGAGTTTGCCCTAGGGCTTGTGGCAGTGGGACCAGAACCGGCAGGTGCCCGGCTGTCCGTGCCCTGAGCTCTTTGGGACCGAGGAGGGTGTTGGCAGGCACGTGGGCCTGTGTCAAGGTGTGGCCTTGCCATGTGCCGGCTGTTGCCTGCCCCGTGGGACCCCTCCCCGTGCCCGGTCGGAGGAGGGCACTGCCCCTGTACCCCCCAGGCGGGGGGTCCCAGCCTGGTGGCATTTCCCAGGGCCAGCTGAGGGCTGTCACTGTGATTTCTGTCAGCCTGAGGTGACACAACAGGATGCTGTGGGGGCTGCTCCATCTGATGAGGAGAAGCCTATTGGGGTGGAGGTGTGGGACACCCTACGGCAAGGCTGGAGTGGCCGGGGGGGTGTGTCAGACACCACAC
>NW_008825251.1:937086-938848 GCF_000699105.1 Pygoscelis adeliae
GGCCCGGGGAGCTGAAGCCAGGCGCCGGCGGCCAGGGATCAGGAGTGCAGCAGCTCCAGGTCTCCAGGGAGACCGGGAAGCCATGTGTCTCCCTTGCAGAAAGTCGGGAGGTAAGAAAGCGGTGCCTGCTCCTGGCTAGGCTCCCCAGACAACAGCAGGTTTCCAAGCCCGTGCCCTCCTGTGGGGATGGGCTCTTTCTCCCTGCAGAGGGGATGCTGCTCTTGCAGCGGTGGTGGGGACAGACACTGCCCGAAGTGACGGTCCAGTGTGCACTGGTGGTGGGGCCAAGTGATGGCCATGTTTTTTAAAAACAAACAAACAAACAAAAAAACTGCTTGCTTCGAAGCTGAGGCATATCCCAGCTCCCTGGGCGGGTGATGCTGTGCGGTGTCCTGCAGTGTCGCTGGTGGTTGTGTGTGCCTGTCTCAGTGCTGTGCTCTTCAGAGGGAGTTGAAGGCTGGAAGGAGCATGGCGGGGGGGACTGGCAGCATTTTGGGGGGCTTCTCAGTGCTTCGGAGTTGGTTGGGCTTTTTGTTATGAGTCCAGCCCTCTGGTTGGGGATTACAGCAGGCGATGGCCACGGGATCGCAAGATCACATCAAGGGGACCCGGCTAAGGCTTGCAAGGGAGGGTGTTTGGAAGGGAAAAGGGGGTGAGACTGGTGTATTTGAGGGTGTTAAATGGCAAATATTGTCTTAAAGACAAAAAAAGGACAACTGAGATCTTGCTGCGATCGAAGTTGTAAGTTCTCTCTCTCTCTGGGGGAAATATTTTATGTAGCTGTTGATTTAGGAAAGATCAGTCACTTTTTTGTTTCCCCCTGATTTATTATCTTCTAATTGTTTTCTAGGGAGAAGGCAGTTATTTTAATGTAGCATTTTATATAAAGATCCTGAAACAATACATGGCCGAGACTGAATACGTGGCCGCTGTGTTTCTGAAGGGCTTCCAGAGATGTAGCTGCAGAGCTCTGCTTCTACGGTGTGCAGATGTTTGGAAGAGCCTTTGAAGTTAGCTGTAACCTCGCTCATTGGCAGGAGGCATGGGAAGGTGTCGATGTACTGCCGCAATCCCTGCCGCCCCGTTAGGGGATGGGGGGCTGCAGCTCTGCGAGCTGATGGTTTTTAGGGTTTTCCATCCATGCTGCTGTCCTGCTGTCTGCCTGCTCCGGGCAGCCTGAGTGCTCCCGTCCAGGCTGGCAGCATGTTGGCACTGGCAGCAGCATGCGAAGCGTGGCTGGGAATGCCAACCTCTGGGGGGGGTCATCTGGAGAAGGGAAACCCCCCCAGACCAGGGACCTGCTGGAGGCCGCTGGGCTCTGAGCTGGCTCTAGGCAATGCCACAGCCTCTGGTTGAGGGGATGGCAGGAGCCCCTGGGAGGGTGCTGGGAGCTGCACCCTGCTTTACCTGCGTGCGGCCGGGCACAGGCAGTTGCCAGGACTTTGGGGCTGCGGTGGGGGGACAGTGCTGAGCCCATCCTTCGCCGGGGAGTGGGCAGCTCTGCTCGAGAGCCACTGCGGTTCCAGTGGCTCTGTGCAGCCTTGCTCTGGCTCACGAGGTGGCTCGGCCCCAAAGCTGCCCAGGCTCTGTTTGTTCAGTGTGCTGGCGCGGTGAGCAGGTGCTGGCGGTGCCATGGGGGGCTGGCACCCATGCACAGTCCTCACCAGGGAGAGCTGGCACGGCTGAGTGGGAACGTTGCACCGCGGGCAGCCGGGACAGGGGTGCAGGGAGGAAGGGGCTAGCCCCGGCAGGCAGTGCCAGG
>NW_008825251.1:938931-939435 GCF_000699105.1 Pygoscelis adeliae
AACCCCTGCCCGGAGTAGCTCTGCCTCTCCGGAGCCCCACAGGAAGAAGGTGCGGGGCTGGGGGGGAGACCTGTGGTAGAGGGGTGTGCGGGAGCTGCTTGCTGGGGCTGGGGGGGGGTTCTGTTGGCTTGGCTTCAGGCTGCCGCCCCCCCGGTCGGCGCTGTGCATGCGTGGCAGCCCTGGGCTGACAGCACTGCACCCCTCTCTCCTCCCAGATCTGCAACTGGTTCATCAACGCCAGGAGGCGGCTACTCCCTGACATGCTGCGCAAGGACGGGAAGGACCCCAACCAGTTCACCATCTCCCGCCGAGGGGGCAAAGCTGGTGACGTGGCCCTGCCGCGGGGGGCTGCTGCCGGCTCCGGGGTGCTGGTGGCACCTCCCGTGACGGCTGCGGGGGCCTCCAAGGTGCTGTCGATGTCCGTGTGCCCGCAGGTACTGTGCCACCCCGCCCAGGCGCTGGGCAGCAACCTGACGGTGGTGAGCGCCCACAGCCCCGACGTGG
>NW_008825251.1:939719-940534 GCF_000699105.1 Pygoscelis adeliae
AATAACCCCCTGGGCCAGGTCCCGCAGGGTGCCCTTCCTTGGGGGGTGCCTGACCCTCCCAGCCTCGAGCCACCCGTCTGCCTGCACCCCCCTGACCGGCTCATCTCAGAAGCGGACTCCTGCTTTCTGGGGGGCTCTGGTCTCCCTGTCAGCCAAGGGGGGAGAGGAAGGACTGTCCCATCCCGCCATCCTCTCGCTGGGGAGATGCCCCCTGCCTGCTGCCCTTGCCGCGGAGGATGGTGCCCCGGGTGCACGGGAGGATGTGGCCGCTGCAATCTGGCTGTTGTGAAAAGACCTTTGCAGCTTTACTGACCTCTCCCTGCCGTGACTGACGATTACTGTGGAGCTCCTCTTGGAAAACCTGCTGACTTCTTTTTCTCTCTCCTGTAAACAAGGGTCCAGCCAACACCGTTTCTTCAAGGAGAGAAAGAGAGAATTTATTTTTTTTAAAGTTGGTGTCTGTTTTAAGGACTATGGATGAAAAGCTTTTTCTCCCAAATCTCTGATCTCTTTCCAGCCCCCACCCCCCTTCTTTTCCTTTTGTTTGTGGAGGGCCTTTCTGGTACCTTGTGCTGGCTAGGAGCCCTGCCTTGCCCAGGGAAGGGCAAAGGACAGATGAACTGGAAACCTGAAGTCTGTGGCATTTTTTCGCATGGAAAATATGGGACCCTCCTCTTTTGCCTTAGGGTGTTATGGATGCTGCCAGTAGAATTCTCTATGGTGCTGTTTAGCAATTTTTTGTTGAAACATTTTTCCCTTTAGTTGTGATTTTATTATATGATTTTTTTTTTTTCCTTCTATAAGCATTTCCACAA
>NW_008825251.1:940562-943087 GCF_000699105.1 Pygoscelis adeliae
GCTGAATATGTGCACATTCGGTCCCGGAACAGAGAGCGCATTGCAGAGCCTGTGAGATGCTGACAGCAGGCTGCTGCTGGGGGTGGACGCAAAGCTGAGACTGTGAAATTTTGTATCCAACTTCTTTATTTTCTAATTTTTTTTTAAACATTTGGAAAGAGGCGTGTTGCGGGCATGGGCATGTGTGTTCTGAAAGTGCAGTGCTCACAGCCTGCAGACCACGGTTCCTGGAAAGCAGCTGTCTCGTCAGCCAAGTGCTGATGAACTGCCCTGGGAACGCAGAGGGATCAAGTCCTATTGCTCCCCCGTCCCCTCCCTCCTGCTCTTGCTCCCCGGGGCTGAGCGTGGCTGTGCCTGGCTGTGCAGTGCTGGTGACCTCTAGTGACAAGCTGGTGTCTGCTGGGAGCTGGCTGGGCCTCCCCAGCCTGGCCTGGCGCTGGTTTTCGGGCTCCGGGGCAGTTCCTGGCCGGGCATTGCTTGCTGTCACTGAGTGGGAGCCTGGGTGCTGTGCTGGTCCTGGGACTGAGATATTGCTGTTTCACTGTAAAATGTAAGTTAAATAGCGATACGTATGCACCTATGTTATCTATCCTGAGAAACACTAATCCTAGGTAATTAGCCTGATTATTAAGTTGCATGACTAGAGATAATAATGTCCACAGGATCTGGTGCTCTGCAGTGGCTGGAGCCAGTGGTGCTGGGGGAGCAGCGCACTGCAGGATGACGGGGCCTGGAAGGGAAAAGCACCGGTCTTGGGGACTGATGTTTTTCCCACCCCTACCCCCCCCTCCTTTTTCTTCTTCAGAGAGAAGGTGACAGGGGAGAGGAGATCCTGAGTGCTAGCGGGGAGCTGCAGGAAGGCTTGCCAATAGTGTGCCGTGTTGGCCGGGTGCCCCTGTGCAGCGCAGAGATGGCTCCAGCTCTGGCACTACCCGGCTGGGCAGAGGGCACCGCTTCAGGTGGATGCTCATCATGTGGCTGTGAACATCCCCTTCCTCATCTCCCCCAGCTCCATTTTATGTCCAGCCTTTGCCCTCTGCCTCCTTTCTGGGGAAAGCCCTGAATTTTAGGACTCCCTCCCTTATTTCTAGGTAGCCCGTCCCCCTGTCACCCCCCTGCAGTTATGTTTCCTCCCCCAGGGGAGGGAGAGGCTTTTTAGTCTCCTCCCCTTATTTTGCCCCAGTCAAACCAAAGTGGTTTCCTCCCCCAGGGCAGGAGTGCTACAGCTGTGCCTGTGCCATGGACGGGTGTTGCTGCCCTAGGGATGGATCAGAAAGAGTGGGGAGGGCAGGGATTATTGGAATGAAATTTACGGAGCAAAAAACTACTGTAAATATCTTTTGTTTGTTCTTCTATTGTCAAATAAAAGTTTTTTTAGTTTTGGGTTTTTTTTTTAAATACGAGCTGTGTGTTAAGACTGGACTCTGTCATTTGTGGGTGGCTCCCTTGCTCCTCCCTCACCACCACCTCCTGACTCTCAGCCAAAGCAGCTTAAGAGGTCTAAGGAGCATTGCTGGATGTGGAAAAAAAAGGGGTCAGTGCCTGGCACGGGCCTGCACCTACGCCACCATCATTTGCTCTGACAGCCATTACGTGCTTGCTTCCCACAGCATTTGATCTTAGTGTCTGGGAGCCAGAAAGCATTTGGTGCCAGCAGAGGGCTGATGCATTTGTGTCTTCCCTCCTCCTGGCCAGCATTGGAAAAGTAAGACAGCATCACTGCTAGTCCCTTGGCAAAGGAAAAAAGAAACAATCTTGGTAGGGCTCCACTGCACACAGTTTTGTAGGTCAAAAACTCTGTGAGGTGGGCAGGGGTCTTGAAGACCTGCTCCTGGAGGAGTAGCCCCAGCCAGCCTTGCTCTGCCACAGAGGGCAGGGACACGGACCCAAAGGCTGCTGCACCACTGGCATGGATGCTGGCAGCACGGGCACTGCAGCAAGGCTGGGCTCTGGGCTGCTGTGCCTGCCCCTGTGCTGCCCCAGGGGCTTGGCCAGCATCTTGCACGCACTAGGAGTGTGCACACTGATACTTCATCTGCTAGTGTCTTCCACACACATCAGTTCAGGGCTGCAGTCTTTGTGCCAGCTTGATGCCCTGCCTACCTCGAGACAGATACCTGCTCCCTACCATAGCAGGGGCTGGAGTGGGGGGCTAGCACCAGTTAAAGCCCTTTGCAGCCCCCTCGCCCCTGGCTTCCTGTGTTGTAGGGTGACCCCCAGGGGCTCTGCACCCCTGCGGCACTGGGCAGGGGCTGTGGAAGGATGGAGGCACCCGGCCTCCAGCCAGGCCTCACTCATGCAGCTCCAGAGAAACCCCTGGGCAGCTCTTGTGACAGCAATAGCAACAGGGCGTCCCCCACCCTGCATGGGCTGCTGGTGCTTTGTGCTCCTGGCGAGGAATGCAGGCTGGGACACCTGGGAGGACTGGGGTGCCTGTGGGGCTGGAGCCAGGACTCAGCCAGGGCAGGGGATTGCCAGCCCAACTTGGGGGAGGGCTGGCCTGCGCAGCAACAGCAGGTCATGGC
>NW_008825251.1:945670-951806 GCF_000699105.1 Pygoscelis adeliae
AGGCCGGCCGGCGCCGGTCCACCACGGACCCGCTTTGTGCTTCGCCCCAGCTGCTGGGCGCAGCCCGTTACAGACCAGTCACGGACACCACCGCTGAGAATAAAGAGGGAGAGAGGCTGCAGGCAGCTACCAGTTCAGACTGCATTTGTTTATTGGATTTTTTGTACGGCAAGCTGTCCTTGCTGCTGTAAGTCCTCCTCCGAGGTGCAGGAAACAAAATGAGGGCCGGGCAGGCACACGTGCTGGCCTCTGCTGCCCGGCCTCGCCCCGGAGACCCGCGCGCGGAACAGCCAGCACCAACACCCCGCCTCATCCGTCCTGGCTGCAGCCCACGCAAGACACGCAGAGGGCCCGGGGCGACCCACTGAGGACGAAGAGCGATCTCAGCCCAGGGGATCGAAGAAGATCATTTGACAACCCGGCGAGATGGGCTGCTGCCCACAGCCTGCCAGCCTGGGAAAAGCAGCTTTCCAGGCCAGCTCCCCGCTTCTGGAAGAGCAAATTTAAAAACCAAAACAAAAACCCAAAAAACATAAACAACCCCCCCCACCTTTCCCTGGCGTTCCCAATTTCAACGCTAAGAGATCTTTAAAACTGCATCTTTACAGTCCTCCCCAAACACCTGGCAGTGCAACCCAACAGCTCAGCGTCTCAACCCACAACGCTGAATTTGAGTTACGTTATGGCCAAGCTTCAATGGGAATCTAACTCCATGTCTGAGGGTTTATGGCAGGCGGGCAGAAATCTCCAAGGGCACCTATGCATGGACAACACTAGACAGTAGACAATGGCCACTCAGACATCATTCAGGATTTCACTTTTATTTATTTTTTGCCTTCTGGATCACCAACACCCTCGCTGAAACTTCTTTGGGATTCTACCCCCACCCCCATGAAAGTAGCACACAATCTCCCAACTCATTCAAGCAAGTGAAGGAAAAAAAAAAAAAAAAAATCCCCAGCAAGATCACTCAGGATGGGGCCAAATGCTTATTTGGAGGGGGTGGCAAAGAATCCAGTGGTGGCAGTTCTGGCCTCAAGAAGCCAGACCGAAAAGGAGACCTACAAAGGGGAAAATGGGCTAAAAAATATTTAGCAATCCTTCCTCTACCCAGAGAGCAGGGAGATAAGGAAAAAATAGTCATCTGATTACACACAGGGTATATATTTTTACACACACTTTTACACACATCTAGATATAGTACATGTAAAAATATATGCTATACATATGCCCATTCTCACCAAGGTGCTTTTGGTACACCATCTGCACTGTGCGTATGGGCATGTATACGTGTGTATGAATTAAATGTACAGGTACTACTAAGTGTATATGTGCATATGTACACATACATACAGGCAGGCAGCCTACCACCAGCTACCTGTGCCTTCATCTTTGTACAAAACCCAGTCCTCCCACCCTGAAATACCGTTACACTCTCCCCAGCCCTCCCCTTCCCCAGCCCGCTTTGAAACAGGTCCCCCAGTGTAGCAGCTTCTTTCTCAACAAGCAATTCAAGGAAAATAATTTTGTAAAGGGAAGAGGAGAAAAATCAAAGTGAAGCATGTGTGGATCGTGCCTGTAGTTGCTCTGTGGTCCTTCAGCTCCCCTCCCGTGCCTGAAGTAGGGTACTGCTCTCTTGGGATCAGCCAGCCAAGCACTGTCCCTTCCCTCTTTGCCAGCTTATTGCACATTTGCTTCTGGGCTGCGTTTCAACAACTCTGCATTACATTCCACAGACCCTGTCATCCTCTCACTTCAATAAAAACGGAGGAATACAAACCCACTGCCCTGTCCCTGCCCTCCCATCCTCCCCCCACCCCAAGATCCCCATCAAAAGGAAAACAAAACCCAAGAAAGGCTGCTTGCTAGCAGAGTGCAACAGTAGTATACACTGAATGGGCGGTTCTCTTCGGGAGCTCTGTGGAAGAAAGATTGTTTCTAATACAGTAAACGAAGCCATGCAAAAGTGGGATAAAGGGAGCAGAAGGAGGAAAAAATAAAGGATGAGAAGGAAGAACAGAACTGAGGAGGAGGAAGAACACAGCATGGCAAGTGCTCAAGGCTTCATTTTTTCTTGTCCTCTTCTTGTAAACAAGCTAATAATTCTCATTAGATAGAACAAGTAAAAAGACTGAAGTTCCAAGTCGAGGGGCTGGAGTTTCCAGGAGTCTGTTCAGTCCATTCAGCAACACCACAGCCAGTGAGAAAACGAGGGGTATTTTTTTCTTTTTTTTTGTTTGTGTTTTTTTTTTTTTTTTAAAATCTTCATTACTTAAAGCTGAGAGAAAAAAGCCAACTCAGGAGCCCTTTTCAAGGATGGCTCATTGTCTCTAGACTGAATAAATCACACTAGTTTAGAGAGAACCTTTTTTTTTCCTTTTTAATGACTTATAAAAACCATGCGGTTCCTTCCTCTGCCCCTTTGCTCAAAGGCGGGTCTGTGCCTCGGGTACGTAGATCTCGATGCTATCTGCGCTCTCCGTGGCCGAGTTCTGCCGGACAGAGGCAGCCCGCTTGCCTGCCATAAGACGCTTGCGAGCTTCCTGGCGCTGCTTGTCTGAATCAGAGGCTTTGTCCCGGTTCAGTTGGGATTTGGACTTGGCTGGCTTCTTTGGCACTGGAGGGGGTGGTTTCTTCTCTTCCTTTAGGGAGACAGTAAGGAACAACCCAAACATAAAATAAAAATGCACATACAGAAGCTTGCTCTCTGATATGGTGGGGACTCTTATGGCGTGAGGGACTAAGCAATGATACTGACTGTCAGGTGAAAGAAGCAGGAGCAGTTCTTGAGCAAGATGCTCAAAATCTGCTTCCCCAGTTTCTAGAAGTGTGCCATTTTGGATTTCATGGTACAGAGGCCTTCTGTGAAGTGGACTAGAATTTGCAGACTATGTCTGGCTCAGCTATAGGTCAGAGCACAGCACAGGCAGCGTGAAGACTGAACTTGATCTGGAACTGCAAAATTTTAATATGCCACCCTGCCCAGAGCCATAGTCCTCCTTTCTACCCTCGTGTCTAGTCACAAAGCCTGGCCCAGGGACACAGCCTATGCTGCATTTTCAAAAGGTTCCAGCAGGTGTTTTTTATACTACTCAGACACCAAGAATAGTTAAAACCTATTCATACAGTGCTTGTAACACTAGAGGCCTCTGTATCACTGCTTTAAGCATACACCACTCATCGCTCTGGTCTCTCTCCATCGTGACACTTTTCCCCCCCTTGTACAAAATTGTTTCCACTATTACTCAAGAGGAATGGTCTCAGTGCATTGCAAGGCTGTGAGATTACACTGCACAAGTGCAATATGGTAAAAGCCCTAGAGGTCTTCTGTTTGCAGACAGAAATAGACCTCAGATACCCAAAATGTCTGCAAGGTGCTCTGGCCACTCTCAACTGCCCCACACTCACCTTTCTCTCCGGTGTTTCTGCCAATTGCCAGCTATTAGCTTTCAGGTGGTACAGCTCATCAAACTTCATGCTGATGTCTTCAATGGACAACTGCAGGAGATCCCAAAACCCAGCTAGGTCCTGGGCTGTGGGTCTGGGATTGGCATTAGGGTTCTAGAAGGGAAAGTATTAAAAAAAAAAATCAAACCCTTTCAGAAAGAATATGCCCTCCTGACAAGCAGAGCAGTCTGCACAGCTTACATATTCACCCCTCTAAGTTTACCTGCCTGACAACTGAAATGTCAAGAACCCACAGGAGACACCAGCCCTAAAATATGCAGACACAATGCCATCATTTACAGTCAAAACTATTTCTGCAAAGATCAGGAAGCAGAGATCCTGACTGTATTTCTCTTATAGGAGCCTGAAGAAGAATCCTGAAAAAGACACTCTCTGTAGCAGAAAGCAATAGCTCCATTCTCCCCAAAGCTTCCCCAGGTAGTGCTAATCCCACCGCAGTAACCTCCAATTGAAGCTCCCCAGCATGTGATTCAGAGCTAGAACACTGGTTTCTTACAGAGAAATCCTGATTTCAGGGTGGGTAATAATGGAAATGGACACAACACAGTGCAAAGCACAGCTCTGACACCTGGAGAACTTGCATGCCAGTGTACAGCAACCCAAAGAAGCCAATACAGCTTTCACGAGCAAAATTACTTTGCTACATCCTCCCACAAAACAATCTGAAAGTATCAGTATTTCTCAGGCTAGGTTGAAAAATTTTAAGTAGCTTACATTTCTCCCAAGAACAGAATTTTCCCAGTTCTGAGACATCTGAACTGCCATCATAGGACTGGATTGTCTCAGGAAAGCGTGGGATCAGATCTGAGCAACTCAGCACAAATTGTCGAAGGGAGACCTCAGTACAAAGCTCTGTTGAAAGCCTGGCAGCTAGTGGTGGTGCTGCTAGTCTCTCAGCCAGAGATCAGCTAGCAGATGCCGAGCACTTCATCCCCTCCTCCTCCTCCCCAAGTTTATCTCAGTTTTTTTGCAAGTAAAGGGGAATTCACCTCTGAGAAAGTTTGCAAAATCCATACCATGATAAAGCTTGAAGGGAAAAACAAAACACAGATTCCCACCCATCCCCACGTTAGCCCTGTTCAGCTCTCAGCAGGGGCAAACCCTTGTGTTACATTTGAAGAGATCCAATTCAAACAGCGCTTTGTGACCAATAAGGGACAACCCTGTTGGGACAGTTTTACTGTCCACATAATGTACATGCAAAGCAAGCATGTTTGGAGAACAGCACTCTTTTCAAAAACCCCTTTAGAAGTAACAAGAAAGAGGTAGTTTCCAGGACACACAGCAGTATGGCTGGTTGACAGTTCAGACCCACAGAGACACTCAGTGTATTCAGCATGCCCTGATCAGCAGTTCAAGAAAATTCCCCTGTGCTCATGTAAGCATCAAAAGGAATCACGAACACTCATCCCTGAGCAGAGCACAGCCCAAGAACTGCCTATTCAGAAGAGAGGTTGAGGCAGTCAGCCTCCCACTGCTCAGCCGCTGTTTTAAATCAGCATTCATCTATCATGGCACAGTCATCAGGTTATAGGCTACAGCTGCATTGGCTTTGCTTTTACAGTGACAGTAGCCTGTTGATACCTGATCATGTTCTGTTGAAAGAGATACATCCCCCTCCCAAAACCCAGGAGAAATAGATCCAGACTCACCAAGTTTTGTTCACAGAGGCCGTGGAATTGCTGGAACTTCTGTGACATTAGTAACTGTGCACTGCCCACTGCACTCAGGACTTTTCCTAAGACTATGGGGGAGAGAAAGAAAAAGACCTCAGTTGAACAGACTATTAAATGCAGCAATGAACTCAAGTGTTTCTGGAGCAAAGAAACACTCTTGATTCATTAGAAAAGGAGTTTCAGACCCCCAAGGAAGTAACTGCTCTCAGGGAAAGGAGATGTATTGAAACTATAATCTACATCTGTCTTTGCCATCTATTATTGCTCCTTCTAGAGCAGGTCAAAAGCAGGCCAGACTGAGAACATTACATCAGAGTTCGCAGAAAGTACCTTAAACTGCCTTCAGCCCATCGGACAAGCCACCAGCACAGTCTCAGTGAGCAGATCTGCTGGCACCTGCTTGCAGATCACAACCTGCTCTTCCACTCATGCAGGAGGTGGAAGTGGCAAGGGGCAGGAGGATGGTCTCCAACGTCCATTTACCAGAAGGGATTAAAATACTGGCAGGCTAGGGCTTTTAATACTCAGGACTTTATGCTGCTCTTAGTGGGTTTTCCAAGAAGCTTTGGGTATGGCAACATTCCTCTGCTCACTAATGGAAAAACACTGTATGGGCTTTTCCCTTCCAAAGGCAGTGCTGGGAGACCCACAGTGCATGCAACTGCACCATGAACAGGGATGAACCAATCCCCCCCCTTCTCCTCCCTAGTCTGCTGCTGCACCTACGGAATCAGTTCTGAATGTTTATAGATCTTGGTGGGACAAGTGTGAGCTGGGCTCTCTCTGTACCCATTAAGTTCCCAGTTACAGAATCTACTAGGAGATTCATAGAACCATAGAATCATTAAGGTTGGAAGAGACCTCCAAGATCATCGAGTCCAACCGTCAACCCAACACCACCATGCCCACTAAACCATGTCCCTAAGCGCCTCATCTACCCGTCTTTTAAATACCTCCAGGGATGGTGACTCAACCACTTCCCTGGGCAGCCT
>NW_008825251.1:952021-952235 GCF_000699105.1 Pygoscelis adeliae
AGACTTGTTCTCCAGCCCCCTCACCAGCCTCGTTGCCCTTCTCTGGACACGCTCCAGCACCTCGACGTCCTTCTTGTAGTGAGGGGCCCAAAACTGAACACAGTATTCGAGGTGTGGCCTCACCAGTGCCGAGTACAGGGGCACGATCACTTCCCTACTCCTGCTGGCCACACTAGTTCTGATACAGGCCAGGATGCCGTTGGCCTTCTTGGCC
>NW_008825251.1:955948-982615 GCF_000699105.1 Pygoscelis adeliae
TTGCTTTTTGCGGGTTTTGCCGCGGTTTTGCCGCCTCAGGAAGGGTCCCCCGGCGCGATCCTCCGCTTCGGAGCCCTTCGCCTCGGTGGCTTCGCTGAAATGGCAGGGACACTGGGTTTTAAACTGCCACCGCCCCTCTTGTCCCCAGATTGCTCTTAAGAGGTCACAGATGTGACACCACACTGGTCTTGGTGCCTCCTCTTGCCAGAGGCAAAACAAGGGCATTCCCTGAGGCAGGGAGAGCCCTGGCACTGCCTGTCCAGCTTGGCAGCCAGTGCAGCATCTTAGTGCAATAGGATTAGAGATTAGCTCCCCAGATTGCTCTTAAGAGGTCACAGATGTGACACCACACTGGTCTTGGTGCCTCCTCTTGCCAGAGGCAAAACAAGGGCATTCCCTGAGGCAGGGAGAGCCCTGGCACTGCCTGTCCAGCTTGGCAGCCAGTGCAGCATCTTAGTGCAATAGGATTAGAGATTAGCTCCCCCAAGCCGCAGCAGTGACAGTGACCTATAACTAAGTCTCACCATTATTTCACCTTTCTCAGGTGTCAAAAAAATAAAAATCAACCAGACTCAAAACAAAGATCCTGCCCTCTGCAGCCCAGTCACCCCCACTTCTGTCACTCTGTACACACCATAGGCATGATTTTCACTGCAAGAAGCACAGGTTTTGCCAACTCATTTGAAAATAATGAAACAAGCCCAATTGGGACTGAACCTAATAAAATCAAGTGGCCTTGTGTTCCCTGTGCACATGCTTTTGGTGTATTTAGTAGAAATTCAGTGAAGCTTTCCCATATGAAGAAACCTCCTCTTTGCTGTGAAAACAAGTCTACCAATTCCACAGATCGAACAAGCTCAGAAGCCACATTCATTCTGCCCCGCTGCCAACTCAGCTTTCACCTGCCCGCTTGAGTACAATGGGTTAGGCAGGGAGAAAGATTCCACAGCCTCTCTGAAAGCAATCCATTTAAGCTTTTAGCAGTTTTGAATGGTCAGAAGCTGCACCATCCCCTGAAACTCTTCTGTGCTGCATCGTAGTATTATTTCTTACCTTCATCTGCTAGAGGAAGTTACTTTATCCTTTCCAAAGAAAAAAATGTTCCTTGTCTCATACTCATCTTCAGGTTCTACCCTTACTCTGTGTGCTATCAGCAATTTAACTGCAGAAAGCTGATCCAATACTCAGTTACAACTCCTTCTTGAGGGAGGAGCTGCTAGGGTGCTCTAGCCTAGAGTCCGGAGGCTGACAACACCTACCTTCTTCAGAGAGATTGTTCTCTTTGGTCTCCTGGTCCATCTGGCGGCACCAGCCTTCTAACCGCTCTGTTTCTGCCTGCAGCAGCTTCAGAAACCAGTACCCATCCCGCCGGCAGGCTCCTGGCTGCGTGGGTTCTGACGGTGAGGTGGAGGACGTCTCAAGCCAGGGGTCAGGAGGAGGGAGAGAAGAAGGCTCCAGGGCTGGGTCACTGTTTTCTCCATAGGAGAGGTTTCTCTTAATCTGTGAGGGCTTGGCTGGTTGCCTGGTAGCGGCATCAACACCAACGGAGTTGTTGTGTTGGGGGCACTCAGCGAGGCTTCTCTCAGATGATTTACAGCTAGAGTTATTAAGTTCCTGTGTGTCAGAGTCTGTGTCCTGTTTGGAGGACATGCTGCGAGAGTGGCTGTTTCTAGAGAGATCAAAAGCAGATTAAATAGGAGAACTCAGCCTGGCTGGCCTCACACACTGACAGTGAAATGCATTTGTTTATTATGCCTGCAGCTGAGCCTCACCCTGCCCGCCCTGCCCCTCCTCACACACAAACACACACCACACATTCAGACAGACAAAATTATAAGGTTGCCTGCTTACTGCAATAGGCCGTTCAGACAAGAGGACTGACGCACATCTATAATTACATCTTGTACTTTTTTTTTAAAATTTCAAACTCCCATTGATTTGGCTGTTTACAGAACAAGTGCTTTTTGCAGCGGGTGTGTGCTATAGAGGAAGAGCTCTCCATGGGCCCCCATTCAACACCACTCATATTGGAACAACGAAGGGGAGAAGGTCTAAGCGAAAGTGGGGGAAGCACAATTTAAAAGAAAGGAAACTACAAAAGCTTGCGTCTTTCACTTACCGCCACTCGTCCTCTACCTGTACCCCGATGGACTGGAATTTGGTGGCTGGTGGAGGAGGCTCCTCTTTTGCCACTGGCTGAAGGCAGTCAACCTTATTAAACAAAAAAAAAATACAGACAAAAACAGACACAAGAACTTGCTGCTGGAATTCACATTAGTAGACCAGGAGTGCTGCACACACACACAGCATGCTGACACCACATGCCAACTGGAGGGCTGTCTTAGGAGATGCACAAGGCTACCGCTCAGGTCTGCCTTCACTTGAGCATCAGGACTGTATCCTGCCAGGCTGCTGCCAGGCATCTACTCTAAGAGCACTCAGCTCTGCCATCCACCGCTGTTTGCATGGTTGTGGCGTGCTGGGGAAGGGCTGTGTCCCCCTGAGGGTGCAGCTGCATGTGTGGCATCTGACACTGGCAAAGACCAAGAGATTCAAGAGAGGGCAGTGATCTGATTAAGACTGACAGCAAAGCCCAGCTTCCTCTCTCCCAGGGATTGACACCCTCCATAGCTCTGGATAAGAGGGTTAGAAGGTTTTATGAAGGAAATCCAGGCCCTGGGGCAGGTGGCTTGGGAACCAGCTCAGAAAAGAAAGACGAGAGGAAGGCAATCAGCCTCTCCAATAGAAGTTCTCTTGCCTTGCTGCCCTTTCAGCATGTGTTTTGCCCCACTAGCCCTGCAGAAAAGCCTTCGCTATCACATGTACCTAACTGGCCAGCTAGCCTTACTGTAAAGCCAACGGAGAACTTATTCAGCGCACACACACACACACACGTGGTGGCTCAAAGCCCAGCTCCTGCATTTGCACTTGCCCAAGTGCTCAAATTCCTATCTGCAGGTAATAGCCTGCAGCACTGAACCAGCACTTTGGGACAGAACAAGTGCTCACAGCAGCCAGCCATCTGTAACTGGGAAATCTGTCCACAAGAAGCACCTACAATTGCAGATGAATTAAGTTTTGCTGAATGAAGCATGGATTGATGCTCCTCAATGGGTTCTCATTTGACTATATAATCAACAGCTCATTTCCATCGATTTCCACAGAGTTAAATGCTTCCAGCAAGAGAAGCAGCAACCTGCTGGGAACAGTGGACAGCAAGGAATTGCTCCCTCCTGCTTACAGCCCTGGGACCATTTTGTGCTGCAGCAGCCCATACTACATGGATGCCAAGTAGAAGGGCCCAACTCTCAGAAGAAAGTTGTCCCTAGAACCATGACGGACAAGGAACAGATTGATGTTAAGTAATACATAGTACAGAGCACAGGCATAGTAGCAGCAAAAGGCCTCTTTAGAGGGACTCACCCAGTCCCACTGCTTTATGAAACATTTTAATTTTGTACTAGAAGAACTTAGTCCTTTCTGGTCTGTTACGGAAAGCTTCTGCTGTATTTCACCCTTGAGAACACAGGAAGTTAGTTTGACAAGGCAGTTAGTTTCTATTGCTATTCTAAGTGAGTTCAGATGCACACCTGGCCACACAAAATGCACATGCTAAATGGATGGGTTAAGGACATTCCTTAGGACAAAGGAGAACAAACTATTCCATACTTGTATTCCTATAGACGACAGCTTTCTTTTGGGGATATTCTCCACTTTAGGCTCTTCACTAGTCAGAGTCCCTTTGTCACTTTTCAAAGTTGCATTTTTCTGGGGTAACTCTGGAGTCTCTCTTGCTGGAGTCACGATGCTTCCCCTCGTGACACTGGGTGTCCTGGTGCTGTCCAAGCTGTCCGACGAATTGCTGAGTCCTGACTGGCTGGTGACCTCACTCTTGTGGTCCTGGCTGTCCAGGTAGGTGTCCTGCGCCGATTCAGTGCTGCTCTGCACAGTGACAGAGATGAACGGCTTTGATGTGGTCCGAGGTGGGACAGGAGGTGGAGTCTTTTTATATGCCACTAGGCATGATGAACCTGCAGTAATGGAGGTGGGAAGAACGGAGAACGCAAGAGACAGATTGGGGGGAGAGAGAGATACAGTAAAGAGAAAGAAAAAGCAGGTCAGTCACAACATCCAAGAGGAGCCTCCAAGAAGAAGCTGGAGGCAGAAATGCAGTAACAGCCTACAGCCAGCAGCTCACACTGGGTAACCCAAACCAAAGCATAAGGGGAAGCGGAAGGCAGAGCCAGAGCTAGCTTGCAAAAGAAGTCAAAAGGAATACCATGATGTGTGAAAGGCTGGAAATGAAGAAGTATAGAAAAGCCTCCCAAGAATGCTACAGGGTTTGGCAGGTGTAAGCCTCCACGTTGGGGAAATTTTCTTTGGCTAAGCCCTATGTTTTAGTGTCCTAGTACAGCCAAGTGTCTCAGCTCTTTGTCCCATCAGTTGATAAGTTTCAGTGTCTGGACCAGGGTGGTATTTTTTCCTATAAAAACGGAAAGAAGCCATAAAGTTTGTTAGAAGCTGATGGTAGGAACAAACATTTGTGAAGTACCTTAAAAATCTAGCTGCCACGCATTAGAGGAAAATACATCATCTGGATGCAACAGCCCAAGAGTGGCGAGGCTGCTGCTGCTCCATGTCCCCAGATCCAACCAGCAGTGAGGCTGAAGATGTGTTCCCAGCAGGCACACAGAGCACACATATCTACTACATGTATGTATATATACGTGGCTGGCCACACAGATCACAGAAGAGCACCCACATGAACATGGACAGCAGCAATGACCTCATCCTGCTCCTGTCTCTGGCTTGACAGGATGGAAGTCCATTAGAGAAAAATGTATGTACAAGGTGGATCCTGCAGCAGCTGCGCTTAGGCACTCAGTCTGCCCAGTTCCTGGCCCCTGGACATACAAGCCCCTGAGGCCAAAGTCCTACTCTAGTTGCTGTCCAGACAGGACAGACTGTGCTGGGCAGGGCATGGCCAGACAAGCGCACTGACCAGCCACCTACCTACACACAACTGAGCCCTTTTATCCCCTTACCCCTATATTCCCCACTCTTGTTCCTCCCCAAATCACCAAAACCCCTTTCTTGTCCCACCTTTGGTTCCTCTCCTAAATATCCCATTAAATCCTGTGCAATCCCGAACTGCTTTTCCCCTGCACCCCATAATGCATCCCAGCCCTTGGCAGCAACCTCCTTAGTCCGAAAGGTGATCTGGAGAGCTGCTCCCCAGGGCTCACAGTGATGGGTGTCACACCTGGACACTGGGGCCGAGGCTCTGCTGGAACAACCCCATGAGGGGTCTGGACAGGGTGTTCAGCGCTCGGGGGTCCTTTTCTTGGGGTCCCCCCTGCCATTGTGTGTACCTACTCTGGGCTTGTGCAGATGGGCCTGTGATGGGCTGATGGCCTCTGGGATGGACCTGGGAGTAGCCCAGCAGGGTATGATTTGGGCTCCCCCTCCTGCTATTGTCTCTGACCCCCTTCACAGGTGGGCAGAGGAGCTTTATCACATGTAACACTGCCCCACTCCAAGGCATTACCAGAGAGGCTCATACCATCCTCTCTCCTTGCACAGCACTGCCCAGCCACCTGTTTCACCTCCTGGGAGGACCACGCTCCTGGAATGGGAAACTTAGTGCTGCTGCCAGGTTCCTCCCAAGGGGCTTGTAGGTCTGTGTGGCTGCAGTGTGCTGAGCCCTACAGTCCCACTCCCCTGGAAGGGAGCTGCAGGATCAGGGCTGCTGCAGGTTTCAGGGTAACCCTGTGCTGTCCAGGCAGTGCCTGCAGGGATTACCCTTCTCTTGCCTTGGTGTCTCGGTGGTGGTACACAGCTGTGCTTTGGTCCTGCAGGCTGGGTAGGGAGCTTTGCTGCTCCAGGTTGTGAGCAGATCAGCTCCATCACCACCCTGGATCATGGAAGGCCAGGTCAGCCTAGCCAAACTGTACCTTACCTATCAAAAGGAAACGGGTCCCTGATCCTGGACTTGGTGAGTTAGCGTGTTACTGAGGCGTGTTTACAGGGCAGTCCCCTTCCCACATCGTCAATGACAAACCGAGCGTCCCTGTGTAAGTCACTACTTTGTACTCAATGGTGTGGGAAGCTCCGGTGGTGGCAGGGCTGTCACTCTTCTTGGTTTCTGCTCCAACCCATAGTCCTTGGTTTCCAGCAAAGGGGTTCTGTCCTTCAAATTGAAACCCCATGCACCATCCTGTTCCATGCACACCTTTCCCCTAGCCCTTGACATGCAGATGTTGACAAGATATCAGCACAGACCCATACACCTCCCAGGTCACCCAACCAACAATACAGATGGGCTGTACAAACCCAAACCCAGTTTCTAATTGTTTTCCTAGTGCAGCTCTGATGACTGCAGGGGCTGTCATTTCCTTGGGTTCCCTGCTCCAACCCATATTCCCTGATCTCAGTAAAGTTTTGCACCTCAAATTGCAAGCTCCCACCTCCCACTACACTGCCCAGTCTCATACGTAACCTCCCCAAAACCTGCTGACACAGTGATAGATATATATGCAGATATAGACACAGGCCATTTTCATTAAACAATACAGATAGACTTTTAACTTTACCATTTCCATCTCCAAAGTAGTCACCAGCATATTAACAGATTTAGTACCAGATTAGTATCAGTCCTCTCTATCAGGAATCCTTTGAATACTTGGGGACCACGAGGGCAGGCAGAGGTACCTGCTGCTTCCCAATATTACCTTCTACCTCCAAACTGCACTGCCTGCATGCCCGGGGAGCTCACAACAGGGCACTTGACAGATGTTTTGATCTTTCGGGGCAATTGGACACAACCAGTTCTGGCTCAGCCCATCACAGGGTGCCTTCTGTTCTCTGCACAGTTTTAGCACAACTAACTGAGAAGTGTCAAATGAACCTGATCCGAATGGATTACAGGTATGGGAAGGGGTGTTTCAGGTGACATGAGCCTCCTCATAACTCCTTTTCCTCCCCAGACAGGTCCTTCTGCCTGCAGCGGAGGTTGACCACACTTGCAGGGCTCCCAGGAGGGGTGTCCCAGCTGCCTCAATCTCCAATAGGGTCAGAGCTGGTCCCAAGCAGCATCCCTGGGAGCCCAGCCATATTCCCTGCGGGGAAATCGCACAGCTACACCATGTGCCTTATTGACAGTATTTACACATGCCTATATTTACACATCCCAATATTTACCATATTAACAGCTAAAGTTGCACTTCAGCCCTCCAGTACACACCAAGTCCAGCACAAATTGAGCAGCATCCTGATGGCCGCAAGAGTGGAACCTATCCTGACTGCTCACCCCAGCCCTTATACCACCTTTTGACACGTGGCCCACGCAGCTGCAAGAGGGACTTGCAGCAAGGAACCACATAGCTGAAAAATAACCAGGACAGGCTGCTATGTCTGGGGACTAGGTTATTCTTCAGCTTGATCAGTCTCTAGCACTGGCACATGCTGTGTAAACCACTTAGGGTAGCCTGAGCCCACAGCTGCTGTGTCTCCAGCCAGGACAGGAACTTATTATGCACTTTAAAAACCACCTACAATAATTTCCTAAAAGGTCAGATGCAAGTGCTTCAACTTGTCAAACGTACATGCCGAAACACAGCTACACACATCCTTTACCCAACACTTATTTGGTCATGTAAATAGTGATGAACTTGCAGTGCAGTTGCATGCTAACAGATGACTAAAAGGCCACTGGCCTTCACTTGCTACCCGGCAGTCCCACTTCACCACCTTTCCCATGTAGAGTGGAAGCCCCTACACTCAGGACAGCAGCAGGACCTGCTGCAGATGCTCAGGCAGCACCAGCTCAGAAGTGTTTAGCATCTCCAAGCAAGTCAAGCTCACCACTGGGATACCTCTTTCAGAGGTACCAGATTAGATGGCACCACTCATGCAAGCACAGGTTGAACTGCATCCCAGAGCTGACCTTTGCCCACAGGTGTTGCTTTACAAGATCTGGTTCATTGTGCAAATGTACAAACTGCCGGCACAGCAGGAGACATGGAGGTGCTAAAGCACCAGTCACTGCACAATTGCTCCCTCTCTTTCCCCATGTTCTCTGCTGGACATCACCAAAAGCCTCCTTAGGTGTGCTGTAGATCTGATCAAGTTAAAACTTGCCTTGTTTACCTGCTCTGCCCTTACAGCAGAAATCTTGACTACACCTACCCAACACAGAGCACAGCATTCCTCACGTGCGCACAGCTACGAAAGCTTTGCCCCATCACAGGAAACTCCCCTGGCTGTACAGCTGAACGGCCTCTTGGGTGCATACTGAAATAGTTCATCTGCCACCAACACCTGCTCGTGCAGGACACTGCCGCTGAAGACGGAGGAAAAAGTTCAACCCTAGACATACACTAGAGAGCACGAGAGCGGCCTGTGTCTTTGGCTGCTCAGGCACTTGTCACTGCCCTCCGGAGCAAAGCCACACAGGCACATGCTGCCAGAGGTGCAGGCGGCCACAGCCCTGCCAGCTGCAGAGAAGGAAGCCATTGAGCAGCCCATGGATGAGGAGTGCCCACACAGTCAGTCTGCCGGGGTTGTCTGACCAGAGAGCACCACCTTAAATAGCTACAGCAATTTCTAGGCCAAGTCTTACACCCAGTCTTGTACAGCCCATCCCAACAGAGCAGTGTGTAGGAGCAGCCTGAACAGAGCAATCACAGAAGTACCCCTTGATAAGCTTGATACACCACCAAAACACAGTACACTCATGCTGCCTTGCATTACCGTACCAGCGGGCTACAGGAACTATTATTAGGACAAGCAAGGGCCACCCAGATTGGCAGTGGAGAAAGCCTGTCCCTATGGCCCTCCAATTAAATACCTTGTCTCCTCACTCCACAAGGCCTCTGTTCTTCCCCAGGGAGAGTGTCCAGCCCTAGCGCACCAGCTGCCTGGGGTCCCCTGCCACCACACAGTGAGCCTCTGTGACACCGTCAGGCTTGGAGCTGAACCGATGGGAGGGGCGTGGTGGTTTTGCTGGCATGTTTAGCAGGAGCACAGATCAAGTTTCCCAGCTGCTGTTTACACCCACAGGGCTGTAATGTAATTGGGGAAAGTAAATCAATTGCTATCTGATATCAAACACCGAAGCCAGGCAAAACAAGGGGAGGGCAGCACATCAGCACAGAAAGGCAGCAGTTTCCTGGGGAAGATCAGTGGTGTTGAGGGTCAATAAGCTAGATCCAAATTCATCCTTCCACCTACCAACAGACAGTATGAATGCTGTTTGTGCTGCTCTATACACAGGGAGAAACTGCAGCATCCCCTTGTCTTGTTCCTGGGGATCCCTTCATGCCATCCAGCTCAGCTGAAGAGCATCACAGATTTTACTAGAAGGGAATCACATAGTACCAACAAAAAAATGCCCATTAATGTACATGTGGTCAAAGGGTTGACTACACAAGCTGTAAAAACAAATCTATGGCTCTAAGAAACATTGCAAATGAAAAACAAAGATCAGGAGCCTTGAAGAACTGGGCACACTTTGATTAGTGCAATTGCAAATTAACTCCACTGAAGCCCTCTGCAACCATAGAACAGGGACTTCTGGCTGTGCAGCAAACCCCAAAACCACACCTTACCTAAAATGGGTTTTGAAAGCAAAAGTCGGAGTAAGCCCATATAGAACCGTCTGCCCTTCTCCCTCAATGCAACTCTGAACTAAGTTCCAGCGTTTCTTGCATCTGTGGGAAGAGACAAGACATTGAGGAAGCCAAAAGCATCCTGATACTTCTGTAGGAGAGATGTTACTGGACCAACTGAGCAGGCAGCATGCCCTCATGGCTCAGAGGTCAATCCCACCAGTTAGGAGTGTTTGAGTTGCTGACTTACCCCCTCCAAAGGGCTACAGCTCAACAGGGTTTGAATCTGCTCTTGAGTTACTGCAGGTCATAGCCTATTATATTTTAAAGTCGGCTTGTGCTATAATGTGGAACTACAATCCACATAGGCACTGGAGCAGGTACACATCTTATTCTGCAGCACCATCAACTATGTTTGCTTGTGAACATCAGCCACGCTCCAAAAAGGTGTGGAAGAACACGAAAATGTGGAAGTTTTGCTTAAGCTTCCAGCTTTGCAGCACTAGGCTCTTCCTGCTCATAAGGATCTTCTCAGGCTTAGTTAAGCAAGCTGTTAGAATTCACAACTGTACTGTGGATGATTGATTTTTGGGGGAGGGCTGTCTGTTCATAGTCTTCCTTGTGTAATTATTTTTAGAAAGCAGCATGTTTCCAAATTAGCATCTTCCACAATGACATTACCTGCCACAGGTGTTGCTTTACAAGATCTGGTTCATTGTGCAAATGTACAAACTGCCGGCACAGCAGGAGACATGGAGGTGCTAAAGCACCAGTCACTGCACAATTGCTCCCTCTCTTTCCCCATGTTCTCTGCTGGACATCACCAAAAGCCTCCTTAGGTGTGCTGTAGATCTGATCAAGTTAAAACTTGCCTTGTTTACCTGCTCTGCCCTTACAGCAGAAATCTTGACTACACCTACCCAGATCGGAGTGCGCACAGCTACGAAAGCTTTGCCCCATCACAGGAAACTCCCCTGGCTGTACAGCTGAACGGCCTCTTGGGTGCATACTGAAATAGTTCATCTGCCACCAACACCTGCTCGTGCAGGACACTGCCGCTGAAGACGGAGGAAAAAGTTCAACCCTAGACATACACTAGAGAGCACGAGAGCGGCCTGTGTCTTTGGCTGCTCAGGCACTTGTCACTGCCCTCCGGAGCAAAGCCACACAGGCACATGCTGCCAGAGGTGCAGGCGGCCACAGCCCCGCCAGAGGAAGCCATTGAGCAGCCCATGGATGAGGAGTGCCCACACAGTCAGTCTGCCGGGGTTGTCTGACCAGAGAGCACCACCTTAAATAGCTCCAGCTATATCTAAAGTCTTACACCCAGTCTTGTACAGCCCATCCCAACAGAGCAGTGTGTAGGAGCAGCCTGAACAGAGCAATCACAGAAGTACCCCTTGATAAGCTTGATACACCACCAAAACACAGTACACTCATGCTGCCTTGCATTACCGTACCAGCGGGCTACAGGAACTATTATTAGGACAAGCAAGGGCCACCCAGATTGGCAGTGGAGAAAGCCTGTCCCTATGGCCCTCCAATTAAATACCTTGTCTCCTCACTCCACAAGGCCTCTGTTCTTCCCCAGGGAGAGTGTCCAGCCCTAGCGCACCAGCTGCCTGGGGTCCCCTGCCACCACACAGTGAGCCTCTGTGACACCGTCAGGCTTGGAGCTGAACCGATGGGAGGGGCGTGGTGGTTTTGCTGGCATGTTTAGCAGGAGCACAGATCAAGTTTCCCAGCTGCTGTTTACACCCACAGGGCTGTAATGTAATTGGGGAAAGTAAATCAATTGCTATCTGATATCAAACACCGAAGCCAGGCAAAACAAGGGGAGGGCAGCACATCAGCACAGAAAGGCAGCAGTTTCCTGGGGAAGATCAGTGGTGTTGAGGGTCAATAAGCTAGATCCAAATTCATCCTTCCACCTACCAACAGACAGTATGAATGCTGTTTGTGCTGCTCTATACACAGGGAGAAACTGCAGCATCCCCTTGTCTTGTTCCTGGGGATCCCTTCATGCCATCCAGCTCAGCTGAAGAGCATCACAGATTTTACTAGAAGGGAATCACATAGTACCAACAAAAAAATGCCCATTAATGTACATGTGGTCAAAGGGTTGACTACACAAGCTGTAAAAACAAATCTATGGCTCTAAGAAACATTGCAAATGAAAAACAAAGATCAGGAGCCTTGAAGAACTGGGCACACTTTGATTAGTGCAATTGCAAATTAACTCCACTGAAGCCCTCTGCAACCATAGAACAGGGACTTCTGGCTGTGCAGCAAACCCCAAAACCACACCTTACCTAAAATGGGTTTTGAAAGCAAAAGTCGGAGTAAGCCCATATAGAACCGTCTGCCCTTCTCCCTCAATGCAACTCTGAACTAAGTTCCAGCGTTTCTTGCATCTGTGGGAAGAGACAAGACATTGAGGAAGCCAAAAGCATCCTGATACTTCTGTAGGAGAGATGTTACTGGACCAACTGAGCAGGCAGCATGCCCTCATGGCTCAGAGGTCAATCCCACCAGTTAGGAGTGTTTGAGTTGCTGACTTACCCCCTCCAAAGGGCTACAGCTCAACAGGGTTTGAATCTGCTCTTGAGTTACTGCAGGTCATAGCCTATTATATTTTAAAGTCGGCTTGTGCTATAATGTGGAACTACAATCCACATAGGCACTGGAGCAGGTACACATCTTATTCTGCAGCACCATCAACTATGTTTGCTTGTGAACATCAGCCACGCTCCAAAAAGGTGCGGAAGAACACGAAAATGTGGAAGTTTTGCTTAAGCTTCCAGCTTTGCAGCACTAGGCTCTTCCTGCTCATAAGGATCTTCTCAGGCTTAGTTAAGCAAGCTGTTAGAATTCACAACTGTACTGTGGATGATTGATTTTTGGGGGAGGGCTGTCTGTTCATAGTCTTCCTTGTGTAATTATTTTTAGAAAGCAGCATGTTTCCAAATTAGCATCTTCCACAATGACATTACCTGCTGCTCTCAGGGGCTTGGGCAATACCCACTGATCTAGCTCCAGGCAGAAGAGCTGTGTTTTCAGAGCCTTAGCCTGGTGAGCCCTCCTAACCCCCAAACCAGTTGGGCACGCTGTGATCCTCTCCCTCTCCTTCCAGAGAACCAGGCATTTGCTTCTTAAAGACTAAACGTAAGAGTCAAAAGAATATTAAATCCAGCACTGCCTTAAGAGGCCCCTGTTCAAACACCACCAGGCTGTACTTACCTGCTCAGTACCTGGCAGCACCACCAAGATCATAGCCAAGGTATTTGGTTTTAAATTTAAATATCATAATTGCCCTCAAGTGTGTGTCTAGCATGAAGTGCCCAGTTATTTTGTTGCTATTGCTGATTCAATACAGCCTGATGATATTTCTAACCATTCCAGTGACTTCAAGGACCTATTCAAGCCATCCTCATTTTTGTTAAATTATCTCAAAGGCTCCAAGCCACAGTCAGTTGTGAAGACAAGTTAGATTGCCCTCAAACATATTAGCAGGGCTCAGACTGTTATCACTTTCCTGCTCCGTGCATACCCCCTTTCTCCATGGGAAGATCCAAAGAAACGACCTCAGTTCCTCGTGCATAAAGCAACGTGCTCTGAAATAATCTCTCCTACCACAAGACAAGCTCATTTGTCTTTTAAATGAAACAACCCCATAATCTTGCAGCAAATGAGAACCACCATCAGTTGCATTATTCCCTCACAGATTTTGGTCAAATGTCTTTGGGCTTGTGTTTGCCACAGGGTCTCACAGATGGAAGGAGTTGCCTTTAGAGGCAGTTTTCAATAGCAAAGGGAACTGGAACGGCTGCATTCCAAGCAGCCTGACCTCTGATTTTCATCAGCTCACAGAACACTTCAAGGTTGAAACTATAATGCTCTGCAGGATGTTTTATTTGTAGAGAGTCCAAGTAAAAACAATCCCCAGTTACAATTGCTACTGAAGACAATACAGATCTTTATTGATTTTATGGTTCACAGCAATCATTTCAGACCTTATTTTTCTGCTAAAACAAAATGTTTCTAGCCTTTATGGCCATGGCCGCAGCACGCAGGCCTCCTTGAATCTGTATTTGGCCTGTATAGAAACTGTTTGAGTGTTCTGCAGATTGAAGGTCAAGATACCTGCATTGGTTAGAGGCACAGATGAGAAACCTACCCAAATTTTATTAGTCAACAGGAAAATATTTCCATCTAGACAAGATGGGGATCCATGGGAAGATGCCATCTCTTGCTCTGAATGAGTGACTCTTTAGAGTGCTGAAGAAATTTAAAAAAGTCTTACACTGGTTAAACAAAACCACACTCCTGGAAAGCAAAGCTAAGTGACTGCATTCATTTAAAGAGACTGTTTATGGAAATGCTATAAATACCTCCTCCCTCAGTGTTTTCCCTTCGTAAATCTTAGTAGTACTGATCTTTGAAAAAAGAAAAAATCTCACCTTGATACTACATAGAGGAAAACAGGTGCCCAACAGAGAAATATGTTGCTGGCCATGACTAAGCTGGGGAGTCAGGGATGAGCTGTGGACTCTCCTGCCAGCCCTCACTCCACCAAGCTGCAGTCTAAACCCCCAACAGCAGCAGCATCCTGGAGTGAGCAGTTCACCCACCTTACAGTCCAAGCTGTGCGCCGCCTCCGTGGAGGCTGAACATGCCTATAGAGACCTACAGAGTGACCAGCCCAGCAAAGCCCTTCTGAAGATCTCAGATAATCAAGAGGAACATTGTTAGCACCTCACCAGCTCCCCACAGCCCTCAGCTTTGCTTATTGTACCTGCTGTTTCCTTATAATCACAGAGCCGATACACAAGCCAGGCTGTGCTTGTAAGTCAGATGACAGAGCACGCTTCAGGTGCTCCTCCCAAGCAGCAGCACCAGGGAAAACCACCACCACCTCTGCATTACAGCCCTGCTTAAACCCAGCCACACAACAGCCTGGCTCCTGCCCAGACATCCAGATCACCTCAAGTATTTCTGAAGGAGGCCAGTGGAGAAATTCAAGCTCACATTCTCCTTGTTATTGGCCTACTCATCCTCAGCTTTTGGCCCCGGCACAGCTCAGTAGGTAGAGCAGCAAGCCCTGCAGCCTGCTTGGGCACGGCTGGAGTGACAGCTGCAACAAGGGGACCACTGCCACACCACTGCCTGCAGGCTGTTGCTTCTCCCACCAGGCAACCAGCTGAAGACAGACGCTTGCTTCCAGGATGGACAAGGCCTTGGGCTCTCTGCTCCCATCCCTTACCACAGGCAATGGGGCACACCCTCACACCGGCCCCCTGGACTCCCAGCCAGAAGCAAGAGCATCACAGCAACGTCAAGGAGCACACCAAAGAGGCCACACTGAGGAAGGTGGGTCTGCAGCAGAGACCAAAGAGAGATGAGGGGCAGCAGGCTCATCTCTCCCACTGAAGTAGCTTGGGGTCATATCCTGAAACCCCACCAAGCTCCAGCTGTTCCCACCAGCAGCTATGGAAGATGACCAGACCTCACTTGGAGTTGTACCCAAGTCACTTTTCCTGACCCAAACAGCTATGGGAAGTGGCTATTTCCACTTGAAGCACACAGCATTAACTCACTTGTGAGATAAGCACATAGAGGGGAGATGCCGTTACTAATGAGTACCATTCTTCCCACACAGGCACACTGGCTTCCTCTGGGAGCACCCACCATCCAACCCACATATATGCTTGACCCATACTCCAGCTCCCTGTTGGTACAGCCTGTACCAGGTTTGTAGACTACATTTCAGCTATCTGGCATTTCGCTGCAGAAAGAAGAAAAGAAATGACTTCTTAGCTTTAAGAGAAACACCTACTTCCCTAAAGCCCTACCACAATCCAGCCAGAGAAGCTAACACAGCTGCTGCCTCCTCACCAGTGAGCAGCAAGTGCTTCCATGTTTGCAAGGGCTACAGTATTAAACAGAGACCTCTGCAAATAAGTCTTGGCTTCCCAGCTGGGAAACCACTTGCAAGTGCCCATCAAGCAAGCACAGAGCCATTAAAGATTTGTCACCTGTTGCTCCTGTTCAGGTTCAGTACCCACCTTGGTCACAGCACTCTTGCAGATCTCTAAGGCTATGCTGGCAGGAGAGTATGTATGTATTCACCTATGTATTCATCTGCTACCTGTTATTAAGAAACAAGGGACTGCTCTGCATTTGCTTGACCACTGCCAAGTACAGTAAGTTCCTGCATATTACTGAAACAAAACAACTAGGCATACCTGCAGGAAAAGGACCTCCAACTCAAGGGAGCATCTCAAATATTACAGTCCAAGAGCCCCCCCATGCAAATACAGAAGCAAAGGGCTCTCCTTGAATACCAGCTGTGTGTTTTTAGACTAACAGTACAGCTTTTATCCAGAAATACACCACAAAATACTCTGTACAACTATTTGCATTCTCTGGTCACCCATGACTGAGATGCCTTTGGGGTGAACTGCGGCTTTACTTAACAGCATTGAGCAGCTATGCTGGGTGGACCAGGGACTGCACAGGGCAGACAAGAGGGCAAGGGTGGCAGTACTCTGCCACTCAGGACTGCACAAGATTTAACAGTCACTTCTGATTAGAGACCTAGCCCCTATACTTTGGGGGGGAGCAGAAGCATTTAACCAGTGAAGGAAAGGCTAAGAAGGTTGTGATCTCTTTATGAGGGACTTTGGATTTTTCAATGTACCAGAAGTTTAAGCTTCTTGGAGATGCTCTGATTCGGAATTCGTAGCAATGTCTGAGCAGAGAAATTATAATAAGCACTTATACACTGAAAACTATTACGCTGGGAAGGCAAGGCAGCTTGCTTTTTTTTTTAAAAAGCCACTTATAGAAGGTCACAAGCACATTTAAAAGCAGCATGAAGCATCAGATGACACCACCCAAGAATGCTGGGGTTTAAAAATATGGTTTCTTGCACTGCTGGCCTTCTGACCGATTTGGTCATCTCCCCCTTTCAGCACAGCCTGCTACAGCAGTTAGCCTTACAGTAAGGACACAACAGATGCTACAGAGAACACCAGCCACAGACACTCCCAAACCCATCTGCAACAACCATTACTGGGGCTTCTATTTGTAATAGAAGAAACATGGTAATTTCTCCCTACCCTCCCCCAAAGTAGTTTTCAGCACAGGTTTTAAAGCAAGTTGGAGCAGTGATAGGCAACTCCACCCTGCTCCACAAATGCACATCCAGCAAGCTGTCCATCTGTCCTGTGGAACTCAGCAGGCCTCCAATCCAGCTAGCACAGGGCAGTAGCTTAAGGGAGCTCCCCTCCTCGCCCCAGCCAATATGTAAATTCATTAACAAGAACCAAGATCCCAAAAACCAACTGTCCTGCCTCAAGAAAGGCAGGAGAAGAGAGAAGCCATGAGCATGGTCCCAGGAGAAGCATAACTACAGCTCTGACAGGGTGGGGGTACCTGATCCCCAGGGACAGGGCCCCTTGCCTCTCACCTGCTAGCTCATTGCCCATTTACTGGTGGCACACACATTTTTCCACAAAGGGGATGAAGTGAAGGGAATGGTCCATCAGCTCAGTGTGCCTTTGCTCTGTACTGGGAATCAGTTTGTGCTTATCCCCCCCCCATCAAGACCCTCACTAATGAGAGCTAATGCTTAATGAGCTTAGTACATCAAGAGATGTGGAACAGCACAGCTAAAGGGAACCAAGCCCACAGAACCCTGGGATCTCTCCTCATAATCCATGCTCCTGCAGTCTCCACCAAGACCAGGCTCTGAGGCCAGGGCCCTGCTCCAGAAATTAAACCATCACAGCAGCAGTCCCCCATGTGCCTCAGCACACTCCTATGCAGACGCACATGGGCTACCAGCACCTGTCCTGCCAGCTTGTCTTACACAGATTGGGCAGCAACAGAGACCCAACAGATTCCTTCTGCCATTGCATCTTGCCTTGGCCCCAGCAGACCCTGTTGACACAGCTACACCAGCACAACCAGGGCTGCAGAGCCACCAAACCAGCCAAGTCCACTTCCATGGGCCTATACAGGCAGGCTTGAAGACAGAGCTGTCTCCTCCCCATGACCATGCACAACCATTCCCCAGCCAAATCCCTGGCCACGCAGTACTCCTGTGGCACAGAACAGCGAGCAGAGCAGGCGGCAGCGGCTATAAGAGAAGTGCCAGCATAAGCCTAGCCCAATGGCAGGTCTTTACAGGTGTGGAGAGCTCTCTCAGTGGTAGGAGTCCAGCTTGGTTTTAAAGCCACACTCAGATATGCCATTTCTTCCTGTTTGCCTTTGTCCAGGGGATGCAGAAATAGCAGGCGAGCAAATCCAAGTAGGGGTATGAACAGTGCCAAGGAGTCCCCATACCAGGCTGACAGCAGACCCAGCAGGTCTGTTTACTACATGGCTGCACAGACAGCTCCCCCTGAGCCCCCTCCTTGCCTTGGGATCCTTTCATTCACACAGCACCACACTAGCTCTGACCCAGACATCAGTCATGGCAGGCACAGGGGGAGGAAGCAAGTCCCTGGCTGCAGCAGAGCAAGGATCTGTGGGAGGGGGCTGGCTGGGAGGAGCCTGAAGCCTGTCTGTGCATACAGCAACAGTCACAGGGAACCTGTGCTGCTGCTTTTCCTGCCCCTAGAGAAGGCAGGGAAACCCTACCGATACCCCGCCTGCACATCTGGGCCACACGTCAGCTAGTCCTCTCCAGAGGGTCATCAGGAAGGGGCTGAGCTCTGAACCATCCATGCCACAGGGGCAGAGGATTTCTAGAGAGCAGACATTTACATCAGACCCTGCCATCGGGACAGGCCACATGGATTTCCCTGCAGCCAGTGCCAGAACTCACATCTGACAAGAGAAAGTGAGACAATAGACTGGAGCACACACCACCTCACAGAGCCCACCCAGGGCACAACCTCTCCCTCCAGCACAGCTGGGGCAGCAGACCTGGTCTGCAGCTCAGCACACCACCACTCGCAGGGCTCCAGGAGATATGAGGACCACTTCAGTAGTATATGGACCGCAGCTTAGTGACCACGTATCAGCCAAAAGCTCCTCAGACAGTGAGATAAGCTGCACTGAAAGATGGTGCCACAACAGGAGAGCAACAACCCTTTCTGCTGATGCGCCGAAGCATGATCCACTTCATCCTCCCGATCCTGAGAGCTGTGCCTGCAGCAGTCTCAGCCAGGTGTGGCAAATAAAGCTCGCCTGGCAGCAGCAGCAGTCCCAGCACAAGGGATTGTCTACTGGACTTTGACCATGCAGTGGTTGTCAGTGCAGCAGCACACACGCACAGTGCTCAGGGTAGCTCTAACACCATCAGCCAGGAGATTAGAGAGACAAGACTGATCTGCTAGCCCAACAGGAGAAAGAAAAAGCAACTGAAGACATCTAGAGATCTGCATTCCAGAGTACGTTTCAGGTATAGCACTTATTGCAGGCCCCATTCCTCCTTGCTTTTAAATACATACTGTGGGGGTCTCGAAATAATGATTCCTTCAGTAAGGGGCTGGGGAGTACTGCCGACTGCACACTAAAGCTTTTTGTCCAGGCCAGTTTTGGCTCTGCAGCCCTGAGTGTCTGTATTAGAAAGGCCTTGTGAAGAGCAAGGACTGCACAGGACATCCAAGACCACAGATAACATGCAGAGAGGCAGTGAAGGGAGCACTGGTCTGAACCAGCTGCCACAGTATTACTGTCACACAACAGTGACCAGTCTGTACTCCTCTCCCTGTTTAATGCCACTCTTTCTGCAAGTTTTGCTTAGCATTACAGCAGCACACACAAATTTAGGGCATAAATGTGAACCAGACATGAATTAGCCAGTGCCACTAGGTTGCAGGCTGCTTCCCCTCTTCCTTCCTCACCAGGGGATGTTAACCTCCTGCTGCTCTGCAAAGCGGCAAACTGCACAGACCAGGGTTAGGCATTCAGAGGAGACACTAATATAAGGAATCACTGGGAATCCTCCATTTATCCACTACTATATCCACTTCTAAGTGCACTGAGGGTATTAGCGTTAATCTTCAAAGTGTTTAGGAAAGCTAGTTTAATTAGGCAGGTCTTATTAGTTTTTCTCCAAGCTAGCAGTTTCTAGAATATCCTGCAGAAGTAAGTTCCACCAGCTAATTATGCACTGCATGAAAAATCCTTTCCGTTTGCCATCACTTCACTTTATGCAATGCCACATCACTCAGAGGATGGCATATATAGATGCTTTTAACTCGCTTCTACAGTGGCAGAGAAGTCCAGGGAATCTTAACACACCTCCTCAAAGTCGCACCCAGTCAAAAAACACATGGCTAGAAACCATCCAGCACCACTTGGTAAACCAAGTCTGTTGTTGTCTATCTCAAAGCTCAACAACTCAGGCTTACTATTTTAGGATATGCTGACCGCTAAAGCACAAAATCAAGTCATTTCTCAAGCATTTGTTCACATGTCAAAGGAGACACATTGCAAGCTTTCAATGCACAGGCAATAAGCTGCATCTTGAGCACAAAATAAGTGCAACAACCCAACTGCTTGCCCTCTCAGAAAGGAGAATTTGTCCATCCAGCATGGTACAAACAGCACAGTTATTCTGCAGTACTTCCCCACATACCTCCCTTTCAGCTCAGTGACCACCCTCTAAGCCCCTCAGTAACCCATCTCACTTTTTGTCCAGGACCTTTTTACAGTTGCAGGAACACAAACAGCTCCAGTATAGCAGAATCACACCTAAAGCTTTTCGGCAACCAAGCTCACTGACACTAGTTTGGTCCACGGTGCTCAGGGAACAGCAGGAAGGTTTTGTAAAAACTGCACAGTTGCTGAGGCAATATTGGCATGGTCCCACCAACAGACAGTCGTGGAAGCAGTGTGGATGGGTTACCATTATTTTAAGTGTACCATTTAAACACTGTTCACAGAAGAGCTGGCCAAGAGGGTGCTGAAAACACTGATGGCAGCCAGCAACTTGTCAACACAGACTGTGATAACATGAACAGGGCTGCACTGGTGTCAGCAACAGCTGAGTTCCCCCTAGTATGAATGGGGCTCCTAGGGGATTGCTTCACCCCCAAGAACAGAAGCAGACAGCAATTCTCGAGCCTACCTAGAAGATCTAGAAATTGCCACCATTGCTGCTGAAAAACCTCAAGGCAAGAGAAGAATTAATTTCTCCATTGCTTTATTCAGCATCAAGATTTTCATCGCAGTTTTCAGTTACTGTATCCCAAATTTTACCTGATCCAGACAGGAAATTGCTGGCATCTGCTATTCTCACTTGCTCACAGGACGAGATTCCAGCTGTTGTAGGCAAGGGCAAGCATTCAGCAATGCCACCAGGAGCAGCAGAGGTGGTTTTGCCAGAACATTATGAAAAACCCTCCCCACACCCAGATGACTAGAAATTCTTTGTAAGCTAAAAACAAACCACACCCTGTACCCACAGGGCCTGAGAAAGCACATGTGTCAGCAGACCAGACAACAATGCAACACAGCCTCTGTGCAAGGGAGATGGGGAAGGCATCAGGCTGAACATACATCTCCCTGTGCTTACCCAGCCTATGAAAAAAAAATCTAACCCTTAGTCAAGACTGTCTTTCCGTTTGGACATTTGCTGTCAGGCAGCCAGCACCCAAGATTTACATCTTCAAAGATACAATTATCAAGAGGTTTTAATAGTCAGATTCAATTGAAACTATTTCCTCCCTTAAGTATGTACAAACCAAGATGTGGCAACATTATGTTAATACTGAAGAATCAAAGTCAAAATTGCTGAGAAACTTCTGTTTGCTGAGGCACAAGACAAGCTTTGCATGTTAGAGAAAGCTATTCCATATTCTAATTCACAATTTAACATGGCATTATTTATAAGATTACAAAAAATATCACATGTTCAAACACAGAAAAGGCTGTAGCAGGTTGCTCCCTCTCTTCATTAGCATTAAATTTGACAGTGGTTAGCTGTTGCACCAACCAGAACAGGCAACACTGCAAACCTCTTGTCTGATCTGAAGAGGCAAGGTAAGTCTTTAGAGTCAGAGCAGGCAATTAAGCAAATATTCCAACCTTCTAATCCTTTTGGGTAGGGTACTAGACAGCTTTCAAAAGCATAGCTGTTATCATTGCTTGGATTTCTGAATGCTCCCATATGAACTAACCTATGCATACAGCAAAGCCGAGCTGACTTTCTTCTTTCTCACTGGCTAGGCACAGAGAGGTATGTGGAGAAACGGTAACATACGTCCCCAGTGATGCTGCTCACACTGTTCTCCCAGAGGCCAAGAGTCCCCAGCTTTGATTTCTTAAGAATTTCAAATATCACAAGCACTTTCAGAACAATGGTCCCTTCTCCCATCCTCCCAAGGGAGGGGGTAGCTGGAGTAAACCCGGCACTTTCTGGAATACTTCATTTCGGGAATCAAGCAGGCCATTTGACAAAGGAGCCACTGTGCAGGCTCCAGCTCTGAAATGAAAGAGCACAACAAATCCCAGGCGTGAACTGGGAGTCTTCTCCAAGCACATCTGAGGGTCTAATATCTGTGACCTAAATAGCTTCAAGCCACCAACAAGTCTTCATCTTTACAGTTCAGTTTGCTTTAGTAAAAGGCTCCAAAACACCAAGTTCCTGGTTCACAGTCCTGAAGAGTCCCTGTAATCTTTCAAGCCAAGAGCCCAGACCACCACTTTTCAGCCACAAATATGGGTAGCAGAAGGTCTGGATTCATGCATGCAGTACCTGTTCGCCCACACGCATGTTCATCTGGTCCTCCAGCCTGCAGAACCTGCCATAAAGGTACTTTGAAGATCTAAGACTATTAACTAGAAAAGGGACACAAGGGAGAGGCTAGTGAAGAGCCCTACCACATCCATTTAACACATTCAGTTTCTAGGCAACAGAACTAAAGGCACTGCCTTAGTTATGCTGTTCTCATGCCATTTTGTCTGCCATGGCACTCTCAGGACCTACTCCTTTCTGTCCTGCTGTCTTGAATTTGGTGTGTGACATGATGACTCCCTGGCCTTCCAAGAAGGGTTAACAGTAAAACAGTCTCCAGAAAAAGTATTAAAAGTCACTGGAGCATCCCCTGCTGCTTTCAGGAACCTGCTCAGCTGCGGAACAGACTATTTTCCTGCCTTGAAAGCTATGTGCCAGAAGACTTCTTTGCTTCGTTTCCCACCTTGCTTATATTTATTCCTGTTTCCAAATGAGTGATCTCCTCTCCCTCCACTCCTTTCAACTTAGCAGTTGTGTAGCTCCAGCTACAAAACAAACACCATCCAAATCAAACTCAGAAATCCTAGGGTTGTTCTGCAGGATATTCCAAAAAGATTCCTCCCAGGACTCCACCTGTCAACAAGCAGATGAAGCAGAGCTTTCAGCACTGGCACTTTCGTTTTTTCCCCGATCTGTTGCACAACACTAAATGGAAGAGGTTAGTCTGACAGGGTGGGAAGGAGGTAACAACCACTGATTTAGAGTGGCTTGAGGAAGGTGATGAGAATGATCGAGTCAGACTGTTTTGAAGTTATTCCAGCAAGAGACAGTTTACCAGAGGTGTTTTTGGAAGAACCCACTCCTTGCTGAAGCACAGCTATCTGACCTTCCTGAAAAACAGCGTTCACTTGATCTCCCAGAGCTGGATGAGCCTCCAGGAGAGACTGCTGAAAGACACCACCCCAGCTATTCTTTAGTCCATAGAGTTATAAACGTGTCATGAGCAGGCTTTCATGGTGGCTCGTTTAGCAGCGGAGAATGGCCTTGAAAGAAGCCTGTCCACAACGCTGCCTTTTCCTGTTCATCTTCAGCTTTCCCTCCTAGCACATACAACAGTGTCACAGGGCTGTCTCAGGCATCTGCACTCATAGCAGGCAGCACAAAGATCAGTGGGGTTTTTTTGATTGCAACCCCCTGTTCCAAACAAGCACAGAACCGTTTTGTCAGTTATAGAGTAACCTAAACAGTAACTAAAGTGGTGCCATGGAAAAAATGCAGGATCTGCTGGGCTCTTAGTTTGACAGAAAACATCAGTCAAGTACCAAAACTAATGTAACAGCTACAGTGGGAACAGCCCTGCTTCTCGTATCAGCAGCTTACCAAGTCTTAAGTTCTGGAAAGGAAATTATGGGGCTTTTTGCTAGAGATCTTCAGAGTCACAGTCCTACCAGACACCTGTGCTACCAATCCTTTGGAGAACATGATCAGAGGTTTCAGCAAGCAGGTGTCAGGACTATTGCTAACCATGTCTCTACCCATCTCTTCCCTTTTCCACCCACCCCCTTGCCCAAAGTCCAAGCATTCAGGCAGCCGTTACAGCACAGAGGTAAAGACAACTCTAAAGCATACAGGCCAAGAAGTTCTTCCTGCAAGGGCAGGATGGAGCGAACAAGTTAAACAAACTGCTCCTTACAGAGACTTCCTCACACAACCAAGGACGAAATGGTCTTTGAGAGAACCAGCTCAGACTTTCCAAATAGCTCCTGGGAATAAGAAGCCGACCTCACAGCAGTGTTCAGAGGTGGCCTGACCTTGCTCCCACGCATACACCAAGGCAAGTATGCTTTCACCAGCACTTAGTGAAAAATCCCACCTCTACATTTCTCTGAAAATCCCAGCCAAACCAGACACTTTGAAGATTGCCCAAGGCTGGAGTATTTCTCCACTTGGCCATCTCCCCATACTTGGCCAGGGAACAATTTTGGGCTTGGAACAAATTACTGCATTCAAGCAGCCACTCCTTGTCATGCCAGTTGTCCAACACCAAGACCGGCTGTAGGATGAAATTCATAGTAACGGCAGCTTACCCTTCCAAATGAACCGCCAATCTTCCGATGCAGTGCTTTCCAGGGCAGTCACCAACCCAGCCTTTGCCGTGTTTAGCTCAAAGGGATTGCTGAGAGGATAGCTACACGGGCTACCCACTACAGATGGACACCATGTCAGCTACTTGAGGGTTAGTCAAGCAAGTGCTTTCACCATAAGTTGCCTTGCAAAACAAGAACCACCAGACAAAAATAACCAAACTGTGATCATGTAGACACAAACCTAAAGCAGCACTTAATTTGTGGGGCACAGTAAGTTTGGGGTCAAGGACAGCTTATGCAGCAGGTCTCCAGCTATCTGCTCCAGTGGTTCATTTGCCAGAAGGACCCTCCATCAGTTAGAGGAAGATAGTATGGCAAGATACACCAGAAAACAGTGCTTCTAAGAGAGGGACACAACTGGGAGGGAGACTGCTCTGCCCTTGTCACTTCAGTCTGAACCGCAGAACTGCATCCAAGCACAGACTCTCAGCACATATGCACTGCAGTGGTCCCAGCATCACCTGTAAGGGGACAGTGCACTTGCGTGGCTCGGGGCCACTCCTGATGTCCGTGATACCAGACTGGGAAACAAACCAATCCAATCCCTTCTACTTTTTCCTAGAAAGCACTTTCAAGAAAACATTCGGGTTGTTTATGTACCAGAGCCACACTTTCAGAGGAAGAGATACCCCAGTCAAGTTTCTTGGATCTAGGCCATGCCAGAAGAGTTAAGACAGACACACTAGATACTGATTGAAGATACTTCATAATCATAGTAAGCAACTAAACACCACAGAGGTCCATCCCTCAGGAGAAGAAAGGTGGTCTGAAGTCTCAGCCAGGGTTTAGATGAAGGTCAGTGGAATGGCATGACTCTACCAGAGGTCTCCTCTGTACGGCTTCTGGCAGCCAGACAGGACAAACACTGTGTACTTTCTGTCAGCAAGAGAATGGTACAGCAGGGAGAGGTGCTGTCAAGAAGCTGAAAAAAGGGAACACTGAAACTACTCCCATTACAGTACAGGTTAATGGAGACCTAGAGTGCACACTGCAGAAATTAATTTTCTTCCTCAATATACCTAAAGGAACGACTATGTTCTTAGCTCTGTCACTATACAACAGCAAGAAAAAAGTCTCTGTTATCCCCTAACAGCCTTTCAAAGGCCAAAACCAACCAGAAGTGCTTTTCAAGATAAATTAATGGTCCTGTGGCAAGTGAAGAGGCAGGACACCACCACATAGCTGCCTTTAATTTTCAATCTGGTTTCTATTGTCTTCCAATCACACAAACCTGGTGAAGAGCTGGAAGCTCTCCTGCTTTCCAGTCAGAGTTCCAGCTCCGACTGTACGTTAACTCCCAGAGGGGGCTGGTATGTTCCCAGAAATGAGCGGGGCCCAAAAGGCTGCTGCCTTGCAGCAACCCACACACAGCTTGCTGCCTCAGGGCCTGCTCCCCCACACACTGCCTGCAGGGCTGCTGCTCTGCCTGCTCCAACAAGCATCTGAGCACCCAGCTGCACAAGGATTATCCTCTTGCTGACTTCCAGAGAGGCAAGCAAAGAGTGGCTAGGACAGCCCTTCCTACACAAGTGACCATCCCCCACTTGCCAGGGCTAACATCTTCAGCATGATCATCAGACCAAGAATGAATCCAATCTTCAGACAGGGATGTAAAGCTGCTATGTTTCTATTACTGTCCCAGACATCTAGAAGACATAGGATGCCTATGAGATGACAGCAGAAAAGCTTCATACCAACAAGCCAAAGTCCTGAGATGGTGAAAACAACTTTGCGTTAAAGCCGTGATAGGAAAAAAAGTCCAACCCCCTTTCAGCAACAGATTCAGTTCTTCTATTTTTCTAGCTGTAACCAAGATGCACAGTACAGCTGAGGAAACAAAACAGTAACAAGATATTTTGGATACCATTCTGTAAACAGATGCATGGCCAGTTATCTGTGGGAATATTAATATGAGTAGGCTCAGAGGGAGCAGTAGAGCACTTGCAGGGTTATTTAACTGCAAGCTTTGAGCAGCTTGCATCATCTCCATCAGTAAGTTTCCACAAGTCTGCAATGTCAGCAGCTTATGCTGCAAGACACCTGGAAGAATTTGTGAAGTGCCATCTCCCTTGGGTACCACGGGACTGTCCCCTCCTACTCTAGCCACTAACAGATACAACCATGAGGACAGTTAGAGGAGGTATTTCGACAGCTAACTGTTAATTACATTAATTGACAAGAGATCTGACTCAACTGCTGTAGAGCCTGGTGCAAGCTG
>NW_008825251.1:982638-984646 GCF_000699105.1 Pygoscelis adeliae
TATCCATGGGGAAAGGGTGTAACAACAGAAGTGAGTCACCTTACACACACAGCAGGCCACCACTTTGACATAATTTATGCCAGGACAGCCTACTGATTTCAGTATGATCTGTCTACTCCAGCAGGCTTCATACCAGGAAGTCATTACTTTGAGTGCTTTAAAAAGCTGCATACAGCTCGCTCAGGCACCAAAAAGCAAGGCATGAAAACAAGGAATTTGAGTAACATTAGAGGTAGGGTCTTCTGCGCAAGTTAACATAGCAAGCATTAGCGTGTATGAGATCCATGGACAGAAGACCATAATCGACACCTGTGAGATCAAAGGAAACACTGAATATCGAAGCACAGTATTAGATGGGCAGCACAATAGAGACTCTTAACACAGTCAAAGTGTGCTCACGCTCCCCACTGCAACACGAGTGCTACAGCAACAGAGCCAAGGGACAGCAGCAAAGCTCAGAGCTGGGAACAGAAAAAGCAGGGCTACAGAAGCTGGCCAGAGTCAAAGCTCTTTTCCTTCCACTTTCACAGGTTCACCGTTCCCCACCACACTCAGTGCTGAACAGCCTGCAACTCCAGCTCTTGCCCATGACCACACACCGGGTGGTCCCACACAGCCATGCCACAGCAGCACAAGGTGCAGGGAGCTGGTGGGCTGTCTACAGCTGCGGGATCTGAGGTTTATTAACATTCAACTAATGAAGTAGAGGACAGAAGATCCACATAATCTGTGGTTTCTCTAGGTCAGGAAACCAAGCATGTGGCAATTTGCAATACAAATATTAGTATTCTGTTAAATTAAGTACCACCTTTCCTGAGACCCAGGATCACATCTAACTGAAATACAGCACACCCTCCAAAACTGCTGTCCGACAGCAGATACATGTCTCTGGGACAGCACAGTCTTCCACTCAGGACTATTCAGTTTGAGTGACGGTTTTAGAAGTGCTCCCTGTTCAAAATTAAGGGAGACTGTTCATACGCCATGGCAGTGCAGAAGGAAATGCCTAGATACAACCATTTCGGTGTTTTGAATGAGCTGGTAAATTTTGCACAAAAGCATCACTACACCCAGACACTTAGATGTGTGTGCACACACAATTTCAGGAAGTAGTCAAGAATGCATTGGGAAGTTGAGTACCACCATCCGAACGAAAACAACCCTTCAATTTGTCTTAAGGACTCCAGCCTGATCTTTCTCTTTGCTTGCTTCTGCAGTGATCTTGAAGTATGAGCATGATTTAAGGGAAATTTTAACACAGTATGAATTCATACAATCACTGGAAGCCCCGCTTCACCAGATTGCTACTTTTTTTCATCAGGAAGTTACATTCCAGGATGTTCTGTCCCTTGCCTGTCCAGCTAGATTGCAGTAGTAGCCCTCCTCATTACTACATGTAGCACTCTGAACACAGAGAAAAACACAATAGCATTTAGAGCTAGAGATGGGTTCTGGTAAGCAAATGACCTTGCAGTTCACAAGTCCAGGATGTTATCAGAGAATGCTCTCAGGAATCTAACGAGAGAACTGCTTTGTGGTTTAATTCAGCAGCCCCTGCCAGAATGAACAAATTTGCCTTAGGCTTTGGTTCTTGCACATTAGAGGCAAGAAGCTTCAAAACATTCAAGTTATTTGACACTTCCTTTAGATTTCATGTATAGAATGTATATCCTCTGTGCATTAGTATCAGAACAGTCATTAGTTTCTGTTAAGTATGTATGTGCGAGAGCAATATAGTGCAAAGAGCAATGGCATGGAATAATAATTACTTCTGAAGTTATAAAGCTATCAGTCTGGTTGTGGTATGTGGTAAGTCAGACTCCATCCCGCGATGTCCCACTGTCATTTTGCATGTTCAGCCCCTTAACAGAGGGGGAGGTTGACCTGTCAGCTCTCTGAAGGTGCCAGGGAACAAGATGACAAACTGAACCCAAGAGCAAAACAGAAGGCATAACCCAAAACTCCGGAGGGAGATTACACTTCAAAAAACCCAAACCCACAACTAAGC
>NW_008825251.1:984659-993523 GCF_000699105.1 Pygoscelis adeliae
TACATTAAGACAACCCAGCTGTCCCCCTTCCCATCCCTGTTCCACTTACTGCTAGGGAGTGCTGCAGATGACTCTTGTGCAGCCTAACAAGGTGAGCAACAAGCACTTGCTGCCTCTCAAGGCAAGAAATACAACCACAACCTCAACACACAAACAGTTAAGCAACTGCACTCTAAGGAACATGTACAGAGCTGGAATCGCATCACTTGAACTTAGGCATTTCCAGTATCTTTGAGAACAGTGGCACAGCTTTTCACGGCCTGGTACCTAACAGGCTATGAAGTACCAATTCAGAGGTGTTATTAAGCATCCTGCTTTCTGGAAGTATTTACCAATACTAGAAAAATTAGACCTCCTATTCAGAGACTCCTTAACTAAGGAAATTCATTCACTTGTTTTATTAATGAGACTTCACCATAAAGCCAGCTAAGAAAATTATTCATAAATCTCACACATAAGAGGAAAACGGAATGCTTTATCTTTAGTTTTGAGATACTGGAACATGCAGAAACTTTTCAGAGAGACCAGCGTTCCCACATGCACAAGTTCCCCTTTCAGCAGACACTGCTGGATTATTTCCTTCCTACATTTATGGTTGTAGCTATGTGAAAACCCCAGCTCTGGTCTTCACCACTTAAGAGGTGCAGGAAAACAGCTACCAAAAGGACCAGCCCACAAAGCTGAGAACTGCAGCCAGTGCTTCCCAACAAGAGACGCTCCACCGGCAGCCTACCGACACTGTTCACTGGACCTCAACGCATTACACAAGACAAACTCCAAGTCAACGCAGCCATAAGCAGCCACACTCAATCAAGAGCAGTGCTGAGTTTGGCATGAATCAGCTGCAGTACGCATGAACAGGCTTGGAGGACCTCAGTACAAGAGGCCAATTGAACAGCATCCACTGCCCCTTCAAATAAGAAAGGCTGTTAAGTAACTTGAAGTCAACTGCGTGGAAAGAGTAGACAGAATATATGACCGTAGGTCTGCCCATGTCACAGCACAGCATGCACAGGTATTTCCTAAACCAGCACAGACCAGCTTCCTCCTGCATACATTCACTCTTCATGAAAACCTCAAAGGACCTGGAAAACCTGGGCAAGGGCTTAAGCACAAGTTGTGGCTTCTGGGGACACTTACTGCAGGAGGTTATGCTGCCTCTGTGGCCAGGTGTGCAAGTTTTCAAAGTTACTAGCTATTCACAAGCTTCTTGCAATCCTGCAAACAGGATTAAGCACCAGCCAGTCTTAACACTGTTGAAGTTAAACTGGCAGCTCAGCTTTCAGCACCAGGAGTTCAGATCAAGAAATGCATCTGACAGTATTATCCAGCTATGCTTCCCTTCTATCTTTAAAGTTTCCCAGTGTTGTACAAACCACAGTGCAGCAAGTCTGCCTAAAATATGCAAATACCACTGACAGAAGTGATTCACATCCTTGAAATATGTCATTACTGGCTAGACAAGGAGATCTTTAAGACTGAAAACAGCCAAGTGCCACCCCTGTCCACTTTTTGTTTGCCCTGCATATGACACCACATTAGTAAGCACTGCTCAACGTGAGTGAAAAGAGCCCAGGCAAACGCAGACTTTGGTTCACTAAGGTATTTTCCTTCTGCTGAGGGGTTAGAAAAGAACAGACAAGACAAAGAGCAAATGCATTTTTCTTTAAAGCAAAAGGAAGGACTCCATTATCTTTTGCCACTCACTGACCAGCAGTTACTAAGAGGTGAAGAGACAGCAAGAAAGAAGTCCTACTCTGTTATTCTGAAGCATGGCAGCTGAGCTAGATGGGAACCTGAGGCTTCCAGACATTCTTAAGTAACTGCACTTTTAGTCATCTACTTAGGAGCACCTGACAGCTCTGCATCATCTACTTTTCTGTATAACAGTTTGCTTTGAGCACAAATCCATATCTTGTTAACCTCCATCTCTGGGTGATGTTTACAGGAGCTCTGTTTACCTTTGAACAAGTATACATGGCCATTGCTGCTACGGGATCAGGCAGCTGTAGTTTTGAAGTCTTTATCAGAGATCACACAAGACAACTTGATTTTTGTCTCCATGTCCTGGCTTGCAGCATGCCGCCTGTTGACTTACGATCTGAACAAGCACTTGGTGTCACAACCCTTAACCAACTGCTGCTGAAAGAATGCCTGAAACTTCAGTGCTGGCAAGATGCCCAAATCTGTAGCAATTTTCACTACCTTAAGTGTCAGTGCCCACTCACCTTTTAAGTTTGTATATTGCTTACCATCCTGTAGGTGATCATCTTCTACAAAGATATCTTTTTAAACTTGTTTGTATGATGGGCATGTGCCCTTATGTCTAAATTTCAGAAGTGTCAGTGCCCACTCACCTTTTAAGTTTGTATATTGCTTACCATCCTGTAGGTGATCATCTTCTACAAAGATATCTTTTTAAACTTGTTTGTATGATGGGCATGTGCCCTTATGTCTAAATTTCAGACAACTCAGTAGAACACCACATTAATTTGCAGGATATTAGGTTTTATATTTCTGTTCCCACCCTCAAGTACTCAGTCTACCTTGGCTAGCACCTCAGTTTTTCCTTCTGCAAGTGCATCAATTGTTACAGGTGCCAGCCAAGCCAGTGTGTGGGATTCAAGAAACCTGCAAGTACTGAGGAAAGGGGTTTGGCATGCGGGACAAGGATATCATACAATGCAATTGCAAGGTTACAGCATCTGTTGCTTAAAGTTGAAGTCCAAGGTGGTCAATGTAGCCCTGCCGGTAGAAGCAGGTAAGAGGCTGCAGACCAGGAGCAAGGAAGCCTGGTGCACTGGCATTTGCATAGCTGCAACAGAGGAGGGGGTCTCTGCCTCTCCTGCTGACCTCTTGCTCCCCAAAGCAGCAGAACACCAACCCAGTTTTCCTTTGGCTTTGTAACAGCAGCCATGGAAGAACCGAGCAGAAAGCAGGCAACGCCCAGAGATTTGTTGCTCATGAGAGCTGCTCCGTTCAGCCCATTCCGGAGCTGGATGACTCCATTCCTCACCAGCAAGAGTTATCTGCTAGAAGCAACGGGGAAGAGCAGCTTCCAGGCTCCCCCACAGAGGGCCATTAATGCAGTCAGGTTCTTCATATTTTTGAAAGACAGGGGTACAAAAGCAGCCTACACAGCATCTTCTAACAAACTCACTATATATAATGGATTATTCAGAACCCAGCACTGGAGGTTATATGGTGGTCAGATTATCTGATATATACCCAGCATTCAAGTCTGCCAAAAGTCATCACTGGCATAGGAACAGAGCAACTGAGAATATCAGACCATATCATCCACAGAATTATCCCCAGTTAACCCCCTAGGGCACAAACAAGTTTGGGGGATAAGGAACTCCGTGCAGAGTCTTACTCTGAAAGAATAAGCCATTTCACAGCAACTTGCTCGTGTAGTAAAGGAATTTGTTGGGGTTAACTGTGTTCAGACAAGCCCATGAGTAAGGACAGAAGGACTAGTTTCCTTCTAGGAAGCAATCTATTCAACCCTTTAACTGAAATCTCCAAATACTTTGGAATTAGCTGTTTTGCTGTATTAAGGGAAATTTCATCTCACCTTTCCCATAGATGAGGTAGTTTTCTACACACACTGAAAACTAAAGCATGCTAAAAATATAGCTAAACTTCCAAAGCATGCATAATTTGTACACGAGCTTTTAACTCTTTTCCTGAATGACATCTATCTGCAAACTGTAGTCCTAAACAATTGCAATCTTAGACCTTCATGCATTCATTTTCTCCTCTACAGTAACTATAGTGCTAGAAGTCTTAGAGTCAAGTCAGTCAAGTAGCCTTGGCGTGGGTTGCTCTACAGCCTTTGTAGCAATCAGGACAGATGCAACCAATGTCAGGAGAGCACTAAAACATTTCCTACCCTCTACAGTTTTTAACCAATGTTGGTTAAAAGCAGGTTTTCGCATCTTTGGCCAGACAGCTAGCTATTTTAAGATCAACAGCACTACAAATTAACAAATGCAACTGGCCTTCCAGTCACATTTTCCTCCTAAACATGACACTTATCAAGGGTTGCAAGGGAACAGACAAGGTGAAAAACACTTTGTCTTCATGCTATGAGCTGCTCTAGCCTTTCATCTTAAAAACCCCACAATTCAGAAAATAAATTAGAAAAAGAAGGAGTCTGTCAGCAGAACTGCTGGAAAACAGTTTTGATCCTTTCAGGAAAACAGCCAGAAATTTCGCACACTGAAAAAGTCAACTTGTTTCAGCTTCCATAACACATGAAATTTTATCCCTTTTGTCTGAATACAAGGCTGTTAACACAAGCAAGCACAAGGGAGAAGATGTACTATTGTGCTTGCCAAGCAAGCGCCAGCCCCGACAGATTACAATACAGAGCAGCCCAAGCCAAATTGTGCAGGTGTAGTGCACAGGGTCCCTGCTGAGCCGCAGGGGCCAGCACCCAGCAGTATGAAAGCACCCCAATCTCACCCCCGAGCTCCAGATATACCCCACGAACAGGGAAAATCTGCATGTCCCCTCCCTACTATCAGACTAATACAAAGAAAAAAGTTACAGATAACTTTTCTGTGATAGCTATGACAAAGCCCCTTTATCAAAACCAACAAATAATTGGAAAGCATTAGCTGCCTGCTTGACAGGTCAGGCACTGAAGACCGTCCTGCCTCCCATTAATCAGCAGGAGATTAGTTAATATTTGAGTAGGCTGTTACAGCTCAAGACACAGTATCAAGTACACTGTGCCATGCTCTCAACCAGACCCCTTACAAGAAAATGGATAAAGCCGAGGACAAATGCATGGAAGAGATTGTACAGAGCAGAACACATCCTCACACACAGTCTTTGCGGTGACGAGTCATGGCATTTCAGGAAATAAGAATGTTCCCAGCATTTTGGCAAAGAGCAGAATTAAGCCATGAAAGAAGCCCAGTTCTGTGCTACGTTACCATCTCCACTGAGCCCATGCATGAGGGCATACAAGTCAAATCTTGTTGGCTTTCATGATCTCATCGCATAGCTCTCAGCAGCCCAGCTAGCCCATTACACACTTAAGTATTCCCACAGTGGAAACAGCTGTCTCAGAAACATTGGAAAGGCAAGAGACCCCAAAAGGTTCCTCAAACTGCTACCCTGGTGATACAACAGCTTTTTTGACTGATGTCAGAGCTAGCTAGACAAGCTCAGTATACCTGTTACCCAGCCACAAGAAGCACCAAGCCCATCGCGCTGTGACTGGAATGCAGCCTAGTGGGTACCTGGGTTTTTAGCATCACCAATGTTTGTTAACAGGGCTGAAGTGAAGCAGCACAGCAATAGAACCATAGAATCATTAAGGTTGGAAGAGACCTCCAAGATCATCGAGTCCAACTGTCAACCCAACACCCCCATGCCCACTAAACCATGTCCCTAAGCGCCTCATCTACCCGTCTTTTAAATACTTCCAGGGATGGGGACTCAACCACTTCCCTGGGCAGCCTGTTCCAATGTTTAACCACTCTTTCAGTAAAGAAATTTTTCCTCACGTCCAATCTAAACCTCCCCTGGCACAACTTGAGGCCATTTCCTCTCGTCCTTTCGCCAGTTACCTGGGAGAAGAGACCAACACCCCCCTCGCTACAACCTCCTTTCAGGTAGTTGTAGAGAGCGATGAGGTCTCCCCTCAGCCTCCTCTTCTCCAGGCTAAACAACCCCAGCTCCCTCAGCCGCTCCTCATAAGGCTTGTTCTCCAGACCCCTCACCAGCCTCGTTGCCCTTCTCTGGACACGCTCCAACATCTCAACATCCTTCTTGTAGTGAGGGGCCCAAAACTGAACACAGTATTCGAGGTGCGGCCTCACCAGTGCCGAGTACAGGGGCACGATCACTTCCCTGCTCCTGCTGGCCACACTATTTCTGATACAGGCAAATAGCTGGTGATTTTGGGCTTCCTGCCATTTATTTATTTATTTTAAGTAAGTGAGCTCAACAACAGATACGGCAATGAAGATAGTTTTGAGAAAGTAGTTATATTACACCTCTTCCACCATCGCTACCGAAGCAACAGCCTTAAAGTCGCAGCTGTAATTCAGGCTCATTTAAAAGCTCTGTATCTTCCCTGAAAGCTATTGAGCTGCTCTGCTTTCTCCTCCCAGCTATTGATTACTGGGGTGGACGGGGAGGGGGGGAATATTAACAACTGCCTCCCAGCCACTTTTCAGTGATGCCATAGCTTGTGACATCATGATTGTCTCCATGGTGACACAGCAACACAACTGAATCTGAACAGGAGGAGGCCAATTAGAACAAGAAAGCTCTTTCATGGCTGGAAGCATAGCAATTGACAGAAATAAGAGAAGCTGTTACAGAAAGTACATTGTTCCAACAATAAAAACCTTGCTTTTAGTTTGCCAGGTGAACCTAAAACCCCCAAACCATGGCTAAATATAAAAAAGCCCTTCTAGACTGGAAAACCCGTGATATCATTAGCTTCTTTCCCAGCTCTAAAGACCACTGAGCACAGGCTGGATCAGAGACATCATTTTTCCTCTCCCCTCACGTCAAGTTCTCCTTTCCATTGTAGCCTGCCCACATGCTTAGGAGGCTTCTCAGCCCATCACACTCAAGCAAAGCCTCCCAAGTGCCTTTCAACTTGCTAGAATTAGCATGCACGTGTGTGTGTGTGGGGGGAACACACAAAAGAAACCAACCCAAGGCCGCCAATCCATAGTGACTCATGCCAGCTAAGACTCCACCTTCAAGGATTTGAAACAGATGATATGAACAAGATCTGGAGCCTCTAGGTATCTACATCATGTTGTTTTCAACCTCCAAATCAGTAAGAGACATACAGGAGCAATCTCTGCTAGCGTAAGTTAAATTGTTATGGTGCTGTTGGGGTCACATTAAGCCAAATCTGACTCCCTGACTGATCTCCACTCTCCACCCTACAGAGCATGTTAATCAGGAAGCGCTTGCTGCAGTCCCAGAGATGAGGCAACTGCTGTATGGCTCCAAAGTGGCCGGGAGCAACACAAAGTTAGCAGGAAGCCCCGAGGGCAGAGCAGCTGTTTAGAGTGTACCACGATCAGGCTTTAAGCCTTAGGCACCTCTACTTTGTCTATACATTCAGCCCATTAAATACTAGCTACGTTCAGGAGTACATTTGCAGCATTTTTCTTTTTTCAAGCAAGCCTAAACGCTGCAGCAGTCCATGAATAAGCTTGGGGTATACTTTCCAAGAAAGCAAGCTTGACGGTGTAAGCCGCAGCATGAAGTCAGGCCACCTGGAGCGAGGAGAGCTGCACCCAACACAGCAGCTCGAGCACAGCGATACCGAAGACGCTCATGACTGGTGGTTGAACCTTCAAGGGTAACGCTGCTTCCCAGGGCTGCAGTGAGCAGACCTATTCTGTTCCTCTCCTGCGGTTCGATGGGAAAGAGAGGCATGTCACTCTTGACAGGGGAAACTGAGCACACGGGTCCCTAGTACTGGCAAGCTCATGGCATGTGGAGGCTGGGCAGTAATCAGTTTAGCAGCTGTTTTGTGATAAGGGGCACAGCTGGCTAAAACTCTAATTGAGCCAGCTTAAAAAAAGTGATGCTGAAAAGCATCACACCATAAGAATTAGCATGAAATAGATTTAACAGGTACCCTTAACAACAACTGCAGCAGAAGCAGTTCTCAGTCATAATCCATCCAAGTGAGAGCCTTTGTACCCAACACTTACTAGCCCCTACCTCAGTCTGGTAAAACTATTTCACATGCAACAGCAGGACTTGAGTTAAGGCATTAACAGTGACTAGGGTTCCTGCTAGGATTCACCCAGCCACTAAACACGAGCCATCCTGTGGGATACTTCTAAGAAATGGGACAACAGGACTTTCTCAAGCCACTGTCACCTGTGAACACAGTTGGTTCAAACAGCAGACGTGCACATTCCTGCGTGCGTCCTTCTGCAGGACGGCACACCTGAGCAGCTCCGGTTTTCACAAGCTACAGTTCTACCCTTCAAAAAGGTTTTTGTTCATTCTGGCCTCAGCATCCCTGCTACATGAACTCTCTCACCCAGAACTGCAATCACATCCACCTGCTGTCTGACCACATACCATCACCCATATCCAAAGCACATTTGCTAACAGAGCAAGAACTAGAAGAGAGCAGAAAACATGATGAAGTATGAACCAGGCCTTGCAGCACTGGAAAAAGACATTAGCTACAGAAGGGAAAGCAACCCAAGAGAAGCAGAAATAATGACTTTGGAAATAGCCAGCCTCTGAAGTTATTTTTAGAGCTGCCTCCCCCAGCACCAAAGATATTCAGAGCCCTTGAAAAACATAAATCAAAGGTAAGCACACAAATAGCAGTGCCAGAAGACAGACAGTGCTTCAGAGTTTACTGCTGTCACAACACCAGCAGCCTAAATGGCTGGCCCAGTTCTGTCCTTTGATTCGAGGAGGCCTCATTAGTCTGAGCTCTGCTTTGCTCTGCCACAGCAAGCTCACAGGAACTTCACCAGCTCCACTGGAGTCGTGCCACACGTGTGCCAGGGGAAATAACGAGCGCTGCTCCGTGCCCGGGGCCCGCGGCAGGACAGCCGTCACCCCGCCGTCGGACAGCACCGAGCACAGCACTTTAAAGAGGGAAGACGACAGGCAGGCACTGTCGTCCTTGCTTTTTAAAGCTTGCTGTTATTTAAGGCCCAGGACGACAGGTTAGGGAGCGTCTCCTCTGCACGCTCTACAGCCCTCTACCTTTCCAGCTCAGCCACCTCCTCAGACAGACTGGGCCGGGAGAGGAGGGGCGCGCACCCTACCCACACCTGACGCCGGTGGAACTCACCCGCGTGAGCGGGGCTGGCGTCACCCGTGCAGGGGCTCGGAGCCCA
>NW_008825251.1:1002305-1003651 GCF_000699105.1 Pygoscelis adeliae
CCAGGAGCATGTGTGCTGCCCCAACTCCTCACTGTTACCATCAGTCCTTGGATGCTCTGATTTATTTATGGCTCGCTGGGTTCATGGTGCTCAGTGGAGAAGGGTTGGTCTGCAGCTAGGAGAGATCAAAGCGCCTTGGGGAAACACTGTACTGAGCTCACGCGCTACCAGCTCCAGCAGGCAGGGCTGAGCTACCGCCGCCCTCGGCGTTCAGTGATGGAATCGCTGTGGATGTGCTGCTTCTGCTCTCGGAAACAGAGCAGCAAGTAGGGCCGAAGGAGGATCTCACCGGAGAGTCAGCCCTGAGACTTGGGGCCTGCAGCCCGGGGCCTCTCCCCTCCGCTGCCTACCAAGGAAAACAACAAAACTTGTTTTCAATTCAGCTGCTTCCAGGCTTGGGAGTGGTGAGCAGCTCTGGACCGAGAACCCCTCATCCACGTGGGCTGTGAGCGGCTCTGCAAAGCTCTGAGCCGATCTCTTCCTGAATCCTCAGGAATACCCATGTCGTGGCTCAGTAGATGGAAAAAGTAATAGAAAAGCGTGAAGGAGAGGAAACGCAACCCAGAACAAGGTCCGCAGCCCCCCGCCCCGCTGCTCTGAGCACCTTCATGCTCAAAATGCACTGCCCCCCTTCTCATTCCTGAAGCTTGCAGGTTTCTTCAGTCCTGATGATCGGTGATGCCACACCGATGTTGTCCCCCTGAAGCGCTATGAAAAGGAATTAAAGCATCACACCAACGAACAGCCAAAAATCAGGGGTACCTCCCAGGCGAGGCCTGCGCAGTGACCAAGCGGGTCAGATGAAACATAGGCCTGTCACAGACATGCATGTCCACTGAAAGCACACACAACTGTGTGCACAATTTGCACACCTAACGGGGAACAGCATTTGCACCAGCAGTTACACAGGCAAGGGGACTGAAGCCGTACAAGCTTTTTGCTTCCCTTCCCCCAAAGAGCTGATTTCCCCCAGTCAGCCTGATTCAGTATTTGACTTGAGTAAGAACGACTCCTGTGAGGGAGCAGAGCTGTAACAGCCTGCTTTGGCAGCCTCCCCTTAGCAACCCGGCGCATTTTGCAGCACTCATCTCCAGTGAGCACATTAACAGAGCAGTGATAAAAGCTAATATGTGGCATAATACCACTATTAGCAGCGGCAGCCTCCAGAATGCCCTAGAAGATTGCAGGGTGACAGTGAGATGCAGACATTGGAGCCTGGTGCCGAGCGCACAAAGGCCATCAGCAGCGGTGCTGTGGCCAAGGCAACAGGCCACTGGTGAGCAGACCTCTGCTTCCCGGCATCCAGGATTTCCCTGCTCTTGAGCAGGGACAGAGCAGAGTGCCAA
>NW_008825251.1:1004947-1008985 GCF_000699105.1 Pygoscelis adeliae
AAAGAGCAGAGTGCCAAGAGCAAGGCCTTGCTCTTGGCACTCTGCAAACTTGAGGGTCACTGAAACTCAATGCTTTCCAATCAAAGTAGCTACTTTGTCCAGGACCAGAGCTCAAGAGGTGCAAGCACTGTCCAACACCCTTTTTCTTCCAAGGGATCAGAATAAGCAGCTGTTCAGGCACTGGGAAAAGTTCTCCAGCTCTATTCTACTTGTACCCGTCTCCCCAAATCCACCTTCTCTCCTGGAAAGTCCCAGTCCACACTGTACAAGGCTGGGCATTACACCAGCTCCGCACTGCCAGGGAGCTTGCTTTGCTCAGAGTAGCAGCTCTAAGAGGCCAAAATTCCCAGCCCCGGACTGCTGCTGGAGTGGCAGGTCAGTCAAGAAGGCACTGGTAGCTGTTCAATAGAGCACACCAAAACCTGGAAGGGTTCCTGGACAGAAATGTCATGACTCAGGACCCCACGTTTGGGCCAAGCTGAGAGACTGAGAACAGCCTCAGGGTTCAAACAAGGAAGAGAAGGATTCCCAACAAAACAGTTACTCAAGTGACCTTACAAGAGGCAAGGGAGACCAGCTCTATAGTAGCGTGCTGGCTCATGAGCTACCCTGACACACACTGTTCTCCGCAAGAGCAGCACTGACTAATCTGGCAGCTGAGCGGGCAGCAGCCCAGCTCCTAACGAGGTCCTTCAGAAGGGGGTCCAGGAATCCCCTTGGGGACAACTCCACAGTAGCCTTTGGGACACTTTCTCTAGCTTCAGACACATATAGCTGTTATGTGTAAGGCCTAAGAGGGATGCAATACCCATGGCTTTAACTTCCCAATTTTAACTTTCAATTTAACACAGCTGTAGATACGCCCAACCTGGGTAGGAAGTTTTAAGCTTGGAGATCCCTCCTGAGCACAGCAAATGCCCTGCTGGGGCTCTGTTCAGTTAGAACCTCTCAACCACTCCCAGAATATAAAAACCAAGACAAATAATTCTCTTAGAAGTTTGACTAATCTTATGACAACAACTCACAATAAAAATTCCCTTTTATCAATGCTTCAATACCTTTCAGCTGTCATCAAATATCACCTTGCACTATGAGAGCACCTCAGCAGAAAGGCATATGCAACTTCTAATCTTTGCTTTGATTCCAGCTCTGACAGACCCGCACCACAAGTAACAATTTACCTTTGAAACATTCACCACTCAAGGTTCTTGGTCAGCTTCAAACTGGAGAGACAACACAGTAGCTTAAGCTTTGATCTCTTGGAACTAGGTTCAGAAGAAAAGATCATTGCAGTGAAACCCAGATGTCTTAATGACGAGTATTAAATAAGATACACAAGACTGATAGTCAACATGTCCTTGATGTAAATACTAGTGCTAATGTTTAAAATTTATGCATCCTTACACTGTTCCCCTTTTGAGCACTGCTCATCGCTGTCTGATGCAGCAAGCTACAGCCTGTCTCAGGTAAATCCCCTTTAAAGAGACTGTTTTAATTTTCTTGGTGTTGCCAGAAGAGCTGACAAACTCAACCCCCCAGAGATCCTGTGCAGCAGTGAGAGGATAACCGAGTTCCTGTGTGTGCCGTTTGCTAAGATGAAGCAGCAGCGGGCAGGCTGCAGCACTCACGTAGGTATCGGACGTCCTTCTTGCATCCCAGTATGTGTATGTGCCCCTCTGTGCCTTTACTGGCAGTTTCACAGTGCAAGACCAAGCCTACCACCAAGAACACCGGGGGAAGTAGGAGTGAATCAGAACTCAGCTGTCTTCCTTCACAGTATTTAAATGCTGCAAGGAAATTTGGGAAGAGGCCTGGCAGCACATAACCCACAGCCCTGTCTTCTACAGAAACCAAATAGAATCTGCAGTCCTGGGGGACCACTACCTCCCCCAGGACTGCTTGTCACCTGTCCTTGATAGCAGACTAGCAGCCCACACTGCGGTATGTGGACACTGGTACTGCCCTACCTTATGTTGCCCGTAAAATTAGAGACCAGACTCACATGGGCAGATGTATCTGAGGAGTTACCTCACTGTTTTCAGTGGAAAATGCAAATGCTTTTGGAATAGCGCCTCTTGGATTTACAAGTCAGACCCTGGCAGAGAAGAGAAGTGAAGCACAGGGCTAAGGCCCAGGTCAGGACTTCAGCTGTGGGGCTGCTGTCGCCCTTACCCACTGCTTCTCCAGGGAACAGAAGGCTGACTTAGCAGACCCATCTGCAGCAAAGGGCCAGCAATTCATTAGTTTTGCAAGACAGATTGAAGTGGACAGAATTCCCACTCTCCTCATTAACTAGCCCATCTGCAAATAGTTTAACTTCCACTTGTTTAAAGGCAGCTTATGTCAAACAGCCTGGTGTCATTCTGTCCCCCACTTCTCCCTCTCTCCAGGCGGCAGGCTGGCATGGAGACCAGGAGAGAAGGGAAGGAGAGAAGGGAAGGATAAACTCATTCTTTCATGAGCTCTTCCGGAAGGGCCCGAGTTCACCGTTCTCATCCCCAAGCCCCAACCACAGCCTTCACAGAACTTCATCTGACAGCCTGAACTCTAATCACCTTTCAAAGCAAACAGCAATCATACTTAGTACTTCTCCCCTCCCTTTTTAAATCTGCTCTGATAGGAAACGCACTGACAACTTTTCACTGCAGAAATTAAAGTGGATTTTTCTTGAACAAGGCCACCCGCCTGCACAGCCTTAATCCTCCCAGCTCACATATGTTACTGTAACTTGCACTGCACTGAATCGAATTATGCCTCCTCAAGCCATTAAAAAATAGTTGAGGCTGTTGCACAGAGCAAAAGTACCAGCTGAGGAGACAAAAACAAGCCCTGCTGCAGCATGGCTTTGCAGCCTTACTTCTGCAGGCAGGCATGTCGTGCTTTGTTAGGAAAATTAAGTGTCAGAATGACTTTTACAGGGTCCAGTGAATAGTTCACTCCAAACTATCTGAGGGTGGACTCAAACAACAGGAAAATCTATACGGGAGACAAGAACTGACATGCAGTTATTTGTAAGTGCCTGGCAGTTATTAGTTATCCATTAAAAGCTTTTTAAATTATATTGCTCTGGCAGCATGCACAGCTAAGAATGAGCTCACAGAACAGCGGATCTCCCATGCATTACACATTAGGCTGGAGCAGCAGATGAATAACCTTGAGCTAAGTAGTCAGAAGTGTCCACAAATCTAAACTGCATGCACAGATTAAGCAACTGAGTATCCAACTACTGACTCACACACAGCTGCGAAGCGAAATGCAAGCTCTCCGCAGCAGCTGACAATGTTTGCCCTGTCAGCTAGAGGGCTGGGACACCAGCTACAGCTGATCAAGTTCCACAAAGGTACCTGTTGGCCTCGGAGTGCTCTGTGGTTTACTAGATCCCACTGTATTCTCAGTATCCTCCAGATAGTCTCCACATATAACAGAAATCAAATTCTTCCATTATCACCTGTGCTGACAAGGATCTGGCAGGGGCTGCACAGGGTTGTCTTGTCCTTTCAAAACTGCCACACTGCACAGTAGTTACACCCCAGCACTTCAAGGGACAAGTTACAGATCCCAGGGCCTTCAGCTACACTAAAAACTCTGATACTGCCACTACAGAAGTGGAATAGAAGTAGCAAGCCACAGATGCGAAAATAGGATATAGCAGTTTAGCACTTGCACCTTAAAGATGAGCTTTTAGGTTTTCCATGACTGCAACATGTCAGTCAAATTCTGCAGATCATCATCTTCCAAATATCTGGGTACCACTGCGGAGTACGCACACATAAATTATCTTAACCTGAAAGACAAGCAGGCTAGATTTGATCACTAGTTAGGCTTACTTTCCTCCACACATTCAAGAATGTGTAACATCATAGCATCAAATTCCTGTTGGAAGAGCAATTACCAGCTAAGTAACTTGGACCCTCTGGAGTCAAGTCTGCCAACTTACACAAGTTGGCAATCTGGCTTGTTATCATCCCACATGATTGGAATTTATTTTAGGATCCAGTGCCACATGCTGTGGGTTGGGTTACCCCCCCCCCCACTTGT
>NW_008825251.1:1009089-1009819 GCF_000699105.1 Pygoscelis adeliae
CCCCCCCCCTTTTCTTCTTTTCCTCCCCCAAGTGGCAAGTTACAGCCCAGGAGCTGGAGATCCTAACTCCATTCCTGTCTCAATCACACGTTTCCTGCACAACCTGGGGTCAAGGTCTGTGCCTTCACAGAATAAGTAGTACTGGTCCTATCAACAGCATCCTGGAAATAACGCTCCTTTTTGAACCTCTTAATGAAGACTGGGGTAGAAATTAAGGGCTACGTTTACTTACTGCCCAAAACCAACCGTAACATCCCCACCCTCCAACGCAGCACACCGACACCTGAGCTACGCCTGCAGTTAAATTCAGAGGCATTCAGCCTAAGCCCTTAGACAAGGGTAGGGCGGCTCAACACTGGGGTGCGACACCAGGTAGCCTCAGCCAGGGCCTGTCCTCCCAGGCTAAAACAGAGGCTTTTCAAAGCCTGCTCCGGCCAGGAGGTGCCAGCTCGCTGCGCTGCTAAATGCCAGCCTTCAGCAGCGACAGGCACTGAAGCTTCGGCATTCGTTCCTCACTCAGACAATACCCTTTTCTTCTCGAGGGGAGGAAGAATCCAACCACCACCTTAAAAAAAGGGTCAGTGTCCCCTGGGGGAGAACGCTAAATTTAGTCAAGCCCTATTGCATTTCCTCCAGCACCTAGGGACTCCTTAAAGGCCCTAAGCACCGGCCTGGGCACCCAGCCGGACCCGCCTCGCGCCAGAGGGACGGGGGCAGCGGGGCTCGGCGT
>NW_008825251.1:1011477-1014177 GCF_000699105.1 Pygoscelis adeliae
CCGATGTTCCCCTGGGTGGGTGTTTCCCGCTGGCCACAGATTTGCCGGCTGAGCTCCGTCCTGATGGGCACAGGGAGAGGGAACTGAGCCTCACTTCACTGGGCGCCGTTGCTGCGCTTGGCGCCTGTGTTTTGTGCCTCCCCGCTAGGCTGCCTGAGCAGGGATGATGGAAGATGGACGCGCGGAGGGGAGCAAGGTTGGTACAGCTGGCAGGCTGCAGTGAGAGCCTGCCCGGACAGAGCCACGCCGGCTTTGGCACCCTGGGCACAGATGTGCTGGGTGCTGGAGCAGCGTCTGGCTCCGTCCCTCTGATCCCACGTTGAGGCTTTGGAGCTGAGCACGAGGCTCGCCCAGACTGTAGGGCTGGGGGGAGACCTCCGTGAGGCCAGAGCCACGCTGCACGGCGGTCTGATGCGAGACAGGGGCAGCAGGTGCCCGCAAGCCCAGCACGGCATGGACGCTGCCTAACGGTGCTGCCTGCAGAGTGATTGGCCTCGGGCAAGGCTTGTGGCTTTGCACGTAGCGGTGTTGCCGTGTGGCTCCCGCCAGGAGCATGTGTGCTGCCCCAACTCCTCACTGTTACCATCAGTCCTTGGATGCTCTGATTTATTTATGGCTCGCTGGGTTCATGGTGCTCAGTGGAGAAGGGTTGGTCTGCAGCTAGGAGAGATCAAAGCGCCTTGGGGAAACACTGTACTGAGCTCACGCGCTACCAGCTCCAGCAGGCAGGGCTGAGCTACCGCCGCCCTCGGCGTTCAGTGATGGAATCGCTGTGGATGTGCTGCTTCTGCTCTCGGAAACAGAGCAGCAAGTAGGGCCGAAGGAGGATCTCACCGGAGAGTCAGCCCTGAGACTTGGGGCCTGCAGCCCGGGGCCTCTCCCCTCCGCTGCCTACCAAGGAAAACAACAAAACTTGTTTTCAATTCAGCTGCTTCCAGGCTTGGGAGTGGTGAGCAGCTCTGGACCGAGAACCCCTCATCCACGTGGGCTGTGAGCGGCTCTGCAAAGCTCTGAGCCGATCTCTTCCTGAATCCTCAGGAATACCCATGTCGTGGCTCAGTAGATGGAAAAAGTAATAGAAAAGCGTGAAGGAGAGGAAACGCAACCCAGAACAAGAGAAACACACAGAAAGAAATCCTCATTTGCCTGTGCTGTCTGAAATCCTGCAAATGCTCAGGCCTGGGTGCATGGCCTTACTAAACCTCATCCAGTCTCGCTGTCCCGGCACGTGTGTGTGTCTTAGCTAAGGCTGTTGTCAGTCGCTGCTGGGCTGCTCCAGTGATGGCACGAGCCCCATGGCCACAGAGGGAGATGCAGAGAGGTGCTGAGCATCGCCAACAGCAGGGACACAAAGCAGCATCTGTGATTGCCTGGCGCCAGGGCAGCTCTGTGCTCACCCAGTTCACACGGATGGAAGCAGGGCCAGCGTGCTGGGATACTACCAGGCCCCTCAGCCTAAGAAGAGACCTTAGGTGTCTGCCATACCCGGTACATTGCTCTCCAACCACCGCAGCCTCATGGGCAGAGCACTACACCATGCATGGGCTCCCTGCTGCTGCCCTCCCAGAGGCTCTGAGCAAGCTGAAGCACCCCTTCGTGCTTCAGTTTCTCCTTCTCCCCCACAAGGACAGCATTACTGACTCCCTTTCCTGCCACCAAGGCTGACAAAAGCAAGCAAAAAGAAGGACTTGGCTTTCTGACCATATTACCAAAGGAAAATGCTAGCAGCTGCCTTTCTTTCTACTTCTTTGTAGATTGGCCCTTGCTGGGAGAAGGCAGGCTTGGCCAGGACTTTGGAGCCGTGCTCACTTCTCAGTATATTCCCAGCGTTGGTGGATAAGGGAAGAGCAACTGACGTCATCTACCTGGACTTGTGCAAAGCATTTGACACTGTCCCACATGACATCCTTGTCTCTAAATTGGAGAGACGTGGATTTGATGGATGGACCACTCAGTGGATAAGGAGTTGGCTGGATGGTCGCACTCAAAGAGTTGTGGTCAACAGCTCAATGTCCAAGTGGAGACCGGTGATGAGTGGTGCTCCTCAGGGGTTGGTACTGGGGCCGATGCTGTTTAACATCTTTGTTGGTGTCATGGACAGTGGGATCGAGTGCACCCTCAGCAAATTTGGCAATGACACCAAGCTGAGTGGTGCGGTCAACACGCTGGAGGGAAGGGATCCATCCAGAGGGGCCTTGACAGGCTTGAGTGGTGGGCCCATGCGAACCTCATGAAGTTCAACAAGGCCAAGGGCAAGGTCCTGCACATGGGTCGGGGCAATCCCAAGCACAAATACAGGCTGGGCGGAGAATGGATTGAGAGCAGCCCTGAGGAGAAGGACTTGGGGGTGTTGGTTGATGAGAAACTCAACACGACCTGGCAATGTGCGCTTGCAGCCCAGAAAGCCAGCCGTATCCTGGGCTGCACCAAAAGAAGCGTGACCAGCAGGTCGAGGGAGGGGATTCTGCCCCTCTGCTCTGCTCTGGTGAGACCCCACCTGCAATACTGCATTCAGCTCTGGGGCCCTCAACTCAAGAAGGACATGGACCTGTTGGATCGAGTCCAGAGGAGGGCCACAAAGATGATAGAGGGCTGGAGCACCTCTCCTGTGAAGACAGGCTGACAGTGTTGGGGTTGTTCAGCCTGGAGAAGAGAAGGCTCCAGAGAGTCCTTATAGCAGCCTTCCAGTACCTGAAGGGG
>NW_008825251.1:1014431-1017752 GCF_000699105.1 Pygoscelis adeliae
GTCCCTGCCCATGGCAGGGGGGTTGGAACTAGATGATCTTTAAGGTCCCTTCCAACCCAAACCATTCTGTGAGTCTATGATTCTATTAAGTCTATGGGCAGCCGCTTCCACCTCCCCTGCATCTGCTTGTGTCGGACACAGCATCACGTGGGCTGCGGCTCCCCCCCTTCCTGGGGATCTGGGCAAGTGACATTTCCATGGGGTTCAAAACCATCGCAGCCGTTCCTGCGTGCCAGAGAGACATGTGCACAGAGCAGGCAGCAGAAAGAGAGCTTGCTGCACTGGGTGCTGCACGTAGTAGAGCTGAAACCTGGCAGCAAAGACCACCAAGCGCAGCTTTGCTGAGGCAGAAGGACAGAGATATTTTGTTTTTGGCGGCGGCGTTGGAGAGCGGGGTTGTAGCCATGGTACAGGCTTCCTGGGGAAAAAGGAGCGCTGTCTGGGCACAGGGCTTGGTAGTGGAGTTTCCCTAATAACAAGGAAAAGATTAGAGGTGAAAAACGAACAGGTAAGTGTGGAGAGAAACAGTTGCCATAAATTTCTTTGTGTCCTACGGACATATGAATAGATCATGGAACATGTATACGTACCCTTTTTTTCCCTTACAAACACTGATGCAGCATGCAACAGAAATCTTTCCCTGGCACTCTCTCTCTCTCTCTCTCTCTAATCCCTTTCCTGCTGGTATGCCAGAGAAAGCTATTTCTGGAACGTGAAATCTAGGTCAAAAAGAAGAAGAAAATCTGAAGGGAATGACAACAGTCTTTCTCCTGAAAGGCCGTACGGGGTCAGCTCTGGCTGGTATGATTAGCAAAGGGGCCACAGTGGTGCTTTACTCCTCAGCTGCGGCTGCTCACACACAGGCTGAGCAATGTGTCCTGTCCTGGTTTGGTTTTTCCTTTGCCTTTACACCACTACTTTTTCCCCCCAAAGAAGAGAAGGCCATGACAGCTGAGGGAGGAGAGGAACAGAACTCGCCTTCCTACCCAGAGACCAGGTAATCACTGTGCACAGAGGAGGAGAAGGAGGAGGAGGAGAAGGAGGAGGAGGAGGAAAGGTGTCTGTACCCGTCCCTCACAAGCCAGCGCTACGTGAGTTTCCCAGAAGCCATGGAAACTCATCCCACAGTGAACCAGCCCTTGGGGATTTGGTCAGCACAATGCTGCTTTGTGCTGTGACGCCGCACAGAGGTGTGCAGCACCTTGTCTTTCCTTGACTAAGCACAACCATGCTCCCCCTGCAAGAGCGCCAGGGGACTGGGCTGGGATGTGCCTTCTCCCGGGGCAGGGCAGGGTTCCCAGCACAGCAATGGTCCTGGGAGCCACCTCTCTAATTTAGTGATGAAAAGAAAAAAAAAAAGCAATACAAAGAAGACAGAAAGCAGGTTGGAGGCAGAAGGGCGGCTATTCCGTCATGACTTTGGGGAGTATCTCTCCCAGGTAGTGCTCTCATGCCCAGCCGCGGCTTGGCAAAGCCCTGGCATATGGATGGGCACAAGATGTATGCAGCCCTGGCAGTTGTTTATGGGAGTGCTGGCGGCTCTCAAGGATGAGCCTCATGCCTGGCTCTGGTTGGGGTCAAGGTTGGGCTGGCCTGAAGGGCTAGACTTTCTCAAGCTCCTTCTGCTCCAGGTGCTGTGGTTCCCGTGCTGGGCTGAGCTGGGGGCCTGCAGCCAGAGCTACCATCGTGGGGTCAGCAGAAAGGGAGAACTGGAGGGTCACCGCCCTGCAGAGCTCACACTCCCAGGGACATCTTAACCATTGGTGAGACAGGTCAACAGAGATAGCCCAGTCCTGGAGGAAGAGGCAGAGCTGGATTCCCTGGCCTCCCTGGAAGAGATTTGGGCACAGGATAAGGAGCCAGGCACCTGGGCTTTCTGGGAATAGGCAGCTGAATCCCAGGGCAGGATGCTCTGAGCAAGGGTGATATTACCAGACGGCATAGGGAGGACTGGGAAGAGCTCCAGTAGGAACTGGCTCGGTGTGAGCTTTCCCTGCTGTCACTGGTATATTGGGTGGAGGCTGGGCTGGGGTCTCTGCACTCGGGATTCTCACCTCCTTTTGCTGTGCTTTGCTCACCTCTGCTTTCCTGTTTCCCCTGGACATCAAATATTCAGCTCTGTATTGCAAGCGGTCTATTAAGCAAGCAATTCCCAGTGCTGCCTCTAATAAGAAGGAGCTGGGGCTGGGGAGCCCTTTGTAATGCTCAGGAGCCAGCGTGGCTGTCTGCTGAACGCCTGGCAATTAGATGAATAGGTTTCACTGGGGCTTTTGAGTCTCCGGCTTCCAAGGCACAAAGCTTTGTTTAAGGTTGATCAACGGCAGCTCATCATCTGTCTCGCTGGCTGTCAAATGGGAGCTAATTGCCTTGTAATGCACGAGTGACACAGGCGTTTGTGGGAGGAACTGGCTTGTCAGAGGTGTGACAGCTGTCAAGGCTCTCCCACCCAGCCCTGCTCCCCACGCGGACCCCAAGACGGGCAGCCCTCCGTGAAATGGAGCTCGCTGCACCTCCTCATGCCCTCAGCTGGTGGCTGAATCCCTTTGCTTTACAATTCAACCCCCCATGCTATCCCCAAAGAATGCGAAGCCTGTGTCAGCCACAGCATTGCTGCTGCTGGTGCCTCTTTAAGATGTGTCCCTACAAAGAAGAAACCCAATCCGCCGCTCAGGAACTGGGCACGTGATGGCAACAGTTCCTCCGGGCTGGTGCATGGATGGCAGTGCAGGAGGGTGTCCGTGGGAAGGGAAGGGGCGAGGGTTCTCAGTTGTTTCACCCCAGAGCCCTGCATGGAGCAGAGGCCATGAGCGACCATTAGACCTGCAGATGATGGTGCACCCACCTCTCTCTATTGGTCCAGACTGATACCGTCAAGCTGAGAGGTACCAATCTGCTGCTCGGGAGGCCCCTCTCATGCAACACCAACCAATTAAACCCTCAGCGATGCACATTTGCAGGGGGAACTGAGCCCAGGTGGCTGATTAAAGGAGTGACTGCCATCCAGATATTGCCTCCTGCCTTCCCCATCATGCACACGCACAAACACAGATGCTCCTCTCTCCTACCATCTCCATCAAAAACGTTTCGCTCCCCAAGCCCCAGCAGCCAATGCAAAGGGCTGGAGGATGTTCTAGAAATCAGCAGATCTCTGCTGGGTCACGTCAGAGAGAGGTGGCAACCAGTCATTTTGAAAGCCCCCTTCTGTGCTATGCCTGCTGTTGCTTCCCGGTGTTAGCCTGGATTTGCTGCAGCGCTGAGCTCAGCATGGGCTGTGCTGCCAGCAAGGAGCAGGGGTAGGCTTGTGGGGAGTGGGGTGAGCCA
>NW_008825251.1:1017770-1021048 GCF_000699105.1 Pygoscelis adeliae
CAGAGCAGAGGGTGGTGGGAAGGAGGGCTGGGGCTGAGCAAGCAGGCCATCCTTCCCTGGGGCTCTCTTCCTGTTCCTGCCTCATCCTGTGGACTTTGACTGTGATGAGCCCAGAGTGCAGACCATCGAAGGGGAGACGCGAGGGCACGGGCATGTCTCTGGGTGGGAAGGCCTGGAGCCGGGCACAAAGGCTGCCAATGCTCCCCTTCCCACTCCCTCCTCTGCCCGCTGCTGGGACGGGGCTCCAGTCTGGCTCCCACTAACAGCCCACTCCTGCGCTCCGGCAGCTTTGCCTGTGGCAGATATGCTGAGGCTGCTCTGAACCCCCCCCATAGCTCTGTGGTTCACTGCCAGAGCACATGCCAAGAGCAGCCTGCCCTGCTGGACCTGACCCCGACGTCCCTGTGCGTGACAGGGCTTGCTGTCTGCCTCCACGCCGCTGGCCGCACTTTACAACCCTGGTGAGATGCCGAACTCCTCCTGCCCGCTCTGGTGTCTGCCTGGCATGATGTCCAGGCACCTCCATGTCTGGGAACACCAAGGCATCACCTTTTTTAACCAGTTCCCAAAACTGTTCCCAGGTTGGGATCCCATAGCTCCTTGTGCCCTGCATTACGGCTGAGCCTCACCTGGAGCACTGGGGCTGCCCAGGAGCTGAGAGGGACACAGGCTGCCTTGAAAAAAATGATGCAAAAGTGATGCAGATCAAGTGACTTGAAGCATCATGGAAAGGTAACAGGTTTCTCTTCTGACAAGAGCCTGCCAACTCTCTGGAGCCTGCTCCTACCCCCCGGCACCCCGGGAGGGCCTTGCACCAGCCGAAATGCTGCAGTGAGAGCAGAGCTGCTCCCCACACTGCAGCTTCGCACAGCCGAACCTGTTGGCTCTGCTCAGGCCTTCAGGAGCCATTTGCAGAAGCAGCATCTCCAGAGCAATGCTCCTCCCTGCCACCCACAGCCCTTGCACGTGTTTTCCAGAAGAGGCGTGGACCACTAGGGAGTGAAGCCACTGCTGCAGATCGTGCTTCAGTAAAGGCAGCCACAGGTGGAGCCTGGCTGCACCAAACATGTCCCTGGGCCAGGGCGGTGCTGGTCTCTGCAGCGGGGAGCCAGCACCAGCTCATTTTTGGATGAGACAGAAAACCAGCTCTTGCATCTCTTTTCTCCTGGGCTTTCCAAGCACTGCAAGGCCTGAGCAGCCTTTGCCGTTCCTTACTGTCTTGAGCCAGTGACCCCAGCATCCTGGCAAAATTACATCATGGGGAAAAGCACTTGCCTTCCTTGCTTCCCACCCGGGTGCTGAAGGCGTGGGGCGTTCACAGGAGCCTCCTCTGGCAGCACTGCAGGTGGGCATGGTGGTCCTGCCAGGGAGCACAGGCAGCCCTGACGCATCCCAGAGGTGCTGGGTGCTCTGGCCATTGGGGAAGGGAGGGCTTGGCATGCAGGAGAGCCAGATCCAGCCAGACATTTGGTGAAGATACCTGCTCTGCTGCGATGCTGGGAGCTGCCTCCTGGGAGAGACAGCCCAGCTGGTGAGAAACACCAGCTGAACAGGGCTACCTGCAGCCTCACCCCTACTCCGGGGGATGGAGTCAGTCCTGACTCACATCGGAGGGAGAAGCCAGGCTCTTGTCCAGTACAGTAATTACTAATCAAAAGAGAAGGGCCTGGATGCCCGCATCCAGCGCCAGGTGGGCATCTGGAGCTGGGTATAACACTGCCGACCACTCAGTGCACTGAGGCTGCAGGGTGCTGGGCTCTGGGGCTTGGGAGGGCTTGTTAGTGCCTTGAAACTCAGAGCAAGACCTGGTTTTACCCCCCAACAGGGATGTTGGGGTCTCTAGTCTATGTACACCTGATGGAGAGGGGCAAATAGGATTCGATGTGTTAGACACCTACGTGGCTGCTGCAATTCTGTCTCTGGGAGAGAAAGCAGTTGGAGCCAGTCCAGCCAAAGGATGAACTCCCAGCATCTTACTGTCAGAAGATTTTGAAAGACTGGTCTCTAGGGAGCAGCCTGAGGACTGGGTGCATCAGGGTGATGCTGTCTGCCTGTTACCTCTTCTGCCCTGCCTGCAGGGGAAGGGACTGGGGTGCGAGTGCTGTGAGCCCAACACAGCACTGCTCTGCCTCTGCAAGGAGCTGGGCTGTCGCCTGGATGGCTCAGGAACTGTGCTGGTGAGCCCTATGTTCGGCACACCACTGCCTGGGCTGTGCTGCTCAGGTCTGGGCTGGCTGGGGTCCTGCCCTCACTGGCCGCAGCTCAGGCCCCTGGCTGGGCAGGCTCAGCCCTGCCTGTGACTCTGCTGGGCAAAATCACAAACGCTGTGGATCTGGAGGGGGCAAATTCGCACCATTCACCTTTTCCCCCAGATCCAAAACCCCAGACCTGTTTCCAGGAGTCCTGCCCTGTGTGGGAACCTGCAAAGAAGTTCATGATGAACCCCAAAGCCTTGTCACACCTCCATCACTGAGGGACGGAGGCAGATGCCTTCTGCCCTCCCTCCTCCCATCAGCCCCAATTTCTGCCTCTGGCTGAAGGGGCTGCAGAGATCAGGATATGCTCAGACCCTGGGAAAACTGGTGCAAGGTCCCCAATAGACATTTTTGTTCCTGAGAGTTTCAGACAGAGGTCAAACCTGTCAAATGTAGCCTGGATTGGGATAATGAGATGCATAGTGGAAAGGAGGAGGAGGAAGATGGAAGCTATTGATAGTGTAGGGGAGCAGCGCTGCTTGCCTGTGCTGCGGGTTCCCGTTGCACCCGCAGCCCCACAGGACTTCAGGTAGAGAGGGCAGCCAGTGCTCCTGGGCAAGGTGGGCATCCTGTGGGGTGCTCCCAGCCACAGCACTCAGGCCTGGGTTTGGCTTGACTGAGTGAAGACTTGCGAGCTCTCCCGGACCTCTGCAGGCCACATCAGCAGTGCCAGCCAGATCCCAGCAACCAGAGCCTGTCTGCCATTTCAGTGCCTGCATCTGGAGATCCAGCCCCAGCCATCCTAGCAGTGCCTGGCTGCTGACCTCCCTCTCTGGCACAGAGCAAGCCCCCATAAGTCCACAAAAGTCTTGGGCAACCGTGGCTGGAGATACAGGCATCTGAAGCCCAGCGCCTCACATGCTTGACACCTCCCAGGTAGTCAGCAGCAGTATCCCCTGTCCCCGCTGGCCTCGTGCCCCTGCCCCTCCGCCTCCCCATCGCACACCGCTGGCACTCACTGCTGTTTGTGGGCAGGGTCCTGCTGCCGCTGAGGCTGGCCGCCGGCGCGGGGGAGGTGGGCGC
>NW_008825251.1:1021136-1034760 GCF_000699105.1 Pygoscelis adeliae
GTCTGCAGGGGCCGACTCGGCCTCGCTGTAGGTAGAGTCGCAGACCGCCTCGTACTGCTCCCCCAGCTCCGGCTCTGGCACCTGCACGGGAAGAGGGGCAGAGCCAGTCACTCCCTGCCTGCAGGCAGCCCTTTCCCTTCCCCTCCTGCTCCTCTCCCTGCAGCCACCCTGCCGAGGCTCCTTTGTGATCCCGCTTATGGCAGACGAGACCGGGAGGTGCAGTGGTCAGTGCTGGTGGGGTGCAGGATGCCTGGGCTCTCTGCCGAGAGACAGAGAAGAGGGGACCCTCCTTGGAGGCCAGAGGGTCCCTGCTTGTGGAGTAGGAGAGACTTACCACCACAGTGCCTGCAAAAAAAACCCCAGTCTCTGATGGAGAGGCTGAGAGCATGAGAGGCTCAAATCCCTGTCCAGCCCCTGACAGGTCCCCCTGCCCCACCAGCACAGCTGGGAGACCCCAGCCTCAGCCGTGAGACCCTGCCGGGGCAGGTGTGCTCCTCGGTGGGGAGAGATGACCTGGCCCTACAGCAGGGTGCAGCTCGGAGAGAGAAGGTGGGAAGGTGTGGGCTAGGGGGACAGCCTCCGCGCTTGACCAGGGACAGGCTGCCTGGACTGGTTCTGGGTGGCACCGTTGGGAACCCATCCTAGCCCTGTCCGCAGTCAGGGACCAGGAGAGGGCTTGGTGGCAGGCCGCAGCGAGGTGTGAGCCGAGCAGGGGCAGCTTTGCTCCCTGCTTCTCCTGCTGCCCCCACATCCCTCCCACCCGTGCCCCCAGCCCTGCCCTGCTCTCCGGTAGCAGAGGCTGGTCAAACTTGGAGTCAGGAGAGGCTCACCTGGGTTAAACCAGAGCCAGCCTAAGGCAGAACATTCTGAAATACAGATGAGAGATGCTGAGATCGGCCCTGTTGCCCACTTCCATCTCTCCTGGTCCTTTCTTTGGCCTCAAGGACAGTATTTCTGCCCAGCATTGGCATCTGAGCTCCACAAGGTTTAGCTCAAAAAGCTCATCTACTTTCCCACTAAAACTGACGGTCCCTAACCCCCTGCTGGGGCCAGGGGAACCAAGCTCTGCAGCTGCCCTGAGGTGCCCAGGTCAAGAGTGCTGCTTCCTCCTCCTCCTCCTCCTCCTCCTCCTCTTCCTGCCGCTGGCCCCGGGTGTTGGCTGACCCCACAGCCTGCCTCGCAGCCTGCCGCGGGTGTCAGGCTGACCCGAGAAAGCTCCATGAGGAAGGAAGAGGGAAACGCCAGCGGGATGGTACCTGCTCTCCATGGGTAAATATCTGAGGGATAAGTGAGGGGGTTCCAAAGATCTGGAAGAAAGAGTTGGAGAAGGTTAAAGGCTAAGAATGGGTGAGCCCCTCACACAGACAGCCATTGCACAGGGACCGAGGACGAGGGGAGCGGACCGCCCGTCCCCCGGGGCCACTACTGCTGACACTTCAGTACAAACTTCAGAGCTCATAAGATGCCAAGCAAGATGCCGCACAGGCCCCTCAGACAGTGGCACAGACATGGCACAGCAAAGCTCCACGGGACGCCTCCCAGACGGAGAAAAGCTGCTGATGCATTCAGCCAGTTGTATGCACCATATATCAATATATATACACTGGGCACACTTGGGACACACAGTGCTGGGACACCCCTTGGCACACATGAGTTGCCTGTGGCTGCTGGATAAGGGCTGGTGTGGCTCCCAGTTAGCACCTCTGCAAAGCCCCCAGCATTGGCCAGCACCTCGAAACGTGGCCAGGAGCAGCAATGGGCCCCCGCAGCCTACAGAGCTGGGGTGGATGGGGAGTCCGAGTGCTCCACACTGGGGAAACTGTCCTTCACCCTGATGGGGTCGGGCTGGCCACCTTGCTGCTATCTCCTTTGTCCCTGTGCCAGGAAGAAGGCACACGGAAGCAATACTGCCTTCTCTCCATAGCAAAGCCACAGCACACACTCGGCATAAGGACAGACGCCCAACAGATACTGCACTGCCTCTGGGGAGGAATGACTTCTCCTCCTCTCCATCCCTGGTCTGCAGAGCACATCCACCCTATGCGCTCTGCCCTGTGTGAGCTGCCCAAGATGACCCATCTTGGGAAGAATCCAGGTTCAAAGTGTACCCAAGGGAAGAGGCTTGGCTCTGGGGGCTGGGTCTGGCCCTTCTACACAGGGCACAGCTCAAAGTGTGGATAAGCAGTGTTGGGGGTCACCAGCTGGCTCTCTCTGGCCACTGGTCCCCTTGGTGTGACAGGTGGAGCTGACATGCACACCCAGTGAACCCTGGACTTCCAGATTTGCAAGGCGGACATCAGCTGGGACAAAACCAAGTGGAGTGGACTTGTCTTTCAGAGCTGGGGATGCTTCTGTGTGGGAGGTCTTGCTGGACACACAAGGAAGGCGTTGGGGGTCACACAAAAGTGAGGGCAGGGGAGGAACTGCCTCTGGCACTGGATGAAAGGGCAGGTCAGACCCACCAGAGGATCAGACCAGCACACACTGGCGGCTGTACCAGCTCCATCCTGGATCAACAGGTATACAATTTGTGGGAGGCCTCTAAATCCCAACACAGCTACAAACTGAATTCTCTCTGATTTGGAGGAAAGTGGGCAGAGTGCATGTGATGACAGCAGCCCCACGCTTGAGCGGGTGCTGTGGCAGTCGGCGTGTCCCCAGCATCACGGTGCTACCAGTCTGGGTCTGGGGCATTTGCCTGGGCAGCTCCTGGCACATCGTGGGCTGCTCAGACCCTCCAGCTCCAAGACCCTTCTGATGTCTTCATGGGGGTGCTGCACTCAGCTGCGAAATGGCAGCTTTAGACAGGGAGAGAGCACAGAGTCAGCCCACCCATTGTCTTCATGCAGAGACCTGGCTTCAAACATGCATTTACACGCAAAGGACAGGAATGCGATGGTCTTGACCCCTTCTCTGTGCAATGAGACACCCAGGACATTGCTGTTGATGTACAAGGAACGAGACTGACCACAAGGAACAAGTAGTACACCTGTGAGCAATGCCCCGTGCCCTTCCCCAGAGCTCTCCACCAAGGGCTCCAACCGCTCTGTGACAGCAGGAGAAACCAGCCATGGGGCCGGAGAGGCTGGGCTGGGACGGAGGAGGGCTCAGAGCCCCACACACCTGGAGGGGAACGCTGGCATGCGCCTCTCACCCTCCTCCATGCTCTGGTTCGTGATGCCCATCCCACTGTTTTAACCCCTGCCTCACGCTGCTGCCCTTGATCACTGCGCACAGACAGAGCAGAGCAGCGCAGAAGGGGCACATGCGTGCATGTGTTCCCACGCAGACACGTGTGAACAGCGACGGGACGTGACAGAGGCCCAGGGCGACAGTGAAACAGCTGGGCGAAAATTGTGGAGCCACTGCTGCCCCGGGGACCTCCACCTGCGTACAGAAAGGATGGGCCCCGCGGGGCTGAGGTAAGCACACGGGACCTCTGCAAAGGCCTCATCCTGGCATGGGTTATTTCCTGGCCTGGGAGGCAGATGGCTTATAGGCACCCAAGCCCCAAGCTGCTCCAGAGTAATCCCAAGGGCACAGGGAGTTAAACCCAGTTTGCACTGACTGCATCCCAGCGGTCGGGGTCAGGGCATGAGCCCACCCTGTGGCAAGGGGTTTGCCACCCACCATCAGTGCCTCACTGGCATCCTTGGCTTTGCCCTTCCCATGGGGACCAGGAATATCCAAAGGAGACATCCCCAGCTAGCTGGCAGGACAGTCTCCCAAATTACGGGCACCTTGTTCCTGGGCCCAGTCTGCTGCACGAGGGACAAGGTCCTCAGAGCTAAGCAGGGTTACTGTCCCCGGTGACCCGCTGCAGGGTCCCAGGCTGGGTGCCACCTTTTGCACAGGTGAGGTTGGCCCAGGCTCTGTACCCACCCAGTGGGCAAGGAGCTTGCAGCAGGGATGAACAGGGTGGCTTCTGAGCGGTGACATGGTGGGACCCTACGCTCAGAGCAGCCCTGAGCTCCATCCATTGCTGTGAAGCATTGCTTTGGGCTACCATACTTGTGGCCATGGCAGAGTGACTTCAGCTGCACCAGCAGTGCTGAGAGGAGGCAAAGCTAGGGGAAGGGGAGTCTAATGTGAATCAGCATTAAGGAGCTGGCCTTTATACTTTGGTAAAGCTGCTAGAGAATAGCGTGTGCAATTCCTGGAGCGCAGGCAGCGCCTTCTTTTGAAGGGGGAAAGAGATGTTCCTCTCTCCCCTCAGCCGACCTCCTCTCTCACTGGGGTGTGCCACTGCTGCAGGGCTCAGTGCTCCAGCATCTCACCTGGTTGATGCAACTGGACTCGTTGACGCTGTCGGAGATCTGGTTGTATTCTTCCTCCCAGGTTGGGAACTTCGGAGGTAGGAGGATCTCGACAGAGTCCAGGCGGTCCAGGCTCCTGCCAGCAGAGAGAGAGGGTGTGAGGGGTGTCCCCATAGTGGGGGCAGCGCTGGGGCCGTGCTGGAGCTGACGCCCTGCCAGGAGAGCCAGATCACCCCTGCCCACAGCACCCTCTGCCAGGCACAGGCACACGTGGCAGCACGGAGACAATGCTGGGCACCGAGTCCACGGCTTGGCCCCTGTTGCAGCTCCTGGAGTAGAAGGAAGCACTTCCTCACCTTGCTGGCCCCTGGCTTGAGCTATGGAGTCTGGCACACAGGTAAAGGTTTGTGGGGTGCAGGGGAAGGAGGGGGTCAAGACCTTGGGTCCTGCTGCCCCCAGGAATGCACTGCAGATGCCAGGTTAGTCCAGCTGAACCCCAGGGAGCACATGGGATCCATGCCAGCCTCCAGAGTCACAGCCCTGGTGACAGACTGGCTCTCACACCGGCTGATGCTGGGGGCTGGGTTCAGGGAAGCCAGCTCTTCCCTGCCTGGACTGGTGGTAAGCAGGTGAGAGGTGGGGTGAGAAATGACTTTTAAATGGTATTTTGTGGACTTTGCAATTGGAAACATCTGCAGGATTTTTTGTTTTTTTTTTTTTTATTATTCGTGTAGAGGAACCCAAAAGATTATCTGGAAGAAGTTCCAGGGGACCCAAGCCTGAATGACAGTGTTGTAGGAGCAGGGCGGGTTGGTCTTTCCAGAGCACATTTTGCTTCAGGCTCTGGGAGAAGCACTGTCCCCATGCCCCGGGGCTCAACAGCAGCCTCTGCAGCAGGGGAAGAGCAGGGCTGTCGCTGAGCCTGACCCAGCCAAGACCACAGCTACGGTCTCTGCTGAGACCCAGGCACATGGGGGCTGGGAGGGATGTGGAAGGATGGGAGGGACATGGGAGGAAGAGGAAGGACGTGGGAAGGATGGGCCTCCCCCATTCTTCTGTTCCACCATGAGACCCTGTGTGAAGGAGTCCTTGTCACGGATCAGGTGGGGCATGGCAGAGGACACGCCAGCCTGGGTGAGCTGTGGGAACTCTCCCCCTTGAATCCCTCAGAGTGCCGTTTCCCCCATGTCCAGCAGGGCCGTGGGTGCAGAGGTCTGTCCTTCACCAGCCTGGGGAACAGAGAAGCTGAGGGCAGGGTGCGTCCCAGCTGGGCAGGAGCCCGTGCAGCGTGTGGACCTCCAGGAAGGACTGTGGCACCTCCCAAGTCTCCATCCTGGGGCGTGATGAGCACGGGGAGTAGTCTCTTCTGCCAGGGGAGATGGAGGAGACACCCAGCCCCCAGGGGACCCACTGCCGAGCAGCCAAGGGCAATGTGGCGTCCCAAGCCCTGGGCTATCTGTTTATTGCCTTGTTTCCCTCGGCCTGAGAGGGTTTTGTCCGTGAGCTCACCGCGCACCCACGGTGTGAGTCAATTGTGTCCTGGGGCAGGCAGCGTCCCTGCCAGCCTCCCTGTGCCCACCCCATTGGGCTTCACCCTGACCTACCCTCGCAGCCCGCCCGTGGGAAAACTGAGTCACAAAGCAGGTAACAGTTTGGAAGGGCAGAGACCCTCTCACAGGGACGGATCGTGTCTCACTCCTCTGTGCCTCATCCTGGCTAAGGCTGCAGCTGTCCTTCTCCCCGCAGTCCCTCCTGTCCCAAACCACAGGTCCGGTGCCCCTCAGCTGGTGGAGCCCAGAGATGGCCCCAGCAACTCTGGACAAGGAGACCGAGGATCTTGGTGAGGGCTGGCGTGGGGCTGTGCCAGGGCATGGTGCCCCCGCTGCTGTCCCAAGGGTGTGCCAGGCTGGCAGGGGACCCCAGCGAGGCCCCGCAGCAACCAAAGTGGCCACAGCATCCAAAAAGCTCTTTGGTGAGGGGAGGAGAGGTGAGGGGGTGGTCAGCAGATGGCAGCCGTGCTCATGCTCCGGCACCGGCCTGGCTGGCGCTCTGGCCTGTCCTGTGCCCCGCACAAGCCCTGGCCAACCTGGGGCAGAGGGGACGGGCAGACCAGGATGCGATGTCCCTCACTGGAGCGCAGTGCCAAGAGCTGCGGAGCCCCCTCCTTCCCAGGCAGGATCCTTCCCTCCAGCAAATCTCCTGCTGGGGACCAAGCACTCGCAGCAATGGCCGCATCCAGCCCAGCCCTGCCCAGACCCCTCCTCTCCCATGTAGCTGCATCCACGGCTCGTCCGGCTCTGCCCCCTCCTGCTCAAACACCCTGCTCTGACTTAGCCCCTTCCTCAAAGCTGCCTGTCTGTGGGCTCCGGCTGGATCCCAGCAGCCCAGGTGAGGTCATACACTCACATGTGTGACCTGTCACATTCAGGACACGACCTGAATGGACAATAAGCCCAAGATAGGAAGAACCTCAGTCTCTCAACTTGGGTATTTTGCATCAGAGAGCCCTGGACCCAACTCTGCTCCCCCTGAAGTGGATGTGAAAGCAGGGAACAGGGATGGATTCAGAGCAGGCGTTTCCAGGGCTCCCTGCCGTTAATTTTGTCACCATTTCTCAGCAGAAAGCAGCATCTGGTCTGCAATCTGAAGCCACCATGAGGGGTCTCCATACTGCCTGCTGCACCCTCACTTCCTTCTGGCTCTGTCTGCTGAACATCAGCAGTTCATCCGCGGTGGCTGCTGCCTCCTCCTGCCCCTCCGTGCTGCTCACATCCTCCTGAGCTGCAGCATCTGAAACGCTGACAGCCTGTTACAGCCCCTGGGTGCCTGGTCCCGGGAAGCGGAGCAGCTGGTAAGGACACTGCACAGCATCACCTCCGGTCAGGTGGTCCACACAGACCCCATCCTGCAAGGACCAGCCTCTTGCCCAGCAAGCTTTTGCTGTGTTCCCCTTGCTCTGCTGTCTATCTGGCTCAAGCCACTGTGGGTCTTACTCCCTCAATACCTGGTCGCAGACCTCTTAGCTCATCTCTCCTGGCCTCAGGATATTACCCAGCCTAGTGTGCCAGCCGGGCACTTGCTGGCTGGTCCCAGAGTCCCTGGGACACCTGTGGAGCAAAGCAGATGGCACAGCCCCAGCAGCCTGTGGGCTACCTGCCAAGTGTCCTCAGCCATGCTGGCTGAGCATCTTCCATGTCTAAATAGCATCATGGGCTTGGGATCGCTGCCCTCCCTCGAAGGAGCAGATGCTTAGAGAGAAAGCTCACACAGCTCCATCAAAGCAGTGCCCTCCCCATCACTGAGGGGACAGGGACCTGGAGCAGGCTCCTAACACCAGGGCTATTTGGAGTCACCAGGATGGAAAGCTCTCTCCATTCCTTTGCCACATCTTCTCCTGTCCTGCTTGTCTACTCATCTGCCTGCCCCGTGGGCAGTCTGAGCTGGTGTGCAGGAGCCCTGCTGGGCTCTGATCGCCACATGGGATCTCCATGTGGGTGCTGCTGGCTAGACCCCAAGGACTGCTTCTGGGGTGGCCCTTGGAGACCTGTGCAGAGCTCCCGGAGGAGCTCCAGCATTACCTTTGGGTGGTGCTCTGCTCACTCAGGGACTGTTGGGTGGCCTTGAGGTAACTCTGCCTTCGAGCTGCAGTTTTCGGGGATGGTTTGGGGCTGGTTTCTGAGTCTTCACTATCATCATCCCCCATGGCTTTGATGTAACTCCCGCTCCGCATGCGCCGGCACGGGATCTCGCTGTCTTTGTCCCGAGACAGCGTGTTGTTCCACTCCCCCTGAGGCACCTGCAAGAGTAAGGGGAGCATGAGCAGATGTGAGGGACGGCACCTCTGGGACCAACGGAATCATGGGGATTTGGGGAGATTGGTGGCAAGGACAACTGTTGGACCCTCAGCTGGAGTGTAGTGGGAATGGGCAATGCAATTCCTTTCCAACCCTCCCTTACCAGTTCATGCCAGGCAGCCTTGCGTTTGATTGCCTCTGTTTTAGCACATCTACTCACAGCCATTCACCCCACCGCCACTGCAGACCACCTTCACACTGGACCATGCTTACACGGTTGATAGAAGCTGTACAATGCCAGACATAATGGGGAGGGAAGAGTCTCACCAGATTTGCGCTGGGCATTGGGACAGGAGTGGCACACACTTGTTCAACACAAAGCCCGCATTCATTTAAGGTAAAGTGCGATACTGTTCAAGCCAAGGCAACCAAGAGCTGTTGTAGACCAGGACCTGTGGATCAGAGCCCAGACCTTCACTAGGTCCAACACCCTTTAAGGTTTCTGAGTTGAATGTGACTCTTAGTGGCTGAAATTCATGTCTGAAGCCAGGCCCTCACAAGTTCCTCTAGAGCAGCTTGGGCATGTAGGCCTTGTGCTGGCCTCTCTACACAGAGATGAGTAGTACCTTGTGCAAGAAAAGCACTTCTAACTTCACCGAGACGACAACTCTGCAATTAATTTAAAGCAGACATGGTCTCTTGTTCCCTCATTAGAGATGGGCGAGCTGATGTTTCCACTAGAGGCCTGAAGCACTGAGTAACTGAAGTGACCAACACCATTGCCTGCCTGTCCCACGAAGGGTTTGTGTAGGTGATTGGAGGCACAGCCAAGGTGCTCGGCCAGCAGCAGAGCCTGATGTGAGCCCAGGACTGATCAGGACAACAGCCACACGTAGGACAGGCCAGGAGAAAGGTGGGGCAATCTGAGTTGCCAGGAGCAAGCCTTGGTTTCATGGCTAACTTGGTTTGTAGCTGGCCTTTGACCCGCCCTTAAGCTGAGGAGACGTGGTCAAGGAGAAGCAAGGGCAGACATGAGGAACGCAGCAATGTGCAAACCATGCAGACACCGGCATAGCCCAAGGCCCCCCAGTCTGCTGTGGGAAGCAGGCTGGTTGGGGAGCGCCATGGGGAGCAGCAAAGGGTCTTGCGCTGAGCGTAGCTCGTGCTGCCGAGGGCATCCATGTTGACTCTGCTGGATGGAGCTGTTGGATTTGCCCAGCTCCCCAGGGGGCTGTGGGGTTAATCAGCCAGTGTTTATATAGTGCTTTGGGGATGCAGAGCTGTGATGCAGCCAACTGTGATGCGCCAGAGCCGTTAAGCGCTGCGTGGTTCCTGTTCCCCTCCTTGTTCACAGCAGGCATGTTCTGTGGGAGCCAGAGCTGGCTTGAGGATGCCGTCTGCTGCTGCTGGGGTGCAACATCTTCAGATGAGGTTCAGATCTGCAGGTAGTGGCTTCTCATTCTCCTGAGAGGGCCCGGGATTGAGCCCAGGCTCAATCCACGTGCAACAGCTTAGCTCACTCCGAGGGCTTTCTTCTGCCCAAAGGAGCCAGGAGCCCACGTCCTGCCAGCCTGCTGCTTGCTGTGTCTGTTCGGGAGAAGGCAAGGGGTGACCCCAGCACTATGCGGAGCAGAACCCAAACAGCCTGTCGGACCATTTTGGTGATGGGGCTTCCGCTGTGATGTGCACCCATGAGCCAGGACCCGTATTATCGGGGGACAAGGAACAGAGAGCCAGAGGCATTGTGTTGCCTGCATGCGAGATCCAGGTAGGTGACCAATGTGGAGCAAGTCTCACACGTGAGACATAAACCTGGCCAGGCCTCCCTGGCCCCGCTGCGGCTGCAGGTTTTCCCAGCTCTTTCCACTCTGCCCTCTGCAAGCTTTGTGCTTGGCAATGGCTTCTGGGCTGGCTGCTTGCAAGGTTGCCCAGTTCAGGAGCTACCGGGTGTTATCCGGCAGGTTCCTACAAAAGTAAGAGCAGAGAGCTCATTCTCTCCTGGGTGTGAGCACTCCCTCTGCCCCAGCCCAGCTGCCTGCACTGGGTGGCCCTGAGGCCGGCCAGGAGGGACCCTGCTGGTTCCAGCTGAGTTCTGCCATGGGAGAAATCCCACAGGTCACTGGGGTGGCTGGCTCTGACCTTTGCTAAAGGAGACAGGAGCCCTGAGAAGCACTTTTACACCCATTGCCTTGGCATCAGGTTTGACTTGAGACTGCATTTTGCTGCCTGCCTTCTCCTCAGGATGAGTTGCAGCTTCCTGCCTGCACGGGTCCTGGGCCAGCAAGGGGCTGGGGCAAGGGGGCAGACAGGGCTGGAGTCTGCAGGCTCTGGCTAAGGAGGTGAGAGCTTGCCAGCAGCCAGGCATGCCAAGCAGGGGCCAGGGAACTATACAGCCATCCCCTATGCAGAGGCAAATGCTGTATTTTGTGGGACAGTGAGAGGTGCTGGGCTCAGCAGGGGCATTAATACCCCAGGCTCTTGTGGCTGCTCTGATGCTGCTGCTGCTTGAGGGCAGGGTCTGCCGGTTGCTCAGCTCCGCCCGGGCTTGTGCATCTGCCTCCTGGCCTTGGGCACTCTTGGGTCTAGGCAAAGCAACACAAAGACAGTGTTTTCAGTATGTCTCTGCTGGTGCAGCTTGTCTACAGCAGCGTGAGCCAAGCATCCCACAGCACTGCCTGCCCTGTATGGACCCTGTCCGTCTCCTAGGGACAGCCTCCACCAGCTTCCACGTCGCATTGAGACAGCCCGCTGGTCCTAAATGAGCTGCCTTATTTCTCCTTTCCCTTGCTTCTCCTCTACTCTGTGCCTTGGCAAGGCAGCAAGAAACAAAGCTGCTCTCAAGGTGCTCCACATTCCAGTTTAGCAGCGTCAAGGGGAAGGAAGATGCTTGGCAGGACGCCCTTTGAATCTGGTACCCCAGTTTGGGGTGTGTCCTGCCTCTGTCTGCACGCAGAGTCCACAGGGATTCCCCATGGGACAGAGCACAGACAAGTGTTTCAAAAGTGCCACACCTGAAAAGACAAGTAGGTGCCCTTGGGGACCTTTGGAAGCAGTGCAGGTACTTGAAGTGCTGTTCAAGATCCTCCAGGGTGCTTCTCTGCACCTTCAGGCACCTGAGGATGTGAGGAGCCTGTTCCATAGTCTCTGAAGCTCTGTTGATGGGGTTGAAGAACACAGAGCACCTCCTGTTGTCAAGGGACAGACCTCGATGGTGGCCAGTGCAGCACCTTGATGGCAGCAACTTTCCTGGCAGCTGAGACCCTGGACTCTGAACACAGCGTGTGTATTTCAGAAAGGACAAAGTGGAAATGAGGGCTGCCTTGTGTTGCACCTAGGCCTGGCACAGAGAAGCTCAGGAGGCTCCTCACAGGCTGTGGGAGCCTTGCTGCTCTTCATGCTGCTCTTGCAGATGTAGACTTGGTTCTGCCCATGGTGGTTTGGTTGGTGTGAAAGGGGTGGGAGCAAGAGGATGCCCAGGTCAAGAGCCCTTGCAGGTGGCTGCTGGCACAGAGGGCTCGGAGATCTACCCTGCCCAGTGGCTGCACAGGAGGGGAGGAGTGGACAGCAGAGATGCTCTGCCAGGCTTCAGGATGTGGATCCTCCTTTCTGCCTGGACCATGCAGTGCCCCCGGGGTGCAGGCATGTGGGATCCAGGCACATGTCCATCCCTGGGAGCTGGGCTTCACTGACCCCATCCTGCCACAATACTGCATGCTGCGACGAAGCAGCGCCTTCTGGCTCTTCTGCTCTCCGTGTCATGAGCTCAGAGTGGAGGGAAAAGGAAAGAAGGGGCCACACAGAGGTTTCCCCCTGCCTTAATTCTGCCTGGGGCATTCCCCAGTCACCTGGAGCATTAACAGAGGGGAGAGAGGAGGGGAGGGGAAAACTCCAATCCTGGGTGCTGGGCAGGGGCAAAAGAGCTGCACTGCTCCCATCACTTCAGTGAGGTCTGGGGGAAGAGAGACTCGCAGAGCAAATAGGGTTTCCATTCGCACGTGTGCCAGCTCTGACATGCAGCCCAGCCCCGGCACACACAGACATGCACCACACACGAATGCACCCGCCGAGGCACCCGCGGGGCCAGATGCAGTGTGCAGGGATGCACGTGCCATGCAGCCAGGCTCCAATGCAAAGAGACTGAGCCCGATGCGGGTACACCGCCACTCCCTCCAGGGCCGGATCCCTCGTGGTGTCCCGAGGGCTACGTGTGGTCTCCGGCACATCCTCAAGAAAGCAAGCTGGAGCCCAGGATGCCTATGGGCCCTATCTGTCCTTTTGGCAGGGCACCTTCTGGGAAGGACCTGGGCTGGGTTTCCTGCCCTGTGGGCAGCCCCGTGGGGCTGGTGTGAGGGCAGCCAGCATCTGTGGAGTGGCTAGCACTGAACGGGCCACCCCCCCGGATTACGAATTTTAGTTTGGGGGCTTCTGGGGGTTAAGGAAGCTTCGGTGCGGTCTGACTGTAAGTGGGGTTGGGGAGGCTAATTTGGATGACGCATCAGGCTAATGGTGCCTGTGGTATGACTCTGTCCCCTGGGAGCTCCGACACTGCCCATCCCTTCAAGGTGGTCTTGGTATCCACGGACATGGGTCTGAGTCTGTGCCTGGGGCAGAAATGCTGCTCAGCCCTGCCTGCTCTTGTTCACTCCCTGCCTGGGGCATCTCTCACTCCAAGAAGCTTCTTGGCCATTGGGATCCTGACCCCTCAGTCTCTTCCCTTGCACCGCCAGCCACATGTGGGGCCCATGGGGAAGGGAGAACAGGGGACGGGGAGCACAGCCTCCCTCCCTGGGAGCTGTGCTCTAAGGATAGTGCTGTGTCGCCTTGGGAACTGCTCCCAAGAAACCCCCCACCCTGACAGGACAGGGCTGGACCCTGGAGCTGGGTGATCACCCACTCTCAGCTCCAACATCTGGGTCTGGGAATGGGCCTGGAAACATCACGTGGACACCCAATAATCCCCAATGAGCCCCAAGACTACCCAAGAACCTGCAAATGGGGCAGGGGAGGTGAATAGCCTTGGGGGCTTAGCCCAGCCTGGAGGCTGGGGTGTCCTGTTTGTCCCCATCCCATCCCTCCTGTTCTCCCTCATGTCAGAGGGGCACTTCTCCACCTCTGGGACCCACCGGGCATTTCTGCCTTGCAGCGGCACCATCCACAGCAGGGCAGGGCCCCCGTGCTCCCCGAGCACCGGGGGCTCTGCGGGCAGGCAGATGCATGTGGTCTCTCACCATGGCACAAGCAGGGAGTGGGCTCATCCTGCTCCAGGGAGGAGCGGGTGGCAGGTGACATGTGGCCTTGCAAAAGGACGTTTCCCACACACTGGGCTCCAGAAGTGACTTCTCCATCGCCAGCTTAGTCCCCTTTCTGTGCCGAGGAGGGGTCTGGATACAATCGCCGCATCCTACCCCAAGGGCCCTGAGCCCTGTGCCCTGCCCTCCGGGGCTCACATCGGGCATCTGGGGGCGAGGTCAGCCCGAGCATCCGTGACCTGTCGGCTTGCGGGTCACCGAACATCATGTTTTCTGGACTGGATGCCTGGGGTCTTGGCTTTGCTGGTGAGACGCTGCCGACTGC
>NW_008825251.1:1035222-1057618 GCF_000699105.1 Pygoscelis adeliae
AACCCCGGGAGAGGGGCTGTGGGGGTCGCATTCGGCGCCTGGGGCTGCCTGCGCTGGGCTCTGCTGCCACACCCAGAGGGGGAACAGTGCTGGCAGATATTTCGTCTGCAGCTCTTTAACCTCCTAACACTTAACTGAAAGGAGGGGGGCAAAGAAAAAGAAACCAGGCCGAGAACATTTTTTCTGATGACGTTCCTGATGCAATAAGTCCCTCTGAAATTTGATTTGCAGCCATGGCCAGCAAGGTGTTGGAAGCAGAGTGTGCTTCAATAATTCATTGCTCTTTAAAGCCTCTAAGCCCGCTGGCCACAGCCAGGGGAGCCCATGACACCTTTGCATTAAGAAGGATGCTGGCGATTTACATACATAGACTAGTCCCCTCCTCCCCCCATCCAGGCCTGGCTTATTTATCTTCATTCCTCGCTCTGGGGCACAACCAGGTTTATGTTCTTCAAGTGCTGCTTTTTGAAACCACCGCAGTGATCTGGCGCTTTTGATGACGGGGGCGGGGGTTCAAACCAGCATTAGCCATGCAGGCTTCTGCCATGCAAGCGGGGCGGCTGGCACTGCCCTCCCGGCCCCACAGCCCTGCCCCGTGGGCAGGTGAGCGGCAAAGGCAGCCATGCCTCGCGGAGCTGCAGGTCCTACCAGTGCTCCGGGGAAGCTCTGTAGAGTGGGGCTTACTGGGCACACCGGCACATCCTTGAGATGCGTGGATATAAAGGGTTAAGCATCAGTTATTACTGGTGACCTTCAGACTGTGGGATGGCGGCGATGCTTGGCTGGAGGCTGGGGAGCTGTGTCCGGGTGGGATATGAGCTGCGGCCCCTCGGCGTGCCCAGCTGCCTGGGCACCAAGTGAAAACAGCTACCTGTGGGCAGCTACGTGCCCTGCTGCCCAAGAGCCCAAGAGTCCACTCCACCACAGCATCTGCCGGGTCTGGGTGGGCAGTGGGGGCGTGCTGGGGTCCCACAGCAAATGGGGATCACAGCAGAGGGTGCCAAGGCTGCGGTGTGGGCACACCACCTCCTCCCCATGCTGCCATGGTCCAGAGCGGGGGCTGGGGGGTCCTGGGGCAGCGCTGCAGCTGGGGGAGCTGGACCCCATCAGCACCAGTGTCCCCGCAGGAGGTGTGGTGGTCTGTCCCTGGGGCCTTGGTAAATTTAACCCCCCCAGCCCTTTCCTGGCAATGTGACTTGAGGTGGCAGCTGAACCATCTGGACCTGTTCGATAAGGTCTACCGGGCAATAGGGCGCCTAACAAGAGGGTGTCCCCTGTCTTCTTGCACTCTCCCTACATGGAGCAAGCCATAACCCCTCTGCTGCACCCACCTGCAGGTAGTGGTAGGCCAAGTCTTGATGGCAGGACTTGGATTTCAGCAAGGCTTTGTCGATTGTGGCGGAGGCCTTCTGGCACACTTCCCGGGCATGGCTGAGTGTCAGTGTGGACCAGGAGCCCCTCTTAATGTAGTTGGAGTCATTGTTGATGGGGATATTGGTGCAAGGGGTGACCTTGAGGTCGTTATTGCTCTTGGAGGATTTCAGCATGTGCTCGCTGATGGTATTGTAAGCGTGCATGAAATACTTCGGCTGGCTGTGGTCCGGCTGCCGGCCCAGTGTCATGAGGCCCATTGGGTTGCGGTAGCTGCAGGTATCGCTGTCTAAGTTGTCATCTGAGCTCCACCAGCCTGATATGTTGGATCTGGTCCTGCGCTTGGGCTCGGAGGTCTTCGCTCGGTCTTTGCTCTTGCTCCTCCGGTTTTGCTTGGGGTCATCTGCCCCCTTCTTGCCATTCACGTTGCCTTTGGTGGGGCCCTCCAGAGACTGGGACTTGGCGAATAGCTTCTGGACAGAGTGGACAAGGTGCCGGATGCGCCCAGGGCTCTCGCTCCGGTGCTTCGCGTCGCTCCTCTGAAACTGCAGGGTGCTGAAGCCGTCTCTGTGGATGGGCAGCTGCTTCTCAAACTGGTCAAGGAGGTTTGCAGGCAGGCGATTGATTTTAGTGGCTTGGGCATGGCTTGGAAAAGGGTTGTCATCTGGGACCTCAAAATGGGAGTTGTAATGGATGCGGGGGAAAGTGCTGCTGTTGGAGATCTGGTTGTTGAGTGGAAGGAGACAGTCGCCATGGAGGGTATTCTGGGCTGGGAATCGGGGGTCCATGGTGAAGGAGTCAGTGGGGCTGAGGAGATAAGGGTTCCTGTCCTGGGGAGCATAAAGAGAGTCTTGAGGGGAGTCCAGGTTATCGGAGAGGTGGCGGCTTCTGTTATCTCCTAAGCCCTTCATGGTCCCAGTGTTTCCTAGAGCATTGCTCAGGGGTGGTGCGGCAGAGCCCTTGCAGGAGCACCAACCCTGCTCCCCCGCAGAATTCCCTGCACCTGGAGGAAGAGGAGAGATGCTCAGAGCCTGCCGAGAACCTCTTTGGCAGCCCACTCCTCACCGGGGCGTCCTTGCGAGGGCTGTGCCAGCTCTAAAAGCAAATGCCCCCAAGACTAAGGGACGAAAGAGAGAAGCAGGATGGGAGAGAGATGACATGGCAGGAGGGGAGGAGCAGGGGCATGAGACCAGGGGCTGGAGAGAACAGAGTACAGGAGAGGAGGAGGGGAAGGATTCATTCTTTCTAGCTGCAGTTCAAGTGCTTGTGGGTCCCAGTGCTCAACCACAGGCTGCTTAAATAATGCAGCTGCTATTTTTCTGGTCTCTGCAATGTTTATTTAATAGAGTCCCTTCCCCAGCCAGTGTAACAAAGGCTAGCAGGGGCACTGCCAGCAAATCACTGCTCCTGTCCCATTTGTTCAGGAGGCTGGAGAAAAACCTGCTGTCAAACACTGCACATGGGCCTTGCCTGAGCCAAGGGAAGTCTGGAGCCAAGCATCCCATCTTCTGCATTATGCTTTGTGTTTCTGTGGTTACTGGATCTTGGAAGGGGGCTGGCAGCCCTGCTCTGTGTTTTGCGTGCAGCTGCGCTAATGCGGTATGATGTCAAACATCTCTTCTCCAACAAGCACCCTAGTTTATGGCATGTTTTACCCCAGAGGAAATTGTTTCAGTAGCTACGATGAGAGCAAAGGTGTTTCTGAACACTCAGAGCCTGACCTGGGAATCTGTTTGCTGCTCAGTTATCTTTCCCACCTTGCTGCATTGCTCCTGAGGGAGCTGTGTCACCCTGTGAGCCTGGCTGGCTGTCCCTCGCTATGGTCCTCCTCTGCCACAGCAAGCGGCTGAGGTTGGCCACCTGTGGCCCACTCAGCAGGTACAGGCACCCCTGCGGGGCGGTGGAGGGGGGCAGCCAGACACAGAGGGTCCCCTTATGGCCGGGGAGCTCCTCACTGAAGGTTTCTTCGGTGCACTTACCCTGTCCTGCTCAGCTTGGAGGGATCCTCATCTGCACTGGGTTATACAGGGAAAAAACCAAACTTTTTGGGGCTGCTTAAAGAAAATCAATGAACATATAGATGAGTTAAGTTGATCAATCCATGTGTTGATTTTCCATACTTAAAACCTATTTGAAATCACGTAGTGTATAAACAAATTCTTATTTCGTTTTCCCTGTAAGTTTAGTTTCCTATTTCCTTTTCATTTTAGTTTGAGTGCAGCTTGAAGGCAACTAGCAAACACTGAAGCATTCTACGGGTGTAAAAATCTGGAGAACTGGGATCCTAGAATACTTTTGCAAAATCCGGGACCCCAAAACATGTACACATAGCTGAACGGCTGCTCCTTGGTAAGATGAAGGGGGCTGCTCTGGGAGCTGGGATGACAGGGTTCTGTGCAGAAGAGCCATTTTCCAACATTAGGATGATCCAATGTTCCCCAACATGCACCTGGAAGGGGAAATAGTGCCTGGACCCTCAGAGCCTCCAGTGAATTTGTGAGAAAGAAAACCATGATTTGCTTATTCCTAGAGAACAAGTAGCATAGTGGTGTGACCCTGTGAGAAGCAGAGCTGGTACTCTGGGCTCCTGGGTTCTCCTTGTTCAGCCACAAATTTGACTCTGGTCTCCCCGAGGAGCCTGTCCTCCTGCACGCAGTCTGGTCAGCAGAAGCAGCTAGGACCAAACTGGTGCGGGGAGTGGCGTCAGCAATCACTGAAGGACAACAGGAATTGACAGACTCATTTTCCTTCCTCACACATAGAAAAATGTATTAATAATGAAAAGCAGCTAGGGCTTTAAATAATTGTTTGGAAGCACAAAAAAAAGAAGTGCAATGTATTCCATAGCTTGATGGGTTTTAAAAAGTCTCCATCTAACTCTGTTGCTCCCAGCGGGTTGGCAAAACACAACCTGCCTTTTTAAAGCAGTGGTTTGCAGACAGCAGGAGAGTGCAGCCTGGGCTCTCCGCCCCGCTCTGACACAGAGACTCCCACTCCCCCTCCTGTGAGTCCTGGTCCCAGGGGGGTCTTGCCGGCCGCCCCGTGGTGAGCTCAGCCGAGTGGACTTCTAGGCATTGCCAGCTGCCCCCCAGCACTCATGTGAACCTGCACAGCTCTTGTCCCCAGGGGATCCTGTGGCCCCACACAAGGCTTGCTCTGTCCTGTCCCACCTCTCCTGAAACTCACCTGGAGAAGCTGTACAGCCCCATGGGGTGGGTCCTCTTGAACTGCTGCTGGCCTGGGCCCTGCAGCTGGTCCGGCTGCCTTCACCTACAACCTGGTGCCCTGCCACGTGGCCTGGGCTTTAGTGGTGTGGGAGAGACGATTTGGCCCTCAGGCCTCTCCGCCACATGGACAGTGCCCATGCATTTTGGGGATGAGGATATGGCTGTTATCCTGGCCTGAGCTGGGGGAGCTTTGATACCAAACCTGCCCTTCTTGCCAAAACACTCAATGCAACATTATCCTTGACTGGTGTCCAGCTGCTCATGGTCTCTGTGGGTGCCATCCTTTTCCTGTTGCGGTCTTCAGCAGCTAGGTGCATCAGCGTCTCTAGAGTCCCTTGCCTGTAGGACAGCACCCATGTGAGCTGGTGGAGCAGCAGTGGGTGCTGGCTGGAGAAGTGCCACAGAAGAGAGACTCATGGATGGGCCAGGCAGCCCTGCTCCTGCTTTGTGCAAACTGGCATCAGTGCAGTGTTAAAGAGCAGTGACAAAAAGGCCCAGGAGTTGTTCTCAAAGGAAACCCTCTGGACAGAAGAGAAGGAGGGGTGTAGAAGGATGAGCTCCAGACTGAGCCATCCATCTGGTCCTTGAAGTTCCAGATGGCCATGAATGGATAAGCTCAATGCTGCCCAACTTGGAGGGGAAGCCCTGCAGGTAGTGGGGAGCCCAAATCCTCCCTGAATACCACCCTGATCTGCCCAGGCTCAGCTCTGCCCACTGTGGCCTCTTTTTCCCTTCCTTCCATGCCCCAGCTCCGGACTCCCAGCAAGGTCCTTCACTCGGGCTTGGCTGCCCAAGGCCATCCTGGCTTTGATGGATGCTGTGCTTCTCCCGTCACATTACGCTACAGGAGTCAGACAGTCCCTAAGGAGACAACACAGCGCTGATTTGATTATAATGGGATGTCTCTGGATATTGATAGTAAATACATCTTTTCCTACAAAGGGCAATCAATATTGGAAGCAGAAATCTCCAGGCACTCCTGAGACTTCAGCCCTGTGACTGCTTCGCCATAAAGCACATCAGCATCACTGCTTTTGTGTTCACTGGCCTCCAGAATAAAGTAAAACTGCTTTAGGACTCAAAATAAATAGGGAAATGAAATGAAGTTAAATAAATGAAATGCAAATAAATGAAATGCAATGAAAGCCTGGCTTGCAAGGGAAGAGTGGGGCTGGGGGCTGGACTGGCTCAGGACAGCTCAAGAAGCAGAGGGGCAGTGAGGAGTGACTGAGGGGCTGTGGGGACAAGCGGGAAGGGAGGAAAAGTGAAGTTTGGGAGGAGGGGCTGGAGGGGCAGGAGCAGAAGGGATGGGAAGGCAGGGAGGAGGGGAGGGCAGGGGGCTCCCTCTGTCCCAGGCTCTTGCCAAGGGTGGACACTCGCTTCTATATGGCAGATAGTTTATTGATCCCTTTTCCTCCTGTGGGCTCTTGCAGGGCTGCCAACAGGTCCCGATCCTCCTGCCTGTCCTGCTTGCCCCGGGCATCCCTTCACTTGATGGCCAGCTGCAGCGTGGGGAGCTAGCCTTGCTGCTGGGCATGTGTCGGGTCAGGGCTGGTGGGGCAGTCAGGACTCCCCCAGCCCCTGGTACCCACCATGCTGTGTTTGTTCCATCCTCTGTGAGCTGGTTTCCCTCTAAGACAGATTAAACTGTTTTCATTAAATTTCAATTACTCTCTGCAATCCTTGGCACTTTCTTGAGATGTGGGGTCAGGGAAGGGAAAAACCCAACAAGCCTCTTCCCCACCATCTTTTTAATTTGGAAGGATGAAAAAGCTTGAAATTAAATCTCTCAAATCCATGATCCTGCAGCTTGCAAATGGGCAAAGTCTGTCTCCCAGAACAGCTGCCTGGTGCCCCTGCTGTGTCCCCTCGCCCTGAGTCAGGCACCACGGCAAGGAGGTGGACGGCCTCTGACCACAGGGAGGGTACCTAGAGTGGTCGGCAGAAGTAGACCCTGCTTAGCAGATGGTCATAGCAGGGGCTGCCAGGGCATGGAGAGGATGCATTCCTGAGCCCAGGGGAAGGGGCTGGTTTTGCTGTATGGCCCCATTACTTTCCTTCCCCTCAGCTTGTGTTTTTTCGGGGTTGCCCTTCCTCTTCCCAGTGGCTTTGCTAATGCTCAGAGGTCTCTGAAGTACAGCGGATGTCCTGTGCTGATTTATGGCAGTTTTGTGTGTCCCAAATCACTCTGAACCTCGGCTGGAGTCAGCTTCCTCTCGGGCACGGTTTACAACAGCAGCACTGGAGCCGCCTGTTTGCAGGCTCAGACCGGCTGCACTGAATTCACTTACAGCAGCAAGTCCTGCAAAATACATCTGCAGCTCCAGACACCAAGCAGTGTATGAAATCTCAAATCATGCAGGAGATGATAGCCTTGCTTGAAGAAGCTTCCTGCTCAGCAGCGACTCCTCTCCTCCCCTGGCTGAGCACTGCCAATGTTTCCGACGTGTAGGACCCACAGCTGCTGCGCTCGTCTGCTGTGAGTGGGAGATGGGGCTGGTCCGGGGGCTGCTGAAGCTGGCGGGAGATGGTTCACTCCACTTCAGGACGACTGAATCACATCTTCATTGTGAGCTGAAAAGCCTCTGTTGTTGTAAGAGATACTTCAAGGACTGCAAATATTTGCTTTTCTGTCTCCTTTTAACAGCAAAGAGATTAGGCTGGCCCAAACTCCGGGCAGAGCAGGAGGTAACCGAAAGGAACTGGATAGAGAAGAGGAGACAGCTGCAATGCAGTGTAGATACTAGCAAAGCAATGATTTCCTAGCTATCTGTCCTGTCCTCACTCGCGCATGCCTGCCCAGCTTACGGCTGGCAACACTGCCAGTTGCCCAGCCAGGCAGTGTTTGGTGAGCCATTGAAATTATGGTTTGTAACTCCTGGCAGAAAGTGTGAGCAAGAAGTCTGTCAAAATGTCACCCAGGGCAGCACCAGGGCAGAAGTCCAATGAGCTGTCCTGGAGATGTCTGTCCATCTTTGCAATCCTATAAAGCTCTGAAGTTTCTACTATCCATCCGGGATCTCTGGTGGCAGCTCCAGCCTGTGATGTCTTGTCCTGTCCACCCTGCACAAGGAGAACAGATCTCCTTCCTCCTTTCCACCCTTGGAGACTAGCTCCATGTCTCCTTGGAGATGCTCCATCAGGCTATGCACTGTGTCCTTGAGAGGATGGCTGCCCAGGAGACGCTGGCCATGGGTCTGTCCTCATCTCCCCACAGTAATTCCTCCCCTGTTGCTGTGACAGGTGAGGGCAGTAGCCAGAGGACCACTGCTCCACAGGGGCTGCTCCCTGCCTGTTCTGAACAGGTTCGAGCCCCAAGACACAAACCAACGAAGCCTGAGGGGCCACTGTGCTTGTGAGAGGGCAGAGCACCTCTTGCGAGCCAACCGTGTTAGGGACCACTGGCTTTGATCAGCTTCTGCGCTGGGGGCTCTGCACCACAAGGGACTTGGGCAAACCGGGTGCCACTGCCCCACCGTGCCTCCATTTTAACTTTTGGGGTGGAGGAGAAACTACCCTTTTACTCCTGTCTCTGGGTTCCCGCAGGCCAAACTCCCACTTAAATTCTGCAAACCCACCTTAAAACAGCTTATACTGAGGGCATGGAAAAGACAGGGCAGAGGACAGGGCAAACCCTCTGCCCTCTCTCAGCGAGGAGGTGACAGGAGGAGGAAATGCAGTACCTTACCCTGCCAGCCTCGCCTCGCCTCGCTGCTTTCTGCTTCAGTCCATTTCCAGGATTTCACTGTGCAATTAGCCGGTGTTTACAAGTCCTACGCGTGGCAAAGGCAGCCAGCGCTGGGGGTCACCGGGCAGGGCTCGCTCCTTCTCACCAAGCCTGGGAGGGCACAGGGAGCTCCGAGAGCACCCTGACTTCCACCTGGATTTCTGCTCCTTGTGCATATATGTTGGGACTGTAGCATGAGGGCAAACGCATGTCTATGTGGCTGTGGACTGTGTGTGTGTGTTCGTGTGCTGTTGCCAGTGGTGTGCATCGTGGAGACCCTGGTGCAGGGATCAGGCTTGCCCTGCCAGGTGCTGGAGGTGGCCAAGAGGGAGGTCAGACCTACCTCTGCAGCTTTCAACAGCGTGAAGGACTGCAGTCTGCAAGCACTGGCCCGGTGGCTGCATTTCACCTCCCACGGCCAGCAGTGGGTGCAGGCTCTGTGCTGCCTCCCTCCCTTTTACCATGCCCTTGGCACACATCTTCCATGCAAGAAGTCATGTCCTCTCCCTGGCTGCCCTCCTCTGCAAACACAGCCATGGCTGCCCCGACTGAGCGGTGCCTTGATCCAGAAATGGGCACTTGAAGAGCTCTTCTTTCTCCCCAAAATCACAGCTGAAAGCATCATTCCTCCCTTCCCTTGCTTCCCTCTTCTCTCTGCCTCCCCCTCACAGCTTAGCCATAGATTTCCTGCTATTCCCACCAGCAGAGCTTTCCAACAGCTTCTAAGCTTGTTCCCTGTGGAAACACCAGAGCTGCTGCCCCCACGCTGCATGCCAGCCCAGGTGCCTTCATCCTTGCTAAATGGAGGGAGGAACCTACCACCTCCCAGGAGAGCTCGGCCCTCTTATCCTAACTTCTGTCATGTCCCATCTAAAGAACATAATGCACCACAAAATCACTGTACCTGTGCAAAACACCAGGCACCAGACACACAGCTAGACCTTGGTCCAGGTGGTACCAGCAAGAAGCCCGAGACCCTCTCACCAGGCTTCTTGGCTGGCATTTATATAGCAATCACAGACTTGTTTAGGTTGGAAGACATCTCTTGAGATCATAACCTTTGAAGCAGGGTTCGCCTGAACAGGACTGGTTGGGGAGGGACCTGTACTACTGAGGCAGGGCTGACCACGAAGGGCCAGGAGGCCATTCAGGTGCTGCTCAGGAGAGGCAGGTAGGAGCATCAGGAGAAGCAGCAGCCTGTAAAATGGGACTGCTCAGGGCACAAGTCCTCCAGAAGGAAGAAATCCCTGTCCTGACAGGGCTGCAGGCACCCTTTGGAGTCAATTAGTCCTGCCCTCTGCTGATCAGCTCTTCCAGGGCTCCACGTACCATAACCTCCCACGTAAAGCTCAGCCCAGCCATCCAAGCTGGCTGCAAACACATGGGTGGCTTTTATATATAGAAACCTAGCAGCGTGCTAATAACTAGCTAGATAAGGAATAAATGATTTGCAACCTGCAGAAGAAAAATGACTCCCCGCACCCTGCCACAAGAAGCTCAAAAAATTGTATACTGTGGTATAGGTGACGTCGGTCTGCCTACACACATGAATTCAAATGTTCCCTGAATTAGCAGGAACACTTCATGTGGCATTCAGCGAGGGGGGCCGCCAGCTTCCAGGGCGTTGCATTAATGATGATTCAAAGAGTTCAGAATCTAAACGCAGGGAATAAAAATAGCTGGTTTCTACTTAGAACAATTCATTATACAACAGACCTTCCTCCAGCCTCCTTCTGCTGCTCGCTTCTCCCCGGGAAGTTTCCTACTGCTGCCAGGGAGCTTTGTCCCAGGGGCAGAGTGGGTACTGAGGTCTGAGCAGCCAGCAATGCTGTCCGTCCTGGGCTGCTGAGAAGAGCTTAAGCCAGGGTCTCCTGCGGAGCACCCGTGGGGTTAATGTCACCCGGACTTTCCCACTGAGACATGTGACAGCATGACTGGGAGAATTGAGGCACATCTGCCCTTTCCCCCTCACTCTCCGTACAGCAAGGGAGAGGAGACAGGGGCTTCCAGTGAGTCATATGTCTCATCTACCTGGGATACCTCCTTAGGAGATGATGAATTGCTTTACGAGGCAGTCTGTCGCGGTGCCTGAAGGTGTCCCAACAGGCTCGCCCAGCCCATCTACAAGTCCAACTTCCAGGCACCTAACGCTAGATGAAGCAAATCCCAGCGTAGGCTACATTGGCGTATGAGCTCAAGAAAGTGTGCAGCACTGATTTCTCAATGCTACTGAGTCCCATGTCACTGGTGGAAGGATCTCCTCACGTCTCACTTCACGTGTGAATAAGTGGTTTGTGCCTTTTTAATGAGGAATCTGCATACAGTTCCCGAGGCCTCATGGTAGCTGAATAGTGCCCCGCAGCCCTGGGAGCCTTGGTGCATGTCTGTGGCCCCCTGCTTGTTCTTCAGGCAAAGGGGTATCTCTGCTGGGACAGCCAGCTAATGCCCACTGGGGTGATGGGGAGGGATGGGGTCTGACTGGAGCCTTCCCAAAACAGACAAAGAATAATTTTTCTTCCTTATATGCTCTAGATACTTCTTTTTTTTTTTTTTTTTTTGGTAGCAGCACAACCAAATGCTGTGAAAATCAATGGCTGCAATATGACAAAGATTTTTTACTTCAGGTGTTGACTAAGCTGGAGGAGCAGATGAACTCTTGAGAGAGACAGAGAATGTATTTTCATGCAAATGTCATTGGTAATATAATCAGCTCTCAAGGGAACAAAACCCCAGAAACTTTACAACCTATTTGTCTGTCCCTAAATAGAAGTTTCTCAAAGTTCTCCAGAACATGGGATCTGCTCTGAAGAAGGAAATGCAAAGCATTAAGTAGGTCAAATGAGACAAATGAAGGCGAGATAAGAAAGGGAGAGTTTTCAGGAAGAAAGCAGGAGAGCTGATGAGATGGAGTGGAAGGACCAGGGCAGTGAGCAAGGGTCACTGTCTTTTGAAACCTACCTGCAGTCTCTGCTCTCTTACAGGGCACTCGGGGCACATGCTGGTGACAACATGGTGCATGTTCCAGCTTGTCTGGAAGAGCAGCTAATGAGACCATTTGGGACCAAAAGTGATTTGTTCTGGTCAGTGCTGTTCAAGATGCCTGGAGGGTTGTGTGTGTGTTTGCAAAGACCTCCATGGAGCAAGCAGAAGATGAAAAGCGCTGAACACAGCTGCCCTCGACCTTACTTATGCTGGGACTCCCAGGGATGGAGGTTGTCCATGCTTGCACTGAAAACCTGTGACACAGAAGAAGGCAGGCCACTCTGCTTGGCCTTCTGTGCTACCACCCTGCCCCAAACTGCCAGCCGGATCCTCCTGTCTCACCATGCTACCAGAGCAAGCAGCAGCCCCAGGACCGGGGGTACCAAGGACTAAGCAGATGAGGAGGAGGTGGGGATAGCTGGGAGAGTAGGGACAGGCTCCTTGCCCTAGATACTTGTGGCACAGCAGTAACAGGGTGCTCCGAATGGCAATGGCTGTTGCTGCTGTGCCACAAGGTCTCTGCAGCTTTGCAAGGATGTTGCTTTGCTCTAGGGCAGATGTTCCCCTTTCCTAAATGTCCAGATGAAGCTAGGTGGGCCCTGCCTGCATTTGGGATGCAGGATGGAGATGGTGTCTGGCAGTGGATTTGCTCAGTGCCTGAGACAAAGCAGCTCATGTTGCCTGAGGGTCCTGGGGCAAGGGGAAGCAGGTGGGGAAAAACCAGCAGCTCCCTCTGCCATTCTTTCCAGAGAACAGACTGAGACTCGTCTGCAGCCTCCTGTGTGTGCAAAGCTGTGGGAGCACTTCCTTTGTCTCAAACTAGGTCAGCGTGGAGGCGTGACGTTACTATAGCAATTGGTATTAGATTTCATAACTTTATTTTAGTGATGGGCGTGTTGTAGCATTCACTCCTAGATGGAGGGAGGGTTGTCATTGAAACACCCTCTCCAGCTCCTCTTCCCCAGCCCCCCTCTCCCTCCTGCTCTGCTGCCCCTCGTACCACAAGCACACAGCTGTGTCTGTCCATCCCGTCCCCCCTCCTCGGCTGTTTCTGTAGAGCCCCAAAGGCATCCCTGGGCCATACTGTACCTCTCACAGCTTGCTGGGCTTGGGGACTAGGCCAGATTCAGCATCCTGTGCACCTTGCGTCCCTCTGGGCTCCAGAGCTGTCCCTCATGAAGACCTGCCAGGCAGAGAGAAAAGGGAAAATGGTATATATATTAAGTCCTAGCAAAGGCACAAGGCAAATGCGAGAAAGCATCCTATGTAAAGAGGCAGAGGCAATACCCATGGGAACAGGGGAAGATGCTGAAGTGGGTCCCATGTCCCTCTGTGTGGCACATGGACTGAAAGGATGGAGTGGAAATCAGCTAGGTGGGGAGGAGAACATGCAAAATGCCTGGGCTCCTTGCTCGGGGGCACAGGGCTTGGGGCCAGCCCCTTTGTGGGAAAGTGCTCTTTGACTTTCCTCCCCTTGTTTCTTTGTCATGAAATAATCCCTCAGGGAACCCCCTTGCTGCCCATGGCTGTATCTTTGTTTCTTGGCCATGCCAGGAGCTTACTGTCCCGAGCAGGGGTGGTTCTGTAGCCCTCTGTGCCTCATCTTCTGGGCTGTTTCACTTTGCTTTGAGCCCTGGGAGAACAGAGTCTGAAGGCAGGAAGGACAATGCTGGGGATGAACCCCAGAACCGGGGTGGCCGATGGCAGCCAGTTACCTTTGGTGTGTCCTAGCTATACACCTGCCAAAATCTGTGTCTTACTCTCACCTACCAATGCTGCTCATCAAACTTCTGCTTGAGCAGCTCACACTGTAAATCTCTTCCGCCTGGTTACTAGGTGCTACAGTATTGCAGCTCTTTCTTCATTGTCATTCACCATCAGCTACACTGCAAACAACTGAAAAAAAATGCTCCCTGTATGAAAAGTGAAGTAAGTAAATATGGGGAAAAACCCCAATGTTTCTTAATGTCCTCAAAACCCTATGCATCACAACAGAAAACACAGCCTGAATTATTTTATCAGTGAGATTAGTTATTATTTAGGGTTTACATCAATTAATTTCCAAGGTAGGCTTGTGTGTGTGTGTGTGCATGTTTTCTCTTCTGCACTGAGAAGATGCAGGCATGGTGCTGGGACAATCTGAGGAGTTCAGCCTTTCACTGCTGAGAAGCAAGGGATGGGAATGGCATGGTATCTCAAAGTGAGGAGTCAGCCTTCCTATGATGGTATTTTTTTTCATTCCTAATGGGACAGAGGTGGCCATCCAGGTCTTGAGAAGGCCTGCCTAGAGCTCAAGGGGGCTTTAAAATAGGCGAACAACAGTTTCTTGACTGGGAGGATGTATGGAAGGCTGGGACAAGGATACAAACCTTGGCAATTTTTGTAGGAAAGCTGGATCTGAGTGGTGGGTTTGACTCCCTCTCTGGTGAAGCAGAGGAAGACCAAACTGGTGCCCTAGTGCCAGTGATAAGACAGCAGCTCTTTGTCCCCAGAAAGGAGAGATGGGCACTGCAGTGCCCACAAGATCCTGCTCTCACCCTGCCACCACCCAGCAAGACGGGTTTTCTCCCCAGGTTAACTCATGCGTGGGGGGGGGTCTTTATAGACATCCCAGGTGCAACATATGCGTGAGTTATGACAGAAGCACCATGTTTCCTTCCAAACATGCTCAACAGCCCTCCTTATAATCTGTCCCGAGGAAACAAAGACTACATAGATGGACAGATACAGTGCAGGCAGAGAATAAGAGGACTTGGTGTTCAACAGGCATTCAGAGACTCTCACGGTGGATATCCCAACAAACCAAAGAATGGAAAGCCTGGAAAGATCAGAAGACTGCCCTCCTAAATCCGGTACAAACCCTCTTCATCTTCCTGCTAGCTCTGTACCACTTGAACCCCAACAATGCAGAGGAAATGGTTAAAGGAAAGGCACACGCCCGGGCAAAGCCAAGCAGGAGACAGCTGTTGTTTAGACAGGGCAGTCACATATGTCCCCAGAGCTCACTTGTCTTCTACACCAAAACACTTCTTTCTGAGTTTCTTGCTGCTGATGGGTACTCAGCTGTGAAAACCAGAGACAGATGCTCTATCCACGCGGTACAGCAAACATGCTTCCACCTACACCTAACCAAGGAGACCTCTGTTTTGGAGGCATCAGCTCTTGAAGACAAGGGACAATTCCACATCCCAAACTCAGACATTCCTGTGCTCAGAGATGTCAATGGGGTTGCTGCCAATAGGTCAGCACTAAATATAACATTAATAATAGATGAGGTATGATGAATCTGGGTGCTGCAGATGGCCATGCAGCAGTAATTGCATTAACACCATCCAACCCTTTCATAGATCTCTCCACATGAAAAGTGAATTCCAGCTACTGGTGAGTTGAGTTAGGTTTGAGCCAGTAATCCAGACATGTAGAGCCTGCAACAGCCATTAGCACAGCCCGTATCCGTGGCTAGTGCTACCTACAGTATCCACCACTAGTGCCCAGCATCCTGTATCACCACCAGCAGCTACTTTGTACTGGAAGTACCTGTTCAGTACTACCATCACCCATCATGTCTGTGTCTGTCACCAGCATTCTCAGGGTATCCTGGAGTACCTCTAGGAATGGTGCCAATCCTGGGACCCCTTGGCACAGAGTGGCTCTGATGGGTGGGAGGAGCAGTGCCTGGGCTCCAGGCCTCCACTCACCTAGCAGATTTCTCAAAATAAATGATGCCATTGAAGCTCTGGAGAAAGAAACATTTTTGTCTGTAATACTGCTTTTGTCTTTGCATGCTACTGTTGCACTGAGAAAGCAGTGCTATAATTACCTTTAATTAATATCAGCATCAACACCCCAAGGAAATGCAAATGAACAATGGTGCGACCAGCACAATTACATTGCGTTAACTACCAGCCATCCACCTCCATCATCCCCCTCTTTCTTCCATTCTCAGGAGCAGCTCGCTCACGTCATGGCTGCTGCGTGGAGAGGGTGGGATTGAAGATGATGTGTGGAAGGACACACACTGCTATGAGAGGTGGTGTAACCTCAGGCAAGTGGATTGCAGACCAAAGGGAATGGTGGGGAGCAGGGGGCAAGCTGGGGTCCCTGAGCTTCCAGGCAACGAAGGCACAGGATGCTGGAGGAAGCTGCCAAAGGTTCTTCCAGGGTGGTCTGCATGCTCCCATGCTGTTGTTTGCTCAGGGCTGTCCTGCTGATGAACTGATGTCCCTTCCCCGCATGATTCAAGACACTTTTGGTGAGCTAGGGCCTCTGATGCTCTGCAGCCAAACTTCACTGGACAATCAGCTCATGATTATTGTTCCTCCGAGCCTTGGTCTAGGAGAGGAGGGCCACAACCTGCCCTTCTGTAGCCCATGTGGTTCTGTTGGACTTGAAGTGTGGCTGGAGAAGACCTTGAAGAGACTGATCTGGCGTTCATGATCCCTGGTATTGCCACCTCAGAGATGACTGCAGCTAAGTGACAGAATGAGGCAACTCTGAGTAAAGGATCCTATTGCCTGTTGGGGTGTCCTGGTTTCGACAGGGATAGAGTTAATTATTATTATTATTATTATTATTATTATTATTATTAAGAAGTCTTGAAATTTAACCATTAAATTTAACGGAGAAAGAAGAGTAACTCAAAACCTTGGAAAATTACATAGATCTCCAGTGCTACTCTTTAAAAGACTTATTCAAAAAATCTACTTAAAAACACATTATACTCTCTTAGCTTGTTTTGATCTTTTAATTCAATTGATTTGTCCTTGGAAATCAATGGACCACAAAGAAATTACAGTTGTATTTTCCATGTCTAATGCAGAATCTGTGAATAAAAATAATTATCGAGGCCACCGGCCAGGTGGAAAATTCTGTTCATTTTATCTCTGTAGTGAAAGCTGGAGTATCAGACACATTCAGATACATGAGAAATTCACCTCTGTTATGTTTCATCCTCTTCAGTGGTGGTACCATGTGCAAGAGAACTATCAAAGGCACCACTGGTGTCATTGCCCCCCTCGGCAGAGCAATGGTGCGCTGACTTCACTGACACAAAGCACATTCTTTGCCTATATTGCATTTACAGCCCAAGAATAAAATCTGCCCTTGGGATCTATCATCAACGAATGTTTGACAGCACAAGTACTTTAGGTATCACTAAAAAAACCAACCAACCAAAAACCATCAAAAAAACCCCCAAATCACACTGACTACTCTGACCACAAGTGAGAGCAGCGGTGCCTGGGGCGGGCTTTGAGTGTGTGTCTTCCATTGAAATTGTGAGTGTTAATTTTAGTGAAAATATCGTGGAATGTTAAAGGCTCAGAAAGCAGCATTTTGGGCTGGGTCTGTGTGAAAAAGGGAGGTCCCTCCCTGGCCGGTCCCTCACCTCCTGCAGCAGGGACCTTCTGCTTCTCTTCCAAACTTGAAAGACCCTCAGCAAACTGCCCATGTCTGCTTCTTGTTAAACCTGAGAAGAAATGAAGTCCTCGTGTCAGGGAACCGGCAAAGTGACCTGCCAGGGCTTCCCTATTTCACAGCTGGCTCCATGTCGGATCCAGAGCTCTGGTACAGGAGAAAGGCTGTGAGCCTGAGTGAAGATCCTACGAGCACAGCAGGGACATCCACAGGGATGGAGGGGATGAGTAGCTCCAGCACAGGGGCAGTAAGAAATGGGTGAAGAGCACAGCCGGACGTGCAGGCTCCCAGTGATGGCAAGCGCTGTTGAATGCAATGCTCCCCTCCTCCTGCTATCAACCCTAGCCTGAGTTCCTTCTACTAGTTAGATTTAGAGACTGTAAGTTCAGGTATAGTCATTACAAATCTCTGGCATGCTCTTCTTTATGAAATAGGCCATAGCATCATTCTGTGGAAATCCAGCAACAGAAATAATGAAAATAAATATATGTGTGTTCTTGTACCTCTAATCTCATAACCATTTCTCTGAATAAAACAAATATATTAAGCTCCTTTGGGTCTCCCAGAAAGAATTGAATTTTGTATGAAGGATGCTTGGGGCTTGATTTGAGAGCTGTCACTGCCTCACATTCAAGAAAGGAAAAAAGGATGCTGTGGAGACCGCAGATGAGATATGGCTGTTCGTAACTGAAGAGATTTGTAGCCAGTATTAAGATTCTTCTGAAGGAGCTATGAATGGAAAAATATGTGTGTGAAAGCACCAGAGGAAACAATCGAGCAAAGGTGGGAAGAGTGGCAAAGTCCTCATGTTGTAACACCAGCATGCCCGGGGTGCGTGACCCATTCACATTCCGCGCTCTCCACAGATGACTTGTCAGCAGAAGAGTTGCATTGGGGTCATGAGAGGAGGGAAACAAGGTTACAGCACATGGCATGTGCTGTTCCTCTTCCTGCTGTCCCAACAGGAAGGTACCCTGAACACAAAGACAAGGCACAGTAACCTTGCGTAAGATTTATGGAAGTTGAAGTAAGCAAGAGGTTGAGGCAAAAGATCCACCCATTGTGACTGTTGACTCCTAGAGGGTATAAAAGACCGATCCAAACCCCACATCATTGTCAATCAAGAGGAACCTCAGAGACATAGTGGGGACCCAACAGCAGTGCTCTTCTTCTTTAATTTTGTACACAGGTGAACCTGGCAAGACCTCCTGGACATAAGCCTTGGAGCTTGCGAGTACATGAAGGAGAAAGACTTCGGAGAGAATGAGTTTGAGTGACTGAAATCTGTTTCATTTGAAAGGAATACTGGTAAGATCTTATATTAAATTTTGTGTCATTAATTTACTAAATAAACACACAGACAACTAGGATCTGCTCTGCCTGGTTAGAGATTGAAGCTTGGGCAGGCCAGCAGCACCAGAGACAAGAGGAGGGGACACATTCGCCATGGGTGGAGGTTACCAATTCTTAGCACGGGAGCAGAAGAAAACAGTTCTGAGGTTCCCGGTGGAGGAACGGGAGATGGAGCTGGGTGGAGCAGAACTGAGCCTCTCCGGTCCACGCAGTGAGATAATCACGCCCGCAGTGACACCTAGCAGGGAAGATGGATGCTCTTACTGAGGGATCCCACTGACCAGTGGGGTGGCATGTTCCTTCCCCAGGGCCCAGATACACTGGGTGTCCAGAAGGCTGGGTAGCCTGTAATTGCTGAGGAGGGATTCACTGATCTGCACTAACGATGCACCTCACAGGCAAGAGCTCCTGGGTGTGCAGAGGACAGTGGTGGGGTAGGGCATGCGGGAGGCTCTGCTGGGTTATCTGCGTGCCTCTGCAAGAAGGCAGCTTATGCGGCTGTGAAAGAAGGCTGGCAGCGTGGGGGTGTGAGCTGGCGTGGTCCAGTGTGCTGCAGTGGTCCAGGAGATGCTGTTCATGCTGGAAGACCTTCCTCTGAGGGCATGGAGAGCAAGGAGGGTGTGGGACAGACCCAGTAGGATATGAAACAATGAAGGAGAAGGACAAGTAGGAGGGACTGAGCAGCCTCCATTAGCATGACATCATGATGTTGAGAATAAATTTGGTCCAGACAGCAAGGGACTTGAAGAGAAGAAATTCTTTAATTGCCTTCACATCAATGCCAGGGAGCCTGGATAATACACTCTGGACATGAATTTGACCCAGTTGTGCTCCCGAAACCTGGCTAGGAGCATCACATAATTGGACTGTTAAAATCAGCAAATGTTAAAATCAACACCTTTAAGGAGGAATGAGGGCGCAAAGAGGGACATTGAATGTCATGGTGGGCAAGGTCAGCTTTTTGAGTCGTATCTACCTGTAAAGCTTACAGATCTGTGTCCTAGCAGAGGAAGCAGAAGACGGAGAATGTATGGGGCCTTCCACAACTCACCAGCTCATCCTGGTGAGCCTGACAGCCAGCTCTGCAAGCATCTTTGTGATATGCATGGAAAAGAGGTTGCCTTGTTATGAGCAACTTAAAGGGAGAGACTTGAGCTGAGAACTGCATCCTAGTATGACTCCAAGATGGACTTGAGGGACATGGTGGCTAAACAGCTGGACGTAAGATATCTGTACAAAATGATGGTTAAAATGAGACTGCCAGTGAAGGACACTGCAGTAGAAGCAGGGCCTGTGTGTGGCATGGACAGTATCTTACTAGAAGAAAGGTCCTTTTCTGGCAACTCGGTATCTGGCAGGATGTTGATAAACTGGAGATGGTTTAGAGAAAAGCCACAAGGACTGCACGATGTGGGTCACACCGGGAGACACCAGGAACACAAGCAACTTAACTGCCGACCACCAGTCCTTAAAAGGCTGACAACAGAGGGCTCTTCAGCGCTGCAGCCAGGACCCCTTGGGCATCCAGGGGCAGGCAGCTGAAGATGGTTCACTCTAGACCACAAGCAAAGAAAGTTTTATTTTTAATAAAAAAGAGCAATTGGCCATTAAAAGGACTATGCTCCGCTGAGCGTAGCAGTGCGTTCTCCATCATGGGCAAAAGTTCAAGTCACCTGGGAGGTTTTTCTCAAAATGTTTAGTTCAAACGCAGTTCTGAGACCTGAAGGATAAACAAATTCAGGGATTTCTGCCTTGGTTGCTATTACCTTTCCAAAAGTGACTGTAATTCTGGTTTGGGACACTGTGATAAATGGGACACTTGCACATGTTTAGGGCCCCTGATTTCATGCTTACCTCTTCCAGGAGACAGACCAGATTTATGGCTTTTTTTTTTTTCTTAAAAATAGCACTGGGAGTACCACAGACACAGAACAGCATCAGATGGACAAGTCATCCCAGTACTGCTCAGTCCCATGGACAGGAGGGGGCAAATGCCAGACCCTCTATTGGGCCAGGTAAGGCAGTGAGGAACTCCCCTGCTCCAGCTAGGTGTTGTGGAGAGGTGTGGGATCCCCCTGCTCATTGGTCCTCGGGTGGACTCCCTGCTTTGAGATGCAGCCAGCAGCATGGGAGAAAGTCTGTGAAGGGCTGGGAAATGCATGAATGCAGGTACAGCTCGGCTCAGGGAGCGGGAGGAGAAACACCAGCTGCACTTGCCCAGCCCGTTGGCTCTCTCCTCGGAACCTGGCATGGGCCACAGACAGGCCACCGCCCCAGGTGACCCCTGCTGACCTGTCCATCCTACAGACAGCACCTCAATGCCAGTGGGAAGCTCTCAGTCCTTCTCATGTGGTGAATGCTTTCCCATGATAGTTTTCACCTTTCCTGCAGGTTTTTTCCTCCCCTAAAGCCTGAGCTGAGGCCAGGGGAGAGAGTGTCTGGCCCTATGGGAGAACATACTGGTGATGCTCTGGCACCCGGACATCACCTCTTCCAAGAAACTTCACGTTCCTTCCAAGCTACCACCTGCCTGACCTAGAAGGAAGGTGTGAACACTGCCAGCGGTAACACCAGGCATGCAAGGAAAACAAACAGCTGCCTCCAGCCTCTTGCTGATGGTCCAGGCTGAGAAAGGGATCTACACTAGCTGCTCACCAGTGCAGCAGGACCAGGCTTGAGCCAGGGGAGAGGGGATGAGGTGAAACCCCTCTGGGGACTGCAGGGCAGGCTTAGGGCACCACAGACTTCTTGGCTATGGCCCAAGCCTAGGCAGGACATGGGCTGCAGTGGTGGCTGTGCAACTGGAAGAGGTTTTTCCAAGAAGGTTATGCATGACTGTGGAAAAGGACAGAGGCACATTGACCCAAAGCCAAAGAGCAGCAGATTCCCCTGTGCCTACAGCTGCACTTACATTCAGCCATGGTTTGGCACATGCTCACTGTCTCTGCTGACTCTTATTTTAACCTTTGGCCAGTCACGCAAAGCCAGAGGACACAGGGTTTGATCGCACAGGTGGGATAGCCAGCCAGAGCTGAAATGTGGCTACAGAGTAAAGAGAAGGCCAGAGGAGCTGGCTTGGAGCTGCCTCCTCTGCTGCCCAGCCTGTTCCCAGCCTGTGGCTCTGCAGTGTCTGTTCTCACTGCTCTCCTCACCCAGCGAACCGAGGAGCCTGTTCCTGGTTGGGATCTGAAAGGGTTTCCTGCTGCAAAGTGCCTGTGTCCTGACCATGCTCACTGAGCCCCACAGGAGGAAGACCTACTCTCCTGTGGCAGAGAAGACCTGAATGGTCTGTCCTTGCCACTGCTCCTTGCTCTCCCTCCCTGACACTGCTTCTCTGCTCAGGCTAACAAGAGATAGAGAGCGGCATCTGTCTCTGGGATTGAACACAACCTGATACGGCCACTCAAAATCTCAGCAAAAAATCCCTAAACCAGGTCTGCCACACAACTGTTCATGTCAGAAAGCCCCATGCTTGCGTAGCTCCCACTGAGAAGCCCTTAGCCTTGTCCCTTCACTGGCTCTGGCGACCCACTGTGCTATTGAGTGCTCCGGCAAAGCTCCTGGCATGACATCTGGGATAATCTGCATCACCTAACTGGGTGCCACTGAGGAACAAACACTTGGACCTTCCTGGGGCAGGTCTCTGCTCTGTGCTTCTCGCCTGAGCTCTGCTCTGACGTGGCCACCAGCTGCATCTTTGCAAGGGATGGAAAAGATGAAGCACATTGAGAAGCTGTCTGTGGCAAACTCAAGTAAGGACAGAGCACGCTGGTGCTAAAAGAGAATAGCCAGCCCAGAAAGAGAGGGGACGTGTGTGTGCATACACCCCTCTGCGTGTGGTGCTGCTCGGGTCGCGTGGCTGGGAGTGGGTCATGCTGTCTTTGACTAGCCTGGCCCATGGCACTCGCTGTTTTGCAGCGCGCTGTGCTGCGCTGTGCTGCCTGCTGTCATACCGACAGCCACGGACTGGCACTGCTTTGTGGTGGATCAATTTGCTGCGGCTCCTCGGGATGCGCTGGGCTGGTGGCTGCAGATTTGTGCTGGATGAGAGGATGTGCTACGCTGATCAGGGCTGCTTCACACGCCTGCCACTGCTGAGCAGCGGTGTCCTCTCCATGGTATGGAGGATGCTGTTGCTCTGATAGCAAGAAGAACTCTGCAGGTGCCTGCCTTTAACAAGATGAGTAATTCCCTTTCATCCCTTTAATCAGTCACTTTTAATTAGTGTGCCAATTGTTTTTTCCTTAGCAAACAGCTCTTTCAAGAAGGGTTTTTGCTGCATCTGCTAGGTTGGGAAAACACTGTTCCCAGAAGGGGCTGT
>NW_008825251.1:1057638-1058036 GCF_000699105.1 Pygoscelis adeliae
CCATGGAGGCTGTAGGACCGGGCTCATGTGCTGAGCATGGCACAGGTCCTCCTCGTCCCTGGCCCACAACAGGGATGAGCACCCAGCAGAGAAGCCACTTACTGCTCTCAGACTTTTGGGTGGCTCTAAAATAGGGGGTCACCCCAACCCAGGATGACTATTTTCCTGACTCCAGTAGTGTTTAGCCACAACCGGCTGTTACCTTGCTGAAGCTGTGCATCTTCTTGCACACTGAAATTGGAGAAGATGTGCCCTTCATCGGTGGCTCCTGCCTGGCTTTGCAGTTCACCTCCCAGGCTGCCTGAGCTGGACAGTGTGACTTTCACACTGCTCTGAGCAGCACGCAGAGGTCATGGAGAACCTCGCAAGCCCAAGGAGGGATTATGTGTGCGCTGCCA
>NW_008825251.1:1058069-1070447 GCF_000699105.1 Pygoscelis adeliae
CCTGGAAATTGCATTTTCCAGAGGACCCAAAGACTAGCTTTCCCTTCCTGTAGGCAGAGACATTCTGCTTATCCACACCCCTTTCAGCCTTTTTTTTCTCTTTTGAAACTTCCTTAGCTTTGTGCTTCTGATAACTCATGGCAGCAAGTTCCACAGGTGAATTTTGCTTGTGGAAAAAGGATCCCACCTTGATCACTTTCCGTGATACTTTGTCCTTGTGTTAGGGAGAAGAGTAACCAAAGCAGCAGTTCCCTGCTTTGAGGCATGCACTGGTTCCCAGATCTCAGCCCCACGAGTCCCTCTTTATTTCTTCCCATGTGAATTTTTTGGGCCAGGACAAAGTGCTGCTGCTCAGCCATGAGCCTCCTGACACTGTGCAGCTGCCCTGGGTGAGATGGGCTGAGCACCGTCCCACACCGCAGGGCAGGACCAGCTGAAGGCCCTCCTGCCTCTGGCACTGATAACCCCTCTGCCACCTGCATGCTTTCTGAATGCTGCTGCATGGTGGGAAGTGATCGTCCATCAGCCCCTTGCAATAAAACCAGTGCTGCTCTCCTAGAAGTCATTGAATTCTCCAACTACAGTTCCCTGCACGTGTCTATTAAGGTGGCTGTGTCACCTCTGCTCTGGCCTAATATCCTGCAACCTCTACCCCTGGGGGAGCGATGGAACTGGGAAACATGATGCTCAGATATGAGGTCTGGTTCCAAGCAATAACAATACATTGGGTGAAGGGAATGAATCATGCACTACCGAATACTGCTCGAGAGTCATTCACTTGCCACCTCCATCTCAGGCTAAGCCAAAACCCTGTATCCAAACACGTCCTGGCGGGTAGGCATTTTGGGGCACACAGAAGTATAAGATCCAGCCTACAGCAAGGGAGGGTATAATGCAACCTAGGTAAAACTATGTGTCCTGGTTTCGGCAGGGATAGAGTTAATTTCCTTCCCAGTAGCTGGTACAGTGCTGTGTTTTGGATTTAGGGTGAGAACAATGTTGATAACACACCGATGTTTTAGTTGTTGCTAGGTAGTGCTTACACTGGTCAAGGACTTTTCAGCTTCCCATGCTCCACCGACTGAGCAGGCTGGAGGGGCACAAGAAGCTGGGAGGGGGCACAGCCAGGACAGCTGACCCAAACTGGCCAAAGGGACATTCCATACCATGGGACGTCATGCTCAGTACATAAACTGGGGGAAGCTGGCCGGGGGGGGCCGCTGCTCGGGGACTGGCTGGGCATCGGTCGGCGGGTGGTGAGCAATTGTACTGTGCATCACTTGCTTTGTGTATTATTACTATTATCATATTATTATCATTATCATTTTATTTCAATTATTAAACTGTTTTTATCTCAACCCACGAGTTTTTCTCACTTGTGCTTTTCCAATTCTCTCCCCCATCCCACCGGGTGGGGGGGAGTGAGCGAGCGGCTGCGTGGTGCTCAGTTGCCGACTGAGGTTAAACCACGACACTATGGAAAAATAAAATTGGAGTGGCAGTGAAATATATGTTCCCTAGGGGGTAGAACAGAAGAGTTTGTGGTGAGTGTGGCACCACTGTTTGGCACAGGGTTTATGGTAGGGTAGGGCCAAGTCTTGTCCTGTCAGAAAGAAGGTGTTGATTTGGGGACATAGTGATGAAGGACATAGTGTCCCAGGCCATGCTCCTTTGCTGTGCCCTGGGTGCCTGGGGTAGGGGCATGGATCCGGCAGCTTAGGGATGGGGCGGCAACCGGCAGAAGAGAAAGTTGCTCTGGATGAGGCTGTTTCCCCACAGCTCTGCCATGATCTTGCACAAGCGGTGTGATGTGGCACGGAGAAACTCCTCCGTGCAAACCTCTGTGCCATGGGCTCCACACACCTGTGCCAGGACGGGGATGAGGCTCCAGCCCTGGCCTTCACAGCTTGGGCAAAGCCGGGCTGGGTTCGAGGTCTACCTCGCACACAGCCTCTTTGGAGGAGCACATGGTCCTTCCTTTCTCTGGTGAGTGCCACCGCATCGACAGGAGCTTTGAGAAGGGAAGGTCACACTGCAGACGGTACAGCTCCCAGAGACCAGGGCAGGGGAGCTGCACACACAGAAATTTTTCAGTTTCTCACTAAAGTTAGGAAAGAATTGCTTCTTTCAGGCTTTCCTGCAATTAAATTTTTGTTTGGTTTTCCCAAGGAATTGGCATAAGAAAAGTGTTTTGGGATCAGCATGACCATTTTTTTGGGGTCTACAGTAAAATACTTTTTTAGGTTGGTTTGGGTTTTTTAAACTGTTCAATCTTTTTGTTGTAAAATATCTCTCTTCCTTTAAAATATATCAAAACAGCATTTTCAGATTAAAAACGGAAATGTTTTTGCTTAGCAGGCAGCAAAATTGAAATGGAGGCTCCAAAAATTCCCCTCTTGTTCATCTGAAGTTTTGAGCCCCGCCCCCAACCACATATCTACCCAAAAGATCACACATCACCATTGTGCGGTCCCTCTCACAGAGACACAGTGCTGCTCTCGGCTGTAGAGGCTTGTTCACTCCATGGTTCAAGAGCGGGTATTTCCGCGGTGCTTTGGACACAAGCTGTGTGCTTGGGCGGTGGCGGCTGTAGGTCATTCAGCCCCAGATTCAATGCAAGTATCCAGGTGCTCCTTCCCCACCTCATCTCTGTGTCATTGAACTCCTCCTGAGATCATCCTACATCCATATTCAACATCCAGCTATTGGGGCAGATGCAGCCAGCCCTGAACCAGAAGTTTTGCTTTCGTTTTCATTTGAATAATGAAGATGTGCAAACCTCAATCTACACTTCCTTCGTGTGGGCTTTTCCCTCCCCCCTCAGGGGACTGCTGTCCCTTGCTCCCTTCCCCTCTGGAGCGAGGGGAAGCTCTGTCTCTCCAAGGGGGCCCCAGCCACTTTCCTTTTTCTGGGTGGGATGTCCAGGCTGGCTCGGCTTCCCCTGAGTCACCAGCAAATCTCAGCTTCCTTCTGCAGGGCCCTGGAATCAGAGCCCTAATTACAGGGCAATACTAGCGGAAACAAGCTTATTATTTACAAGGCTAATGAAAATTAATCATGCCTTCCCTTTCCTTTCTTGTGGGAACAGTCATCTTAAAGAAAGCAGATTATAAAAGCATTATGGGCAACTGCTGTGCTGGTTTTAGGCACTAACCAGGAGATTGTGTGTGGGCTGCGGGCTTTGTTTGCAGGTCACCTGCAACTCAAGGGTTAAGAGTACCTAAAAGCGAAGTGCCGCTTGTTCTCCCCTCTCCCCACGCAGGCCTCCCCTCTGCTGCTGGCCAAGGCTGCTGGCTGAGACAGGGAGCAGATGGAGCCTGTAGCCCCAGTGCTAAGCCAGACAGGCTGTAAAACCCTTTGGTGCTTTTCCAGGCAGCTGCTGCTTCTCTCCAAGCCTGGACCCCTTTGGCATCATCTGCCTTCTTGCAAACAGGGAGCAGTGTGGGGCACGGGTCTGGTCCCACCCGAGGGAATCACAGCCCACCCAGCCCAGGAGACAGGGGAGTTCCCCAGGGTGGCCCAGCAGAGCCCAGTTAGCTCCATGCAGGCAAGCATGTCTCAAGAGTCCAGTGGCTCCACGCTCCAGCCTGCTGCGCAATGCATGGATAGAGAGTAAGACTGTGTGCAAAGCCAGACGGAGGAAAACATGCAAGTAGTTCATCTTGCACAGATCTGGAAAAACAGAGCATCCTGTCAACTGGAGCCACTGGTTCTGGAGTGAGTGCTGCTGGCCTCTTCTGCAGGAAAAGGATGAACCCTGTTAAGTGCAGAAACCATCACCCTCACTCAAACCATCACCATCACTCAGGGGAAACTGAGGCATAGAATAGGGAAGGTCAGTCACAGAGGCAGGGAGAGACCTCCAGTCTTTTGAACTCTGCCCAGTGCCAGCTCCTGTGGTCCCCACTGTGGAAAAAGCTCCCAGGAATGTAGTGTTGCATGCCCTGAGTGATGAGCTGAGACCAGAGCTGCCCTATCTGCCCCCCGCACTGACCACATCCCCCCCTTTTCCAGGCTTAAAGATCTCCACACCCATGAGCAGCCTCCCTCTCCCTGGGGCTGTGCAGGCTGGGAGTGGGAGAAAGGCAAGGAAGGGGCACTGGGAGACCACCCCAGACCACCCCCAGCCAGCTTCAGGGCTGATCGCCTGGATCAGGATCAGGGATGGAGGGAGATGAAGACCAGGCTCAAGAGCCAGGCTGAAGACATGCTTCCTGCCAGGCCTGTCTGGGTGGCCCCGAGGGAGCCCTGTGTGGAGGAGCCTACCCCATAGCTTCTGCAGGCTACCACAATAATTAACTGTTGCTTCGGAGAAGACAGGAAAGGAGCAGGAGGTCAATTTTCAATTTCCCAGATGTGTACAACCAGTTTCTAGCAGGCAGCCTGAAAATAAATCTCCATCAGTCTAGTTACCGCTTAATTAACATCACTAGCTACAACATGTATTCCCCAGCCCAGACAAAGCCAGAGCTCATCCACTATCGATGTACAATGAGACGGAGCCGGGGCTGGGGCACGGCTGGTGGGAATTCTCTAGCCTGAAATTTCAGTCCTGCTGCCCAACATGCTGGACTTGTCCTACGCAGGCAGGGAAGCTCTGCCTCAGCTTCCCTTGTATTGCTCCAGGACGGGGATAGCTGCTGTGATCCTCCCCAGAGCTGGCTGCTTTTGGGGGCAGTTGGCATGGATGACTGAAAGAAATTTGGTGAAATAACTGGAGTTTGTTTCCCTTTTGCGTAGTTTGGAATAAAGAAGAAAAAGAGGGCCCTGTGGGTGAAAGAGTCTCCTGCACTACCACTCTGCACAAGAAAAATCTCATTCTTTCCATGAGAAAATCATGCTCAGTTTTCCACAAGAAAGTGTGGTTTTGGTAAGTGAAGAGCATCGGCCATTCCAGGGAGAGACTGTGGTAAAAATGACAATAAGCATCCTGGAACAAATGGCCACTGTGTCCAAAAACACACAGTTTTAACAAGACCCAGCCACCAAATCTCAGCTACCAAAGCCCCACCGCCCGACGAATATCGGCCAGTGAAGCAGGGCTGCAGCATGTGGGCGCTGGGGTCCAAGTGCTGCAGCCTGCTGGTACCTGGGGCCTCCCCTTTCCCGATGTGGTGGAGGTGCCGTCCCAGTCTTCCAGATTTGGGGCAGCTGCTGGCTGCCCAGCGCAGACCCGGACTGCCCAGCACCAGCCCTGGGCTCTCAGCAGCAGCAGCGTGGTCAGCCCAGCCACTCTGAGCACAGACTCAGGAGACTCCCTCTCCCCAGCACCTGCACCTACGTGGCGTGCAGAAAATCAAGTGCTGTTCTTGCATGGGTCCTGTCCTCAGGGTGGTTTAGGGTCTGGGTGCAGCCAAGGTGGGGGAAGGAGGAGTGAAGGTGGGAGCATGCCCCAGCAACCCAGGTGCAGTGGGGCTCAGCTGGAGCGCTGTCTGGCAGTCTCTGTAGCAGGTCACACCGTGAAGGGAGTATGAGCATCATGCTGTCCTGCTGCGCTCAGGAAATGTCTGTCCCAGCAGTGTCCTCCACTCTTATTGCAGCTCTCCTTGCCACCATATCAGACCCAAACCACTCCCTTAGGAGTGTGAGCCCAGAGAACAGAGTTGTCCTACATTTTGGGCACGTCTTATCTCTAGCTCCTGGGAAGGGGCCAGCTCTCCTGACATGCCAGTCAAAAAGCGTGGAGTCATGTCTCCCACTCAGCACCTTGTTCTCATCTTTGCTACGTGGGTTTTATGAGAAAGGTAGGCTTAAAGCAAAACCAAACCTCTTGAGCTGGAGAGCCAAGGAAAGGAGTCAGGAGACCAGACTGACCAGTAGAGCAGGGAGGCTGGGATGTGGAAACCTACCCTGGCTGGTGGTAAGACCCACAATGAGAGACAGAGAGAGAGAGAGAGAGAGAGAGATCTTGGATGGGACATTCACAGTGGGACAAGAATGGCCTGTTCCCTGATGGGAATGACAGTGGGAGGTCCCCTTGGTTTTGGGAGAATTAGAGTCACGTGAGGCCTCGCACCAGCCTGTCTACAGTAAGACATCGACCCCCTGCCTGCCTGAGAAATGTCAAGTGCCCTTCTGGCCTGAGTCATCCAGGGAGGGTTCGCCTCTCCTTCTGTATCCAAAGGGTAGATGTCTCCACTGAGCTGGCTGGTAGCAAATTTGCTGGTAGTCAATGAGCCGGGCTCCATATCAGGGGGCAGTGCTGCAATCCCCCTTCCCACCAAAGCCAGAGAGATCCCAGGCACAGTTCATACCCAGTGAGCTAGCCTAAGCCGGTGGCAACCTCCCAGGGCTATGGCACGCAGCTGAGTGCCAAAACCCCACCAGAGCTGAACCCTGCTGCTTTCTTCACCTTCTCTCTCTGCTTTTTTATTTACTCCCCATTGGTGATTTACTGTCTCCTCACCCTGCTTTGCAATGAGAGGTAACACTATTCCCACCAGGTGACCTAGCAAAGGAAGAGCACATTGGCTGTTAGCATTAGCCCAAGTGAAAAAAGGAAGGAGACAAGATGAAAGAATCCATTTCTACTACTATCATCATCCCGCTTGGCACTTATCTTCAGAGCACTGTACAAATATTAACTAATTAATCCTCCCAACACTCCTGGGAGGAAGAGATATATTAACATGACTCTCAGATGCCTGAAAAACACAAAGGATAGATGGGCCAGGAGATACCAGACGGGCAAAATGGGCAGGTCATGCCAGTTACTCTGTTCTTCCTGTTGAATATTGCAGGGTCTGTGAGTCAGTGGATGTGTCCCAGGCAATTAGCTGGTGTACTCACGAGCTGGAGGGTGGACAGAAGCGGAGGAGGTGGAGCAGAGGGCAGAACAGGGGGTGTTGCAGAAATACATGAGAGAGTAAAACTAGAGCAGAAAGGGAGGAAGAAGATGAGCCCTGTTGTCTGCACAGAGAGACAGACTGCCGTAAAGGCAAATGCTGCAGGATGGGGAGCTCAGCAGCTCCCCTGGAAGAAGAGGCAGGAGAGAAGGGGACCTGCAGGATCACATGCAAGGGACATCCCCAAGAGCTGCCCTGGAGACGAGCGAGGTGGAAGCCAAGGTTGATGCTTTGTCACCAAAAGACCCTCCCTCCTCAGTCTGCACTGCCTGACCTTCAGTTATCCGTCTCCAGTGACTTCCCTCCTCCCCTGGAAAAATGCACTACCAAAGCAGATAGATGCTGGTATTTGCTGAAGCACACCAGGATGGCACTGCACAGCAGCGAGCGCAGGGTCTCTTTTGGCTGTTGGCTGGGAAGACCCCCTCACCCAGGGAGCTTGCCCCAGGGATGTCTGGCACCCCCAGCAGCTCTTCCTGCAGCGGGAGAGGTCAAGGGGGCAGGTGCACAGCCAGAAACCAGGAAAAAATAATTTTGAGCTGAGCAGCACTAAAATTAACATTTTTTTAAGCAACCTGGAAAGTCAAAACAATTTTATCTGGGCCCAAGCAAGAGCTTTCAATTCCAGCATTGATGAAATTTTATAAATATCATAAAATTAGACTTAAAATGGAAGGAAACTCTGACACTGCTGCTGAGGCATCCTGGAGGAAAATATTGAGATAAAGCATTCTGACTTAAAAAAAAAAAGGATTTTTGACCTGCTCAGTTTGGCAGGTGAGTTCCCCAGAAGATCCAAAAAAACAAAAGGTGTTTTTTTTCCCCACTTAAAAAAAGATTTTGGCTGAAAAATTCCACTTCTCACAGCTCTCCCACCTGGTGCAACACAGGGGCGTCCTTCAGTCCGTGCCTGAATTGTACAGTGACAGCACCCTCCACCACCACCACCACCCACACAGGTGAGACCCCTCAGGCTGGCGATGCCTGCAGGGCAAGAAGGGAGCAGCCTGAGGCACACCGGCAGATGACGGTGCTGATGAAGAGCAAAGGGACGGGTGACAGGGTTAGAGGAGCTCAGCAGCTGGCTGCACTCTGCCTGGGGCTGGCACCCAGGCATGCCCAAGCCAAGGTGAGGGGAGCCCGTTCCCATGCTCCACTGCCCATGTGCACTGCTGGCAGGGGACAGGCAGCCAGTTCTTGCCAAGGTAGTGTGGCAGAGCTGGTGAGCAAATGTTGCAGGAGCCGCTGCTGGCTGGTCTAGTGGGGACCGGGGCTGGAAAACCCCCGGTCACCCACTGCTCCACAGCCCTTGTGGGCAGACAGGCTGGTGTTAGGTCTCTGGGCTCAGATGAAGAGATTCAGCTTTGCTCCCTGAGGCCAACAGCAAGGGTTGGGAGAGGAGACAGTCACCAGTGGGTGACAGGACAGGGAAACATGGGCCGGGCCCCTCCAACATCTAGGGCAGATTGGTGTGTGGCGCACTTTTGGAGAACCTGCCATCAACCTCTCCATGGCTGATGAATGCTGAGGGGAACCTCCCGGTCCTTCTGTCACGCGTGGCTTCAAGAGTGAACCCACCCATGCCGTCAGCACTGCCTCTTCTGCCATTTTGTATCAAACATCCTAATTACAGCACAGTAGTTCTAATTGCAATTATCCCTCCTTACTGCTGCAATTTATTATTGCTGGAGCATGATCATCCTGGCACTATGAATTAATGAAGCAATAACACAGCGTGGCCTCCATGTCCAAGGTCTGAAGACCTAGCGGGAGCAGAGGGAGCATTTCTGCTCCCACACCTGGTCCTGTGGGACCTCGGCTGGAGGATGCCACCCATCTGCACCTGCAATAAGCCCACAGCCTGGGTTGGGCCAGGATGTTATATGAAGAAGCCATCATACCCCTAGCTATGGCCATGTTTAGCCTCATCTCCTAACCCCCACCCTCTGGCAGTCAGTCCTCTGCAATGCTCCTGAGCCATGTGGACCAAATATCTTGTCTGTGTGCTGGTTCTTGTAATTTCTGACCATGACACCCTTTATCCTGCCTGGAACATAATAAATAGATCAATCATCTTAATTCTTGCTCTGGAAGGCAACTTCTGTCTGCAATTTGTTAGTGTCCCATCTGAAGCACGGAGCCCAGAAAGAAATGCAGCTGCTTTAGCAGTGATTTTGAGAGGCCTGGTATGGGCAGGGAGCAATCTCTCCATTCCTGTTACACATTGTAGGGGAGAGGTGTAAGGAGCTCCTGGGCATAACAGCACTGCTCTCCCTGCAGCACCTCCCCACAGTGCTGATTTGTGCTTTTGTCTGAATTTCCAGCTTGAACATCTCCAAACATTGCACTATGTCTTGTGTCCTTTAGCTGAACTCTGTCTTTCTTCTCTACTCTAGTGTTTACCCAGTAATGCATCAATAGACAGCTGTCGCATCCTCTTTCTTTCAACAGTCCAAACAAGCCTGGCATCCTCGGGATTTGCAGGTTGACTCTACTCCCCTAGGATTGGCCTGGGTGGGATCTTGCATTCAATGCTTCCTCTACTTTCATCCCTAAATCCTTTTTGAGATCACTGCATGCCAGGATCCCACTCCCTGGTCCTGTAAAGTGTGACCTGCATTCAGCGCTCCTTGCAGCCGGCTGTTAGAAAGACATTGGCTGCAATGAAACCTCCGTGCCAAGCAATGCAGATCCATCTGTGGAACTGTGCCGTGTTTGCCACTGGGGCTGGCGGGGGACCAGGCCACCTGCCGACAGCTGGTGTTGCTCCCTGTTCTCTGTCTGGCCTCCTGGGCTTCTCCAACCTAGCTATTTCAGGGGATCCCCAGGGGTCTGGGATCTCCAAAGCCAAGCCAAGGTCCTGCTGTTTTCTCGGGAGCTGAGTTCAGTTGGACTAGTCCGATCGCATCATGGAGAGACTTGCCTGCTGTGCCTGAAATTATAGCTGCTAAATTTTTAAACACAGCAGCATACGAAGGCCAAAAACAGAGATCAGAGGCTCTTTCCACTTGTCTGCCCACAGGTCTGGAAAGACACAGTCCATCTGAATAAGATCTTACAGTCTCTTCATGGAGTTTTTCTGGAGATGGCTGGAGAAAACCTGCCACAGAGCAGGCTGTGCTTTTGGGGTAGACCTGGACCCATCTCATACAGACACAGATGCACTTGGTACAAGAATATGTTTTTTCTGGTCCCTCTGCATACAGAGACAGATTCCAGTATAATTAGTTCCTGTTCCTCCAAGGGGCCCCGCACCAATCAAGCACTAATTGAAGGTTTCAGGTCAGCTGCCACTAGCCCAGAGATACCTCGCTATTTCTTCTGCTGTCTTTCCTACAACAGCCCCAGATCAGATTGCCTCCAGCTCTCCCTGCCTGGAGAGCTCTGCCTATCAGGGGACTGTGCAAACATTCAGCTATGGAGAGGAGACCCGTGGGCATGGGACCTCAACGCCGCATCTTGCCTTTGCCTCTGCTGAGCCAGTGACAGAGGTGAGCTCCTTGCCACTCTGACTCAGAGGACGAGAAAGGGAGGGAAGCCGCTGAATTTATGGGGTAGACTGCATTCTGCAAGCTGAGCTGACTGCTCTCCCTGCTCCAGGCAGAGCTGACCCAAAGTTCAAGAACAAGGACTCTGTTCACCTGGAATGGGCAGGGAGCTTGAAGAAATCTGAGGGGTGCTGGAAGTCACTTTTGGGTTTGGAAATCTCCAGATGGGGATCTCCAGATTGGGGAGTTGGACCAAACGTGTCATTTGGGGATGACATCAGAACCCCTGACAAGAAACTCCCCATGGTCAGGGTACCTGGGTTCAGGTTTTGGGACTCTGGGGGCTTGCTGTGTCCGACGAATGTCCCACATATGAGCATCTGCAGGGCCCAGGGAAAGGCAAGTCCTGTTGTCCCCAAACAGTGGGACAAAGCATCAACAGTCAGTGCAGGGGCCCTGCTGGTAGAAATGCTGGCCAGATATACAACAGCCTCAGAGCAGCACCGAGTGATGGCTAGACATTGCTTACTGCCTGTTAACACCCTTTATCCCTCAGTCAGTTCACCTTGGCTCCACAGGGCTTCTCCTGTAAGGAGGTCGAGGCACAGGGGTGGGAGAAAGGGGGGTGAGCTGAGTCAGCCCTGCTTTCCCACAAGATCCATGTTCAGAGCTGCCTCGTGTCTGCGGGAGCCTGCTGCATCTTAACTCCTTACCCCACTGCCTGCCCACCTGCGGGTGGATCACCCCCAGCTATGCTTTCTTCCCGTGTCCTCTGGCACCTGCGCTCTCTGGCTGTGATTCTCCAAGTGCCTGATTTGCACACTGTATTCATGTGAATGCCGTTTGCTGTTACAGAAAAAAAAGCAGCATTTCTGGCCATGATGACTACCGCAGGGGCCTGCGCGCTGTCTGCCTCAGAGGCACATCGGCAGCCCGTGTCGGTGCAAGCTGCAGCTCTCACTCCAGCTCTCCGTACATATTTAGCTGGCTGTGGCACAAGAAGGGGCAGCCTGAGCCTGCAGCCCTGTAGGGAACACTCCTGTGCCCCGTAGGCACGGCAGTGCTGTCAGAGATGGAGAAAGAACAGCGGCAGTGGCAGAAAGGGTGGGAACCGCAGACCTAATGAAGAGGCACCTTCTATAGCAAATCTCTGGGGGGATGCTGTAGGGCAATAGTATGCTCCAGTGCAAGCAGCAGCAAGGGTTTCTGTCTCATGTGTGAGCCTTGTGCTCTGCAGAGGGGCACAAAGTTCCCCATGGTTTACCTGGCCATGTCCCCACCGTCCCCATGCTACAACCCAGCCCTGAACCTTAGTCAGACGTTGGTGCCCAACCCCCTGCTCCCAGGGAGGGGAATGGCCTCAGCTCAAGAGATGCACCCACCCACGGGCATGGTGTGGAGGGGATGTGCGCAGGGAGGGTTTTGGAGAGGTGGGGGGAACACCAAAAGGCTGAGTTTAAACTACAGCGGCAGAGTGCACCGGTCTGCATTCAACAGGTGCAGGCACTGCTAAGACAAAGGGGAGGCAACCAGGAGTGCAAAGCAAAGCAGCTTAAAATAGGCTGGCAGTAAAAAAAGGAACAAGGGCAGAGGCAAGTCATGGAGACGTTCACTCTGTGACTCACATGCAACCGAAAAAACAAGATGGGCCTAGGGCCGAGGAGAACCAGCCCTGAAGGGACATGCCTTGGCAAGCACCAGGCGGGGAGCTGCCATGCACTGGGGCTCGGGCTTGACTGGCTGCTGGGAGAGCTGGTCCGTGGGCGCTGGCTTTCTTTGCTGAGGGGCAGCTGGGTAAGACCCCACTGGGGCCAGGCGCTGACGCCACCGGTCAGTACAGCGAGCGATTTGGCCTTGACAAAGCTGAGGGAAGGACGAGGGAAGGATGTCCTCGGAGGAAGCTCCACCAGCCCAGTGCCTGCTCTGCTGGGCAGGCTGGCCAGGCCATGGGCATGCCTGGGGGACACAAGCCGGAGCCCCTGCTGGCCCCACTACCCGCCCTCTGCTGCCCGAGTGATGGCCGGGAGCCCGCAGCCCCCGCACAC
>NW_008825251.1:1070894-1076166 GCF_000699105.1 Pygoscelis adeliae
GTGCGAACACACGCTGGCAACACCCAGAGGGAGATGGAGATGGGAGCGACCTGCCGCAGGGCAGGCGCGATGCCCAGGGCTCGCCACCCCCCTGTAGCATCGTCCCCTGGAGGTCAGGAAAACACTACGGCCAACTCAGCAATGGTCAGACATGCAGCTGCGTGACACCTTCCTTGCCAGAACCAGACCAGGTCTCACAGCAGCCTTGTCAGGCTGTGTTTTGCAAAGGCAGGTGTCTGCCATCCTGCCAAACCTCTGTCTGAACTCAGTGATGCCAGAGCTGCTGCCCAGCCCCTCTCCGGGAAAGCACACTCCTTGCTCTGACCAGGTGCCACTTCTGGGTTGCGCTGCTGCTCACTTGGAGATGGGCTGTCCTGTTGCTTTGCCCTTGTTGGACGGCCCTGGAAAAACCCCCAATACAAGTAATGGGAGGAGCCCAAGGAGAGAGAAGAAAACCTGATCCTGCTTGATTCCCCAGGGAGCTGGTTTGGGACCCAGATTACCAGAAAGTTCTGTTTTTTTCCCCATGAGGTTAGATCTTAACTCTCTGGTCTGGTGCAGCACGGGAGTGCCCCAGCGGATACTAGGAGGGGAAAGAGAAGGATAAAAATGAGCAGGGGTGGCAGGACAGCCCTTTCCACAGGAAGCTAGCTGCCAGGTGACAAACACTCTGCCCCTAATCTGGCTGCCCAAGAAGTTCCTCGCCAAAGCAGAGTGTGATGAAACCTGAAATCCTGACTGTTTCTGAAGAAAAATCCAAGCGGAAAGGACATCTAACACTGACTGCAAAAAAACAGGTTCCAGGCATCCAAGGCCCTTTTGAGGGAGCCGTGGGCTTTCCTTTCTCTGTAACAGGTCACTTTTTAGCAGCTTGATCCCATTCTTGCCATTTCCTAATACGAAGCACACACACCTCCAATGGTGAACGGGGCGTGCTGCAGCCACGGTCCCCAGCCGCCAGCCAGATGCATGGGCCTATTGCAACCTCCCTCCATCCCCCAGTGCAAGGCGCAGCTCTGGGAGGGGGTCTCTGCAGCAGGAGCAGCACTGGCGCTCCCCTCCGCTCTCACACCAGCTGTGTCCCATCTGGAAGGGGACACAGGAAAATGAGTGCCTTTCCCAGCATGGTCTGTGGTTCAGAGGTCTCCATCAAGGACTTTGGGTGGCTAAAGTCACCCATTTAGCATCCTCGGCTCAGTATGCTGCCCTGGGTGCCTGGCTGGCAGCAATGCCTCATGCAAACAGCTAAGAACAACGATTCTCTCTTCACAGAGGGGGAAACTGAGGCCCAGCAGCACACCCAGACATGCTTTGCAGGGCTGCAAATCAGTGTCCAACTTCCCAGCTCTCTCACTGCCCCTGTCTGGTTGAGTAATTCAACTGTTGCCCCAGGAAGCCAGAAAACTCTGCTTCAGTCTGTTGTATGGCAAGAAACAGGAAAAAAACAAGTCTACCAGAATGCTGAGCCTAACATACAGTTGTGGGGTCCACCAACACTGGGTTTGTGAGCCCCTTTGTTGGCTCCCCAGCAGACCCTGGAGAGCTGTGCGTGTCTGCAGTTCATGGTGGAGCAGAGACGAGAGCAAATTTGGGAGGCTGAGGAAAGCCCAGGGTTCTGCAACCGTAAAGGATCTGAGCGCTACCTACACCAGGAGAGCAACCTAGAGAGGGGATACCAGCAGATGTCTGCAGACTGTGGACCCCTTCGTGCTTTGGGAACACCACACCCTGGGACGGGCACCAGTCCCCAGCCCTGGCACAGCAGCCCCATGCTCTCCAGCTGTGGGATGCCTGAGTGGCCCCAGCCTGCTGGCAGTCAACCTGGCACACTGCTCTGGTTTGGAAATCAGGGTAGAGCCATCCACCAGGTACAGCTGGAGCAGCTCCCATGGGAAAGCTGTCTCTCCGGGCTGCAGATGTCACGAATGCCTCAAAAAGGACCACATTTGACACGGTTGTCCTTCAGCTTTAAAAATCTAATTTTGGGTCATTTATTTCCTTGTTCCTGAGACATGAAACTGGACAGGACAGGCGGGCAGCTGTGCTGGGCTTGTGTGCCCCGCAGACATCTGTGAACAGGGCCAGCGCAGTGCCACCAGCTGACTCCCTGCATAAACATCACATCACCCCGTACCAGCTCCCCAGGGGTTAACGCCCTGCAACAGCCAACAAGTCAGTAGGAACAGCACCCTGCCAGGAGCCAGGGACAGGCTGACACCATGGCTGTGGCAGGGACCCAGTGACCTGAAAGCAGTTCACAAGGACTTTCCTTCACCACTGGGCGAAGGAGACCTGGCTGAGCCAAAGCTCAGAGAGGAGGGGCGTGGGATGCAGGAGGGACTGTGACTGTCCTGCCATGCACGCAGCTCCTTACCGGGCAGCCCCTCTCCAAACCCTGCAGCACTGGTGACTGCAGTCCTGGGAACAGCTCCCCACTGCAGCCCAGAGCAAGGAGACTGTCGCTGTGTCAATCACAGAATATACGTAACTCCTCATACCCAGCCTGTCTCAGGAGTTTGGTGAGGTGGTCCCTCTTTGGGTGCTTGGGCATAGTCTCAGCAGAGTGACTCTTGTGACCGCTGGACTGTGGCTCAGGTTCATCCTCTTGGAGTCGGGGCAGAAGGGCTCCCTGGCAGTGCTGCTATGCAGGGCTTTGCTACATCTGGCTTTAAGCATCCTGCACCCATCCCTAGCCCCCAGAGCATTGAGGCCTCAGGAGCTCATTGCAGACCCATCTCTTCCTCTCAGGCAAATCTGCCCCTGGTGTCTGGGGGCTCAGATTTTACGCCACTGCAGAGCACTTCTGACATCCCATTCCTTGGATGCAGGACATCTGCTCCTGAGCACGATGCTAGCGTGAACTGCATGCCTACAAACCTGACAATGATCTCTCTGAGCCAGGAGATCAGCCAGGTATTAAGTGAGGCCCTCAACCAAACCACAGAATAGCTTCAAAAGCATACAGTATGTATGTATTAATGGAGAGCCACAGAGACAAATGCTCGGTCCCAAAGAAACACAGAGAACAAGATGGAAAGGGATTATCAGAAGCAGTCCTGGGCTTCCTGCAGACAGAGCAGGGACAACGCACACTCGCCGAGACAAACCTGAGACACGAACTCCTCGCAGGAGGAGATTATAAACCACCAAAGCCCTTTTATCCAAAATTTATAGCAGATGTGTCTCAAATCACCCCCAACACTGCCTGCAGAACCGGGATTCACAGCTACAATTTACACTGCTGCACACCTGCTCTCATAAACAATTCCTCAAGTCCTCCTTCCACCACTATCGCTAAAGCACCTTACATCTTTCCTTCAGAAAAAAGAAAAGAAAAAAACCAGCAGCAAATACCTTTTTTCCTTGCAAATATTGGTTTGTAAAGCCAAGCCTGCTGCTGCCGCTGGGGGTGATGGGGTAACTGGCCCACATCCCTGAGCTGTAGGGCCTTGAGGCCAATTAAGCCTGGCCAGGCTCCCACCCCATCTGGGGAGGGCATGAAGCAGGCATGGGGCTGTTTTGCCGCGCAGCAATTTGCACCTGAGCCTGCAGGAGCCCCTTTGGGTCTCCGTGGGCTGCACAGCCTCCCCCCCACCAACCGAAGCCAGGAGCCTCTCGGCCAGCCAAGGCTGCACACGCTGCAGTGCCACTTTGCACTTCTGCAGGAAATTTCCAAAGCTTTTCCCCCAGCTCAGAGTTCAGCAGCCAATTTATTAATCCACAAACACACACAGCACCTGCCCAACTCATGTGAACTTCTCAGCTCACAGTATTTGGTGTGGGCTTCACGCACTGCAGCTCCAGGAGCCATGGGCTTACGTGAAAACCCAGCTTGCTTTCCTGTATTTTAAGTAGCAAAGCTCTGGCCTTCTGATTGCAGTGATACGATGGCATGCCAAATAGCTTGAAAAATCAGAAAGAAGCAAATAAATCTCAGCGTGTGGTGTTTTCAAAATGTTAAATCTCTGGCTTTCTAGAAAGCCAAACATGACATCTGAGCATCCAACATTGATTGTCCTGGTCTCCCATGTATGGAAACACGACGTGTTTCTAAAATCACTTCAGTACCTCTCTGCAGACCTCCTCCTGAAGTCTTACAGAGCACAGGAAACCTGGGGCCATGGGCTGATCTGTGTCAGTGAGGATGAAGGAAGCCAGGGCTAACAAGGGTGCCTGCGTGACCGATCCCTGGGGGGACACAGGCTCCTAGGTGCGCAGGGGGGGCTTGGGGCCCCCATACTCTTTCCAGGTGTGCCTCTCACTACTGAAGATGGAGGGAGCCACGGGCAAGTTAGGTGGGTCAGCCCTGACCTGAATGTCCACAGGGATGGGTCCTACTGGTGGTGCACAGCTCCTGCCTGGGAGCACTGACTTTCTCCCCAGCCAGCTGAGAGCATGGGCAGCACTTGCCATCGGCACCCCTCCTTCAGCTCACCTGCCTTGTATGCACCCCAGGCACTCCTGCCCACACAGATGCTCATGCCCACACTCCCCATGGCCTCTTCCAAAGCCCAGTCACTCTCAAGAGCAGTGCTGGTAAGATATTATGCTAGATTATCTAGGTTACGGGATTGCCTCCCCCCTTCCAAGCATGCACATGCATGCACACACGTGTTGACACTCACACACATACACGCGTGCAGGTGCATGCACAGGGCAGGTGCTGACACAATTCCCCAGGCTGTGACACAACAAGCCAGAGCCACCGAAAGTACCCAAGAGAAGGACGAGCAAAAAAGAGGGAGACAAATCCGTTAAGAAGACCCCAGGAGTGCTCAGGTGACAGCGGCAAGCTGGGGACAAACAGGACTGCACAGCCCCTGAAGGAAGAGCTCCCTAGGATCTTCTAACTCCCTCTCCATCTCCAGAGCTCTCCTTGCACATGCCAACGGGCTCCAGATGCTTGCATGTGGTGATGTGGGCTGCTTTCGTGACCCTCACTCATGTCAGTACGTTAACTACTTTTCTAACCTTGGCATCAGCCTTGCACCAGCATCGCCGGTGTCCCGTGTGCCGGTCTGTGTGGCCTCTGTGCACCCTGCCCAGAGGAGGAGATATCCCCTCCCCACTGGAGTGGAGCAGGAGGGGGCACAGGTTTCTGCCAGGGCACTGTCCCCAGGGGCTGCCTGCATCCCACCAGCCTGATGCGGTGAGGAGGAGCTGGGGGCACGCCGGAGCATGAATGCTCATCCATAGGTGCTGATACCTCTCGTTTTGTGCCACCTGGTATTTTTGATGAGGTGGATGCTGGAAGGTCAGGCCTTCTTCCAGG
>NW_008825251.1:1076323-1090099 GCF_000699105.1 Pygoscelis adeliae
CTCTGAATCCCAGTTAAGTCACTTAAACCTTTTGGTGCCTCAATTCCCCATCTGTAAAGCAAGGCTTATGATATTTCCTCTGTCTGTCTTACCAGGATAGCTCATAAGCCATTTGGGACTGGAAAAGTCTCTAAATATGAATTTGTGTCTGGCTCACACAGTGGGGCCCCGGGATCATTAGGGGCTAATGTGATCACTTGTGCTGCGTCCAGCGAGGAGAAACACGGTGCTGTAGGTACTTGTTCCTGCGCTCAGATGGGAGTTTAGCAGGGATGCTCCAGGGCTGCCGTGTCATTCCAAATTGCATTCCCATGTAATGAGGGTGGTGGTCTCAGCCCAGGCATTCACAGACACCAATTTATCTTGTGCTGTTATTTGACAACAGACTCTTTGCTAAGGGGTCAGGACGGGTCACAAATAACCTTCAAAGACAGGGCTGCTATGGTGCTTGTGTGTTCACACATATTTACGCTGTACAGAAGCACAACACCTCAAATGAGAGTTATGCTCACCTAAAGCTGTGATGAACATCCTTCTTTCGCACTTTCCCTGCTGTGTCCCTGTGCCTGTCCTTCAAGGACGGCTGTGTAAGGACGATGCAAATAAACAGAGAGTGACCAGAGGAAATGAGGCAGTGCCAACCTCAGCTAACCCTCAGACACCCCTAAACCATCATGGCTGAGCAATCACACCTTTGCCGCTGTGGCAACCCTCCCATGGGGATTCAGCAGCAGAAACTCTCCAGAAAGGTGTGCACGCTAACCGGGCTGCCACACAAAGTGCCCAGGGCTTCCTGGGGGGCTCCTGGGGGAAGTTTGGGGATTGCACAATAATTGTTATAGGATGGTTTGGAGAAGGGTCAAAGGTGGGGAAAGGGAGGGATCCAGGTAGAACAGGGAGGAACAAGCATGCAGTCTGGCCTGCCGTCTTATTTTCCTGCGTGGCGCATCCTCGTGTGTGCGTGTGATCCAGATCCACTGAAGAACTTCAAGCCAGACTAGCCAGTGAGTGCAACAGTCAGTGCTGGAGTCAGATCCCGGAGCGACTGAGGGGCTGGGAGGTGGATACCGAGGAGACTCATGAAGGGTTTTTTCCCTGAGCTGTGAGCCTCAGGAGTAGGATGGGGCTGTTCATGCTACCTATATTCCCCATACAGGCACTGCCCTCCTGCCAGCGCTGGTCTGCCTGTGTTCAGCTGTGCCTGCAGGGTGTGTGCCCAGCGGGGACCTGTCTCAGCCTTGCTGCTGGCAGGACCTGGCAACAGTGGTAGGGAGCAGTTCCTTATCTCGACCAGATCCCTGGGACCTTCAGTCCACAGGATTGAACTACCCTGAACAGTCCTGGCCAAGGACATGCTTAGAAATAACATCTGGGACAGGACAGGCTGAGAATCTTATTAATTGCTTGGTTGCTCTGTGGTTTGTTTTGCATGCTGCACCTGAATAAGTACAGCTCAAGAGCATCATTGTCAAAGTTGCAGCTGGGATGCAGGTCTGACAGAACAGCCCTGAAAGCATGCCAGGAAAGCTGCTTTTTGGCACCTGAAGTTGTGTTAATAGTAAGACGATAATATATTGAGCCCTACCTAGTCCTGTCTCTGAAACTATTTATCATCAGGGCATCTTGTGCTGCTGGCTGGTAAGTGTAATGTACTGCCAGGCAGGATGAGCTGGCTTATCGTCAGAAACAATTCCAGGGGCAAGACAACATCAGGATGCCATGGAGCACCAGCCTAAAATGGCTTCCGACCATCTTCCACTTGCACCTCTGCACATAGCGTTGTCCATGTAGGAGCTGACATGGCCATCCTACCATATTTGAGTATTGAGGATTTTTCTTTCTCAGCTCTTCCATGGGGCAGGGATGCTCCACCCTTGCTTTACACAGGTTTAGCAGTAAGTGGCTCATTCAAGATTCTGCAAGAAGCATGCAATGGACTTGGGAGAGCAAATTCATGGCCCCATACCCAAGTCTGGCCCCTCATCCAGCCTGTGGGGCTGCTCTGTCCCAGGGTCAGTGCCCTACTGGTGGCTGGAGGGGCTGGGGGGATGGAAGCTGGCAGCATTGCTCTGCACTGATCTGTATGCTCCAGCCATTTGGTAGGGTCCTGGCCGTCTGTGCCTGCCAGCTTGCATCTGCCAACTGCTCAGAGAGGACGATTTACAGCCGACCTCCGAACAGCTGTTTGTGTGTATGGCACGAGAAGCCAGGGCGCTTCTGCACACGCTACGACGAGACAAGGAGGTCATGCTGCCGGCACTGTGCCCCGGTGCAGGGCTCATGGACGGACAGTGCCCACCTGAGTTCACTGCGGAGCAGGCTGCCCTGGGCTGGAGCTGACGAGCCAGCCAGCACTCGCACTCAGAGGGTCGGGAGAGGGGCCTTTGCCTGAGTATGAAGCAAGAGTGAACGGGAAAGGCCATTGCACGTTGCAGGTGATTGCTTCAGCCCTCGCCCACCCTGCAGCAGCAGTCCCGACTGGCCTTTCCCCAAGAGCCCTTTTGATCCACAGAACTCAGAGTGCTTCTGGGCCCTTCAGAAGGGACACCTGGACATGATGATTTGCTCTTTCCAGACCTGCTGTAGCCTGGGCTCCCACCAAAAACTCTCACACTGCACTTGGGGACTAAGTTGGTGGGTGATGCAGGCAAAGGCACTTATTTTGACTGTGGCGCTTATTAACATAGCTCTTCTGGGGAAACGTGGTCAGCAGAGATTGATCAGCAAAAACACACAGAACAAACACATTCTGCATGATAAGCGAGCACCAGAGCCACCCCACTCATACTGCTTGGAGACATGCGTGCTCTATCTCCAGGACATGGGACAGGCCATGCCATGCCCCCCTTGTTCACCCCATGACTGCATCCCACTCTAAAAACATTGCTTGACCCATTGGAAGGCATGTTTGGAAGCATTTTTCTGCCACCAAGAGGATAAAATAGCTTTTTGCCAGGGAGACCACACGCTCATCAGAGCTCCCTGGTCTCCTCCACCTCAGAGAGGGACGGAGAGCAGAACAAGGCAGGGGAAGGAAAAGTGCTGGGCAGAGACGGGATGTTTGTGCTGTCAGCTGCCTCGGCTTCCTGTCCGTCTGTGATTATCTAAGAACAGCTGTTAATGTCATGCATGGCCAAAAAGGGAGCCAGAAGCACAAGAAGGAGTGTGGAAGAGTGCAAGGGGCAAAGATGCACTGTTGCTCGCCACCCACTCACCTCCTCCCGTCTCCCCGGGCAGCGGCAGCGCAGCCGCAGCAAGTCCCTCCCAGCTTTGAGGGCCTCTGCTGGAGGCAACTGAATTTCCCCATCAGCTGAAAGGCTTTTTGAAGATGCTGATGTTGGAAGTGGAGACAGTGAAGTGACAGGGCCACGGAGGTTGAGCCCAGTGGAAGCCCACGAGCACCTTTCCTGGACAGAGAACACTGCATCCCTCTGCGAGCCCAGCTCCACAAGGCTGGCGTGGTCCTGCCATGGGGCTCAGCACTGGCTGGGAGCCTGTATGGCCCCTGCTCAGGCTCCTCTCTACTCCAGAGAGACACCAGCTTTAACTTAGCAAGCTGGGACCCAGATGAACTTAGCTCACTCTAGGCTTGGTGTCACCATGACCCAGGAGCTACTGGAACCCCAATAAGTACATTAAACCTTCCTATGCTTTGAGGTCTCTCTGCAGGGTGCAGCAGTGAGGCAGCAGACCAGTCACTGCATAACCACCCTCTGCGTAACCAGATTCGGAGATCTGGTGCCTACCAAGCCTCTGCCTTCAGGGGGAGCTGAAGGCGCTCAGCATCCCTCGGGATGTGCCTTGAGGCCTCTCCTGCAGTTGATCAATTGCCCAGACTGGGAGCCGGGTTTGAATCTGCAAATCTGGCCCCTCGAAGATAGAAGCATGACTGCCCCTGCAGTGGCATCTCTCTGCAGGACAGGGCATTGAGGGTGAAGCTGCCTGTTGTGCCTCTGCCACATCAGAAGAGGCAGGAGGCTGAATGCTCCAGGGACAGGAGAAATTTGGGTCCATGAGAGTAAACACCCCCCAGATAACAACAAAGCCCTGAGCCCCAAGTGTTCTGTTGATTTCCTACCTGTGGAAAATAACCCCAGAGGAAAGGCAGCATCCAGCCTAAACAGGGTTTAATTTGCTGTTGACAATCCAGACAGTAATTATATTACCAGGTACCTGGCTTTTCATTAAGGTCCCATGCAGGTGTTACCTTTCTGAAGCTGACATAAATGTGCTTATTTGTCTTCATCAAAGAAGCACACACACTCCCCACCACCTCTCCAGTGACCTGGCGCAGCACTGGCGTTGTGCCCCTTTGCGAAGCTGCAATTGCTGGCACTCGCAGGGTCCCTTATTCCCCCAGAAGGGCACATGGACCCAGGAAAGAGGTTCTCTGCGGTCATTGCCATCAGCCTTGTCCCTGTCACTGGTCTAGCCCTGCCATCATCCCCAGCACTGCCATTATCCCTGTCCCTACAATTAGCCCCAGTCCCTCCGTTAGCCCCCAGCTCTGCCGCCAGGCTCTCCAGCACGGGCAGCATGGACCAGGCAGGGCATTTCACTTCCCTGCAAACAAAGTGTGGCACCTCCAGGCTAGTTTTGTGGGTGAGCCATGGAGCCTGGCTGAGGGGGGGGGACCACAATGTCCTCCCCAGCACCAGCGATGGCCCTCATTCTGGTGCCCAGCCACCCATCCCCTTCTCCCCACCAGGACTGGGGACGTGGCCCAGGTCAGGGTGTCCCTGGCCATTCACGGCAGTCTGACTAAGTCCAATCTGAACAGAGCAGCTGGCACAGGCCATGTGGAGAAAGACTAGGGCTTGTTCTGCTCCTGGGGTCCCACCGCTGTCGTGGCATGGGGTGGGCTCCACCCTGCCGGCAGCAGAACCTACCTGGCTAGCTGGTAGGTGAGTGATGCAGGTGATCCCTTGGCCTCATTTGAGAAATGAGGGAGCAGCATCCCAAAGAGTATAGGCAGCACGAGGGGATGGCAGCAGAGCCTGCTTCTACCTTTACAACATGGGATCCCTTGGTCTGCTGGGTAATTGGGAGGAGGAGCGGGATGGGAGCAGGCTAGCTGGCATGGCAAGGCTGGGGAAGATGGAAAGCCACAGACCGAGCACCATGCAGCCTCCTGGTGTTGTCTGTGCAATTTTCATACAGAAACGCACAGAGCAAGTTTATGGCATTGCCAGTGCTAAATAACCCCTCACTCTTAAAAAAGCCTCTTCCTGTAGAAAATACTTTCCTGGCAGCAAATGTTACTGGTTTGCTGTTAAAGTGCCCGACTGCTGCAAAAAGCAGTGCAGGCAGGAGTCTGATGCTCAGGCTGAGCTAACGCAGCCGGGGGAAAGCTCCCAGCAGCTCTCCAGACCGGGGTGGCCAGCTTGCAAGTCAGGAGGAAAGTCAGGCCCTAGATGACAGATCTCTGGCTGAGATGCATTGCCTGGATGAAGTGGTATTTCTTCCCTCCACCATCATTTAATCTACCGCTTGGGGGGGTTGTGCAGGGGAGGAGGGACTTAGTGGCTCAGAGGCCTGTGACGTGTGTGGCACAGCGCGTCTTCTGCCTGCTTGGTAAGGGAGAGAAGGGCAGAGCTCCGTGGACCATGCAGCCTTCATTCAGTCCCTCTCAGCAATCATTCATGAACGCACAGATGTGATGAGAGAGCATGTGCAGCTTGCTGGCACCCCGCTGTGTCGCAGCCCTGCGGCTGTGAGCCCTGGTCCCTCCCCTCCCTCCCTCCACCCTGCAAGGGCTGGGACCCTTGTCCCGGTGCTGCCAGTCCATTCTTTTGGCTTTGCAGGACCTGCCATCGAGACAGTGCAGGGGATGCTATCCCCCCGTGCTCGCAATATTGCTGGAGCATTGCACTGATCCTGCACCACTGCTCCCTTGGAGCAGTGCTCAGCCTGGGCCCTCACACTGGGATCATCAGCTGCACGCCGTGCCATCAGCTCAGCGTTAATGTTAGTGCGATGAACATCACTACTGGTGTTGCGCCACCACAGATTGCAGGAATCCTAATCCTGACCCAATCACCGCTGTATTGCCATCCTCCTGGGTGGTAATACTCGCTGTACCACCTTAGCATGGCATGGATGGACCAAAAAAATGGGAAAAGCCCCTCCAGCCACCTCAGATCCAATACCCTCCAGAGGCAGTGGGTTTGATCCACTGGGGGTTTGGCCACCAGCGTGAATTTTCAGAGTTGATGATTCCTTTCAAAGTCCCACTTAGCTGGTCCTGGGATCAGCCTCTCCTCATAACCTCTGGTTTGCTGCATCACTGCGTGTGATGGATTCAAATCAACCGTGCTGAGCTCCACGTGGGGCTCTGTTGGGCCTGCCTTTTGTAGACCAGAAACAAGGGCTCACTTCAAGATGTTTAATACCCAGTTGTCCTGGGTATTTCTGCTCACCTTCTTCACGTTGTCCTGACCATTTCTGCTCACCTCTGGCTACTTTATCATGATGTCTCCAACCTCCTGGGAGCTGGAGCTGTTCTTTGACCTGCAGCCTTAGAAAATCGAGCTGTCAGGCTCACAGAGGTGCATGGTTTTCCTAGACATCTTACACTTGGGACCTGGGTTGGGAGGTGCAAGGCTAAGTATGTAAATAATGGCAAGACCCTCCAGATACCATGACAGATGTCCTTCAGGACAGTTTGACTCCCTGATGCAACTGGGATGACTGTGGGGGAGATGAACTGCTAGGCCTGCTCCTGACTCCTGGAGACCTGCTTCCAAAGAGGCATGTTTGCTGCTTCACCTCTGCTTCCTACCCGCTGTGTCCTTCCTGCGACAGAGCTGCTCCTTTGCCTGCTGGAGCGCAAGGCTGGCTGTGGCGCAGGCTGCCCTGCAGCAGTGCCGGCATGCTCTGCAAACACTACTGCTCCCACCATTTGCCTCGTTTTCCCCTGTCCAACTCAGCAGCGTGCTTGCTTGCATGCTCAAAGACTTTCACCTTGGATTTGGCAGAATGTGGCCCAAAAGTTTGGGGTGGGTTCAAATCCTCTGGGAGCAGCATGGGAATGCAGTGCAATAGCACACTGAAGTGGAGATTTCAGCAACCTGGAAGGGGACAGTCCGTAGACCTGAAGACGGCACACATGACATGCTCCCTGAATCAAGGTCACTTTGTGAGTCACATCATAGCTTGTACGGAGTATTACCTGGGACTGTAGCACTCCACTAACTCACGGCAGCAGCAACACAAGGGCCTATGTAGGGAAGAGGAATTAAGTCCGTGTTGTGTGAGTTGCAGCAGGGACTGCTGGAAGGTCAGGTCCTCTGGTACTGTGAAAGCCGCAGAAGACAATGACACACTCGTTTGCTTTCTACGAGGCAGCTACAAATGCTTTTAGCTGCCCCATCAATCTTGTGAGAGGAGCAGGCACAGCACGGAGGCTGGCAGGGCTTCTGGCTCTGCAGGACTGGGGACCAGCCTTTCCCTCCAAGTGTGTGTGCTGGGAGGCTGGCAAGACGTGCCTGCCCTGGGCTCTGGTGTGTGTGCTGCTGCAGACCAAGAGTACAGGTTATGTATACATCTGATGAAAGCAGGGACCCCTGAAGGACTTTCTGAGCCTAAAAGCCATTGGCACATCACCATGACCCTCCAGAGCCAGCCTGCCTGCTGGGGCTCCAGCCAGGGAACTGCAGGTGTGTGAGTTAGTGACTCTGCTCTGTTACTAACAGCTTGATTCTACTAATAATAAGAACTTTATTAATAATAGGTGTTCTAATAAATATTGGTTGTGATCTGTATCTCCCCCAGCTCGATCCCCTGACTGGGCAAAGGGAGCCCACACCATTGGCAGGATGGGGCAGGGCCAGCTGCCAGCTGGGCTCCTCTGTGCCACAACTAGCTGGTGGAAGTGGGAAAGGCTTTGCACCATGCCTACAGGGACTGCTGCCCTTGGTCTCCAGTGCTCTCCAGCTGGTTTGGTTTTTTATCCCTGAGTCTCAGCACTCAGGGCAAAGCCAGCTCAAGTCAGGACTCCTCTGGATGCAGAATATAGTACGCCACATCCCACGTAGCAGCCAGAAGAGAGGCCAGGGCACCACTGGTGAATCATTCCCACAGTGTGAGAAAGCTGCTCTGGGAGTCTCCTGAAGCAACAGGGATGACGACAGTTCCCCTGGATGGCTGAGGGGCTCCTTCACTGAGGCTCCCCAGCCCCTGCAAGACAGCTGTCAGCTCCAGCTCACTGCTTGGCTGCATTTGGGACTGTATCCAACTTCATGCTTGAGGGTCCTGTCTGCTGAGCCATCCCCAGGATGCCACATTGCTCCTGCCAGCTCCATGGATCAAAGCATGTTCAGAGTCACCTTCTTGAGATGTGCTCGGACCAGATCGAGATGCACTCTGCAGCTCCAGGGGCGAGAGGTGCCGAAGGCTTGCAAACCTCTGATCTTATACCAGGAGCCGCTCCAGGGACATCTGCTGACATTCAGAACCACGAGCTCAGATGCACAAGGTCTAAATTTGCATAGAGTTTGCAGCAGGGAGCTCAGAGACTTCTATTTATTTTTACAAATGGGAAGAAAAAAACCCCCTGATTTAACTGTAGTCTTTCCACATTCATGGTGGTGACCAACCAACCGACTTCCTCCTTGGCTATGAACATGCCTTTTTCCAGTGACCTACCTGGCTGACCCAAAATGTACCCCTGGTTGTTCCATTAAGAGTCAACCTCCCTGCCAGTTTCACTGTGAGGAGAAGTGAGCGTGGCAGTGGGTGCCAGCTGTGCGGCATGATACAGGTGTCAGCAAGCAAGGAGTGGCTCGGTGGTACTGGGGTCACTGGCTCAGCCCTCCGCCCTGTTTGGCAGAGCTTTATCCTGCCAGAGAGGAGAATGCTGCTTTGGGTAGTGGTTCAGCACAGGGGTACTACAGTAGCAACTCTACAGACCCAAAAATAACTCCTGCTCCTGTCCTGCAGTGCGTGCCACAACACCTTTTCCTAGCGCCAGACCTGCTAATTGCTCACACAATCAAAGCAACTGTGAAGAGGAGACGGCAAACAGGTATAAATACCCAGTAATGAAGATTAATCAGCTGGGCCTGGAGGCTCTCACAGAAGCCCTGTGTTGTCTTGTTTGTGGAAAAATGCCATGGAACTGCCCCTACAAGGCTCAATCTCCAGAAGCTGCTGCTGTTCAAGATTTGGTAATGCTAATTACAGCTAGCAAGACACCCAGGTATCCCCAGACCAGCTTGTGAATGCCATTCGCCTCCTCTGTTCAACCATGGCCATCCTTCCTGCTTGGCCTCAAGGGTAAGAGATGCTGGAGCTTTGCTCAGTCTCTGGCTTGACCTTCTTCTTAAGAGCCCCAGCTAATGGCACTTGGCCTTGGACTCTTTGCAGTAACCCCCCGAGATGAGCCATGGAAAGCCATCGCGTACGAGAGCCATTTGTCAAGCCTTGCCTTATGCTAGCAGCAGGGCAGGGGCCAGTTGTCTCTGGGAGCCAGCTCATCCCATGGCACCAGGTCCCAGTTGCGCTCAGTCCCCAGCCCTCTGGGTGGCTGAAGGCCAGGCGCAGAGATGTGTTGGGTGTCACAGTACAGTGTCTCTGCAGTCTGCACACCCCGCTGAAGTTGGTGCAGACAGTGTGTGCTGTATTTATTGTTTTTGCCATTAGGAAAATACTCTGCCATGTTAGAATAAATGGGGTGTGCCATTGTTGTAGATTGCTAAATAGAGTTATATTACACAGCTAATCAACTCCTGCTTTAACAACTCAGAAAATGCACTATTTTTGTCTTGCTGTCTATGGGTAGGAATTTCATTCCAGGTGATTTCTCCCAGGGACTTTGCCTCCCCAGGTCTCCTACACAAATCCTCCTAGCAATCACGTCAGCAAGACCCAGAGATCTATCTGGCCATAGATCCTTCAGCAAATGGCCACTAAACCTTTGCCCTGGGCTGTGCATACATCAGCTGCAGCAAGGGAAATGATTAATAAGGAGAAAGGAGCCACTGTAGCTTGTGCTTTCTTGCAGTATTTCACCCCAAAGGACAATGAAGGACAAGAACATCATCTGGAAGCTCTTGGGGAGATACACAACTAGTAAACAGTAAAGGAAACGATCACCTATGACCTTCAGAAGACCTCTTTTTTCAGCAGTTTCTTGATAGACTTGAGCTTATTCTTCCTTTTTGGGCACTGTAAAATATAAGTACTAACTGAGAAGTGAGAAAAAGAGACCTGGCAATATGGGCAAATTATTGTTCTCTAGCAAACACATCAATCTGGTTTGTCTAAGCATGCTGAGCATTGCCTGGCAATAGCTTGTGAGTAACTGAGCTTGGCCACTTTACTGATTTGCTCTTGAATGGGAGCAAAGTAGCCTTCTGCTCCTCACTGGGTGCTCCCAGAGGCACCAGCACACCAGGGCTACCCACACGCTGCCTTTCACCCTGCCAGGTAGCTCTGAGCCTCGTGGCTGCTGCAGCTGGGTCTCCATTAGGAGTGAAAATAACTCTCCTCATGGCAAGAAATGTTCTGTTGATAATCTCTACAGAGCTTTTGCAGCTGCTGGCAGAGGCAAGGAGACACAGGGAGGCATGTAGAAAGGCACTGACTGCTCATTTCTTACAAAGCTCCCTGCCTGCAGTGTGGGGTGTTGTAGCGTTTGGGACCACTAGAGCAGTCAGATGTGGACTGAAATCTGGCAGGCAAAGGGGCAACAGCCCAAGCTTGGGTCTGGGGCTGCCTCCTCCATTATAGCCTTACTACAGCTGTACACCTGTCTGACCGAAGGCAGAAATTGGCTTATTTGGCATTGCCAACTTTGCAGTTCGCAATTTTTGCAATTGGCTTTGCTTCTGTATACAAGATGAATCTCTAAAACATGCCTCCCATGATCTGTTTGCTTGTCCTAGTCCCTGGGAATTTAAATTCAGCCACCTGCAGACATCTTCTCCTTAAGAGGTCCCACTTCTCTGCGTGTTTCCAGTGGAGCACGGATTGGTGTGCCTTCCTCCCACCTGCTTGCTTTAACATCTCTGTAATTTGTCTCTGCAAGAGTACAGCCACTCCTGGGCTGGGCAGGTCATTTGGGCTTTCAAGCCACTGGGGCAGGAGGAATATCAACTGGTGTGCCTACAATAAAGGTTACCACATCCATTGCGGTTTTGCCAAAAGTCTACAACGCAGAGGGGCGAACAAAGAGGGACATGGCCCTTGTGTGAGCCCCCAGCAAGGTGGACATTTCGCTCTACAGAGAAAAGATGGAGGGAACAGGTGCTTGGTCATTTCAGAAATACTGTTTCCTGTATCTGCAGCTTAAAGCTAATGTGGTGCTTTACAATGAAAGGCAACAGGGCGGTCTTCAGTGCCTGGCATGGACTAGGCATCTGGGCGCTTTTTCAGGCTGCTGTTCGATTAGTGCAGTGAGTAGGCTGACTCCTGGAAGCTGCTGAGTTCCCAAAACTCCCTGCGACCCATTAGGTCAGCAGTGTCTCAGCACTGGTGAGCATCTGGCACAGGGGGAGATCTTCAAATTAGCTAGTGGTCAGACACTGTTTTCACCATCCTCCTGTGCTCCCAGAGCACTATCATGACTCATGATGCTATATATATTTATATATATAAATTTGGAACCAAAGACCCATCAAGTCATTAAAAATCTGCTTTTCCTGCATGGCCCCGAGTTTGCTGGTGCTCCTGCTGCTCTCACGTGTGTAGCGGGGAGCAGAAGCGTTCTCCCAGCCCTGCTTTGCCAGCACTAGAGGAGCAAGAGTGTGATTTCCAAGAAGAATGATAGATATATTGTCCTGGTTCCGGCAGGGATAGAGTTAATTTCCTTCCTAGTAGCTGGTACAGTGCTGTGTTTTGGATTTAGGAGGAGAACAAAGTTGATAATGCACCGATGTTTTAGTTGTTGCTAGGTAGTGCTTACACTAGTCAAGGACTTTTCAGCTTCCCATGCTCCACCGACTGAGCAGGCTGGAGGGGCACAAGAAGCCGGGAGGGGGCACAGCCAGGACAGCTGACCCCAACTGGCCAAAGGGACATTCCATACCATGGGACGTCATGCTCAGTACATAAACTGGGGAAAGCTGGCCGGGGGGGGCCGCTGCTCGGGGACTGGCTGGGCATCAGTCGGCGGGTGGTGAGCAATTGCACTGTGCATCACTTGCTTTGTGTATTATTATTATTATCTTATTATTATTATCATTTTATTTCAATTATTAAACTGTTTTTATCTCAACCCACGAGTTTTTCTCACTTGTGCTTTTCCAATTCTCTCCCCCATCCCACCGGGTGGGGGGGAGTGAGCGAGCGGCTGCGTGGTGCTCAGTTGCCGACTGAGGTTAAACCACGACATTTGTGAAAACCTTTGATAGCCCAGGGGACAGCGTGGTACGCAGGGCCCTTCTGGGGTGGCTGCTGCAGGTGACTTGGATGAAATGAAAGGGAGGCTGTGGAGACCCCCTGCTCAAATGCAGGCTGGACACCTTGCACCCCACCGCTCTGCCACCTCCGGCTCTAGGAGAGAATGGGCCTTGTCACCCCCTCCCAGGACACAGCCTCGCAGACTGGTCTCCGGATGAGGTGGCAACCTGCAATCTCACCTCTGTCCTGACCTGACCTGCCATTTATGCCATTTACGCTTCTGGGGAGGCCACTGCAGTATTCGAAAACAAATTCTGTAGCTCAGTGCCACTCCAGGAGGTAAGTGCTCTGAGAGATGCTCTTCCTGCCTCTTTGCTCCAAATTATGTCTAGGATATATTCACATGTCGTCTTCAGTGCAAGTGAGTGAATGGCTTCCAAAGCAGCCGCTTTGTTTAATAGACAGCTGAACTTCTAAGGCCTTGAGAGCAGCCTGCTGGGTCACAGCACTGTCCCCCTTAGGTCAGACCAGGGTTCTGTGAACCTTTATTCTACTCTGGTCACCACTTAATCTGCTAAGCACATCCCAGGAGGTCCCACCACCTTCATCAAGCACAGGGACCCAGCGTCTTGCAGGTTCATTCTTTCAGAGGTGAAATTTTACTCCTCTGTCTGAGACAAAAAAAATGTAGAAAACCCCCAACTTTTTTCCCTACTAGTTGGGTCTCCCATGTTACAGCACTAGAAATAACAGCAGCCTTTTTGTTCTCATTAAGATCTCACAGGAACCCTTTAAGGTGACAGGTAAACTGTGCCTAAAATGACCTCAGTACCTTTGCTTCAGGTGCCAAGCCTAGTGCACCCTCAGAAACATCTGACATAAAAGAAGCGCTGAGCGTTCATTTTTCTTTTCATTGGGTTAATATCCTGATGTGCCCCCTGAAAGGAGCAACTTATATTCAATTTTATCACCCTATTTTAAAGTTGAAATACTTTGGCCAAGTTTCCCCCATTTTAGTTGTTAACTGTATTCATTTTCATAGACCCTTGGGTAAATTTTCAATGAATAGCCCTGCAAGTGTCTTGGCCATCTTTGTGAGAAATTAGGTTTTCTGAACTGATAAACATGCAAAAGGAGGAAAAGAAAGAGAAAGAAATAAAAAGAAAGAAGAAATTATCAATGATAGGAAGCCCGTGTTCAAGTTATATATAATATATTATTCTGCCACATGCAATTTATCTTCTGACATATGCTACTGTAGCATATGGCATATGTATAAAATAGGGAAATGCAGAATTAGGGAAAGGCTGAGCTCCTGCAGGTTACCACTTCTGACGGGGCTGTTATTATTTCATTACTGTGTCTGCTGCAGTCCCGCCTACAGCAGGACCTTGCAAGGACTCTCTCCTTCACCACATTGTGCAAACAGGGTCA
>NW_008825251.1:1090154-1104886 GCF_000699105.1 Pygoscelis adeliae
CCGGTTCCTGCCTGGGATGCGGCAGTCCAGCACATGCTCCCCTACTTGGGGAACAGCCCCTTTCGTCCCCAGCACACAAAACGCTAAGCATATATTTTGCTTTAAACAGGTGCTGTTGTATTGGGGTTTAAGCAGATACCTAAAATCATGCATTTGTTTAAGTGCTTTGCTGAAGATGACCTGCAGAAAGAAGGGACTAAATGTGAAATAGTGGGTAGAGGAGGCATAGGAGAGATGTGGTGTTGTGATGGGATCGCCACGTAAGCGACAGAGCTGTTAACAGTCTATCCAAACAGAAATCCCACCTAAACTCAAAGAGCAAACCTCAGTAACCCAACTGCTAACACTCTGCAACTTCACAGCCAAATAAGTTGAGGTGCTTCTGACTCGTGACACTTGTGCTTGGCAGACTATGTCCTTGTGGACATCTCCAGTAGACGAAAGAGGGCTTAGTCTCTCTGGGATGATGCTGCATAACCACCCTCAACTACCCACATTGCTCTCCTTAGACAATGCAACTTATATCATCAGTGTTGTCATTACAGGCTTTTTGCTTTCACTTAATCATTTTGCAGAGGCTGTCTTAGCAAGCCCTCTGTAGTGCAATTGCATGCAGTCTTTGATGAGATGATCACGCAGGGACTCCAGCTCTTCTCAAGAAAGCTTTTACACGAGGATCTCGGGAGCGCTGTCCTCACCACCATGCTCCATGGATTCATGGCTCAGCTCCTGACGCTGCTGGAGACTGGCATCACGAGGCTTGTTTGTTTCCCAGCATGTTATTCACCGACTTTATTTTCCAGCCAAGAGAGCTTTGCAAATAATAATAAGAAAGGATGAATGGGATGGCATGGGATGATTAACCAGGATTTTCAAAGACGGGCCAGCAGTCTGGACTGCCAGCAGCACAAGCACCTCGCAAACAACTGTCTGTATCACACATCCTATCCTCCGCTGGAGGGGAAGATATTCCTGCAGCCGTTTGCCCTTAAGTAGATCAGTTGGCAATGATTATCTACACATCAAACAGCACAATGAAGCTGTGTTTTCACAAACAGTCTCTCCTTTTTTGTTGTTGTCATTGTCAAGTTTTTGATCTCCTTACAGTAGAAGCTCCTAGATTTATTCCTGCTCTCTGAATGCATTGCCACAACAGTTGGGATTTGATGCTGTTATAATCTTTCTGGAGTATAAAAAACAAGTCATGTCTTTCGATAGCATATGGTTCTCCCCTTACAACAACAGACACCAGAACTTTCAATTAAGTTTCTGGAAGCAGCACTGGAACACACATGACTCATTTCAAAAGTGCACTAACAAGTGAAATGATCCCACTTTTTGCCAGATCTCCGTTCATCAGGAAACAAACAGTATCTGATGTCTTTCTTTCTTTATACATTGACGAAAACAACACCCTTCTCTGTCGACACTGAGCTTGGGTAGAAATCGTCCAGCTAAATATTATAATATTTGATAATAGTCCTGCCAGCACGGAGCTGACTCATTTAATGTAATGTGATGCTCCCTGAAGATTGCTTTTCAGCACAGCAAACAATTAGCTAGTTCATTCATCCCAGCTTGAGAACGGTAGATAGTTACAGGACCACGGGTACACTCCTAACAGGAGCTGATTTATCAACAGTTGTAGTTGTTGCTCCTGTAGATTAATCTTATGCTATTTCTCTCCGCTTATCCCTCTGCTGACACTCCATTCCCAGTTCCCAACCACTATTTTTATGCTCAGAATGGCATAAAGATAATTTTGGTTTCCAGTCAGTGACACGGAAATGATCAGGCAATACCAAGTTGTGATTCATGGGCTCTGCTCTCCAGCACTCCTTAAACACTGCTCATTGCTCCCGTGGGGCAGAGCAGAGGTGCCCCAGCCACCAGCTCCAGCCCAAGCTCGCAGTGGCCGTGGACCAGCAGAGCACTGCTACTGTGATGCTACATGTGCCCAAGCTGGTATCCACATGCACGATCCCACACCAGCCCATGGACACCCGTCTGCTTCCTCCCACAGCCGGGAGCAGCTGGCTCGACCGCAGCGTGCCTGCGGGTAGCCCCGCACCCGGGGGAAGCAAATCCCTGCGTGCCTCCATCTCCGGGTCTTGATGAGGATTAGAAACAGGGGGAGCATCCTTGTCCCCGATGCAGGTGGGGAAGCAGGCACCAGAGGAAAGATTATTTGTCCAAGGTCATGTGGTGAGCAAAAAAGTTGTTGGATCTAGTAGGAGCTGGGATTCCCAGCAAGAGGCTTTAGAAGCTGTAGGCGGGAAGCAATTGCTAACCCCTCTGGCATATCTGTCTGCCGCTCTGCTCTGACTCCTCAGTGTTATTATTTTTCTGACTCAGCAATTCCGCAGCGCCCAGGTGCAGCCAAGGCTTTCGGTGCCGTCAGGGCTGCTGCCCCCTGACCCCCACCTCCGGGGCAGGCACATCATCCCCCCTCTGGGATCTGCTTCCCAGCTGGTTTTGGCAGTGTGAACCCCTGGCTAATTCAAACCCCATTGTACCACTCCTCTCAGACACTGTTCAGGAGCACACTCGACACTTGTATTCTCCAGATCATAGGGAGAAAATGGCAGATCCCTGGCAGTAAGCGTTTCTTTATCTCACATGCTTGCAAAAGAGACAGCTCCTGGGATTTTTTCCCTCTAGACTTGGGCTTCAACTGGAGATTTATTTTATTGTGTGTTCATTGCTACAATTATTGCCAGTGTGAAGATGGTGACCTCAGCACCCAGACAAATGAACATAGCAATGAGTTCATCAGCAGCATCCTTATAATTACCGAACAAATACGCGCCATGGAAACCACGGGAAAGGGGGGATGCCCAGGTAGGGATGAGAGGGACCACCTCCAGTGCCCTCAGAGGGCAGGACCACATGGGTCTAGAGCCATCCCGCTGCCGCAGAGGGCTGGCTGTGCCACCCCACTGTCAGCACGGGCTGTCCACCCTCCTGGGAGAGGGCAAGCATGCCCACACAGTTGCCATTACTACTTTTGGGGTAACCCCTCTCCCCACGGATGTGCTGCCACAAGGGACAGAGCAGGGATGCCTCAGTGCCACATCCCCATGGACACCACGAGGCAGGCGGCACACAGATGCACACCTGCGTATCCATCTTTACAGCCCAGGGGCTGCGTGAGATGCACTGGGGAAACAGCCTGAGCCTCGCCTGGGATGCGAGAGGTCTGCTGTGGCTCTAGGTCGCTTCGCAGATGGCACTGGCTCATTGCCTGTTCCTGCTCAGCTCTCTCTGGAGCAGCTCCATGAGCCTCTCTTTGTGAGGGCAGCTATCCACACTTCTCCTTGGCCAGCCCGTGCCGGCAGGTAAGAGCAGGTGCCCCAGCACCCCCCCAGCTGTGTGGCCCAACCATCCCAGTTTCCAGCACAGGCAGATGGTTTTTAGCACGCCCCAGCCAACGCTGATGACCTTCAGGGAACAGCGGCCTGGACAGATACCAACTATTTGTGCTTCCACATTTCCCACTGTGCCACAGCCCTTGGGGCTGGAACCAACATGCCACGGCCTCGGTGCCCAGTGCCATCAGTCCCAGGCTCCCCGGGCGGCTCTCTGCTGGCTTGGCATAGGCACAGGGCAGGGGGCACCTCGCTTCAGGATTTCTGGGGCAGTTTTCCAGTTGTTGCTGTCACCCTCACCTGTGCCAGACTCAGTCCTGACAACTGAGTCAAGACAGTTCATTATTTCATTGTAAGAGATGGGGAGATTTCTTTGTAAGAGATGCCCAGTCATGTCCCCCCTACATTCAGCCTTCAGCTCCCTCATCCCAGAGCCAGCGTAACCCTCCTGGAGCTCAGTAACTGGGAGAAGGACCTTCTGCCTGACCCACCGTCTGGCCCCTCTCTCTCAGCCCCCTAATATTTCTGCAAGTGCCTCCAGGAAGGTTCCGCCACTGTGGTAAAGGCAAGGCGACGTCTTTCTACAGTGTGCCCTGACCAAGGGAGAGCATCTGGTGTTGAGAAACTAAATCTAGTTGCTTCTATTAAATACCAGGTGAAGAGCTTTGGCCAAAAATGGGGCAGGGGAGGTTCAATTTGAAAAGCATTTTATTGTTTTTAAGTGACTACTTTTGTGGCAGGTGTGCTGGAACAGCTGCTCTTTTTCTTTTCAACATTAAACGCACCATTTTGAAACTGCAAGGTTTTGGGCTTTAACACTGAAACCTCACAAATTAAAAGAAAACAAGCATAAGCAGGAGGATCAGATAGTGCCCAGGGGCATGAGGGTCATCAGTTTCCACCAGATTAAACACTTCAGAGTGGCATTTTTGGTTTTCACTTGGTTGAGAAGTGTCACTTTTTCTGTTTTGGTCCCAACCAAACCAATCCCCTCTCCGCCTCTCAGGACTGCCCCAGGAAATCCTGCACTCAACTTCAACCTTCTGACGGCAACATCTGAATAGACTGTTCACCCAAACCCCGATGGATCAGGATCCTTCCGAATGTGCTTAGTTTAAGCATTTGAACCAATTCAGTACTACTCCTGTATCTCTTCCTGAGCACAGCACCTACTGCCTGCTTCTGGATTCATCCCCTGAAGCACCAGATAACTCAATCTCCAGCCAGAAAAACCTTACAGAAGATGCTGAATTTGCTGGAAGGTGTGTTTCCCTGGACATTAACTGTGCTACTCACGTACGTAAAGAAAGGCAGTGGTTAAGAGCTCATCTGGGCCAGGGTGAGTGCTCGGCCCTTGGCAGGATCCGAGGCTCAGTGCTTGGCTGGAGTGGAGAAAAGACAAGAGGAGAAGCCCCACCATATGGCTGCTCTGACCCAAACACAGTCTGACTGTCAAATATACCAGCAAAACCCTGCTCACCTAATCCTTGAAATTGTGTCCGCACATTTGAAATGTGTGGACAAATGGGAAGGGATTGATATCAGCTCAGAGACAATCCTCAGACCAGAGGAGAGACAGAATTAACCAGCTTATTATTATTATTTAATGCCTATATTGTGAGAACAGATGAATAATTCGTTTGCAAGGCTCCGCATGCAAGGCTGTTATGAAGCTTAATTCATTAGCGCTTGTAAAATGACTTGAACTCGTGAGATGAAAGGTGCCCTCTGAGTGCCAAGTACTATTATGGCTCCAGTACCGTGGATCTTTAATAAGGATATTGAACGACTCCTCTGAGCCAGCACATTGCTTTTTAACTTCTTTATGGCTGTTTTTACAAGCACTATCCTAGAGCGCCAAAAAAATAAAAAGTTGCAAGAAAAAAAATACCGTAACAGTGCACACAGCTTAACGTACCTGCCAATTTTCCTCCCCGCAGGGCAAGGCAGAGGGGAGGCAAGGCACCTCCGCCTGCCTCGGCGATGGATGGAGGAGGGCGGACATGGGTGCTGCAGTAACCTGACTCTGCACAGCCCATGGACCAGGGTGATGACTCCGCTACACTCAGCCTCGCTACCTGTCTGGCTTGCTGCCTGCCAGTGGATGCCAGTCTTAGGGGTCTGTCACCAGCCCTGCCGTGGTGACTGAGAGCTGTGACAGCTCTGGGGGCATCACTGGATGGAGCCTGAGAGGGGGCAAGTGGGAAGAGAGGAACGTCATGGTGGATGCTGGGGCCTGCTGGCAGGGTTTCTGGTTTGCCTGCAGGCTCCCAACCAAGCTGCCTTGCTTGCTCTCCATGCCGTTGAGTTTGGCCGATGTGTGGGGAGGTGACAGTGCGGGGGCCGTCCACCCATCCCTGCCATCCACCCATCCATGACAGCCTGCTCTCACCTCCTCTGATGAACAGCCTGACAATAGGATGAATGGAAGATGCTTGATTTTCCTCCGATGTGCTCCACCTGCCATGCCAGGAGCCGTGTCCCCCTGTGCCTTCCCAGCTCAGCTCTTCCTAGCCACAGAGACTGTTGGTGGAGATGGTTTCCCCCACAGAGCAGGTGACGGGGCTGGCTCTTACAAGGCTCCCAGGGCCTCAGAAACACAGGCCAGCTGAATGACTTCACAGCAGAAGTGTTCATGTCCCAGTTTGTTTCCTCCAGACCCCTCCTGGCTCGCTCTCCACCAACGCAAACGCTGTCAGCCCTCCTGCTCTCCTCGCTGGTGAGCAGATTTATGCTAGCTGACATGCTTTCCTTGCCCGTGCACTGAGTGGACTTTCATGGACTCCCTCTATGGAGATTTCGTGACAATATCATTTCTCTGCTCAGTGCAGCCACTTGCTCCATGACAAAGCCATTATAACTCCGCCAGGCTCCGCCAAGCTCAGGCACCATGGACTGCATGCACCCTCTTTGGAAAGCCTGTTTCCTTCACATTCATCCTCCTGCAGCTATTATTGCTCATTTGTCAGGTAAGAAACCATGGCCATGAGTCCACAGAAAACTCTTCCCTCCCTTAGCAAGGTGGGAAGATCTTTTCCTCTCTGAAGTCCCACCTATGGCATCTCTAATTGCTGCTGCATTTCCCATAAACTGTAATGGGTTTTGAAAAAAATGCTTTCTAAAATTTCCTACTCGGAGGAGAGCAGAAAGTGTCGACGAAGCATGCCGAACACAGCATGCCATCATACTGCAAGCACAATCTCCAAATGACCAGGAAAGCGGCAATTTCTTTCATCGAGGGAAAAATGAACCTTGCAAAGAGAAAGCAGTGACCTTCTCATCTGCCTTCCTCTCTTACTTCTTCAAATGTTGCTGCAACCAGCAAAACTCTCTCATTATCTACAGAGGCAGCTTTCACAAATTGCTCAATAAGGCACGGAGAGTGCAGCAAGTGTCTGGCTGGCCGGTGCTCGGCTGCTGTGTGGCTTGGCACACCGGGGAGCGCGAGAGCTGGGGGACGAGCCATGGCCTTGCCTTTGCTGGGGCTCAAGTGGAGTAAAGAACTCATAATTTGCTTTAATTATTCCAAAGCCTCTTTACTTGGAGGAAAATAAAATATTTATCAGAGACTTGTGGCTTTGGCAAAGGAGATTAAACTCAGATTACATTTTTAGATGCCTGTAAAATTTAATTGGCATTAGTGTAGGACAGTTTCTGTCTCTGAAAACTAAAAGGGCTTTTCTGACCAGTGCTATCCTGACCTTTGGAGAGCTGTCCCTTTCCAGCATCCTCGGTGTTGCCCAGGGACCAACCTGGGCTGGTGCCCCTGTGCCGCCAGGCTCCCGTCCTAGTGTGACAGCACCAACCTTCTTAGATCCGGCAATGCTGCCGGCAGACACAGCCCTTTCACCATGTCCTAGGAGAACTTCGCTGCTGTGATACAGACAGGCACCAGAGAGGGCGGATCTGCTTGGGAGAAGATGGAGCTGGTCAGCACTGACTGGTCATGCCTGTCTTCAGCAGGTCTGGGATTCGGGGCCAGCTGCAAAGCCCATCTCCAGCTCTGATCCCCTCACCTGATCAAGATGGCAGACCCTCACAGCTGCTCAATATGTGCCTTTGAAGGAACCTGATCCTGGTAGTCGTCTCTGATTTTCCTGAGTTTTTTGTACGGACAAAGCCTTTGCAGCCTTCATTTTGTGATGGCCAGTAAGCTGCCCTCTCCTAGTCCCCATCATCTACTGAAATTCATTCCTTCCCCAAGTCTGAGCCTGGCTCGGCCCCTGCCTTGGCAGTGTCCTTCCTGAACAAGGTGCCTGGGACGATGTACACGCCGGGACAGATGAACTTCCTCCAGACAGCTAGAAAACAGCGCACCAGGACGATGTGCGTGCCTACATGGCAAGGAGACAAGCAAGGCACATCCACGGCAACTGTACACACCAGGGGAGAAGCTGGGGGGGGGGCACATATCAGATTATAATGGCTAAACTGCTAATTATCCTTTGCCAGTCTTGCAGAAAATCTGTTCTCTCTCTCTCATGCATGCATAGCAATATGTGCTCTTGCTCTCTCGCTTTTTAAAGTGATGGTTTATGTCTGAATAAAAGCAAAGAAAAAAAAAGTGCTATTCAAAGAGATGGAGACCAATTGTCCCGCTCAGGGATTCTCCTTTCAGGCAGCAGTTTTGTCAATGTTGTATTTGCCAGGCTGTACTCTGCAGACACCCTGGGCTCAGCTTGCCCTGCCTGTATGTTTTAGCACTCAGCACAGGTGGGAATCGAGCTATCCAGGCTTTTGCTCCTTGCTTTTATGTTGTACTTTTCCTGTTGATGCTGAAAGCTTTGCAAGAGCTTGGGAAACAAGATTTCACTTTGTTCTTATCCCTGGAGCGGAAACTCACAAGTGCCAGGGAAAGAAATCTAGAGGGGTTGAACCACAACCTTGAAATCCAGAGAGCTGGATTCAGGTCTGGCATGGCAGGAATAACCCGGCAGCCTTACTTCCAAGAGAAACTCCTGCCACTGAGATCAGAATCAATTCGAGGAGTTTTAAAACATTTCATATCTCCTCCTTGCTGTCCTCTGTTCCTGCACCAGCTCTTAGGTTTCCAAACCTACATGTACTACCCCAATTCTCTGCCTTCCCCAGAGTGGCTGCCTTTCCAATAATTTAATGGTTTCCTTTTTCAGCCAACCTTGTCAATGCAAAGAGTGGGTTTTTCATTTCAGGATTAATCTCCCCAACTCCACTCTTCCCAAAGGCTTACACAGACATTAAAGAGGTAACTCTTTGCTTTCCGGCAGGCAGAAAGCCTCTCTGGCATCACCTGACTGAATTAAAGAGAGACATCAAAAGAACCCGTCAAATTTAATGTGACCAGACGGCAAGTGGAAGTCAGAGAAGCACCGAGGCAGAGCAAAGACTCAGGGTGTTGCTGCAGCATATTTAAAAGAGGACAAATCCCGTGGAGATTTTCCCCTTCAAGGGAAAAGAGGATGAAAGCACAGGGTTTAAGCAGTCCCGAATATGCAGGATGCCACCGTGCAAGAGCGAGGCAAGGCTGTGTGGCCGACAGGCACTCGCTGCCTGGACCATGACTACTGCGCATTTCCCACCGGAGGCACTCAGACCTGCTCCACCATCAAACACAGCGGGTCCCTGCTGGGCCCAGGGGTCAGTGCTGGCTTATGCAAGAGGCACCGATGGGAGACGTGATGTGCTTGGTGTCTGGGAGGAGAGCCAAGGCAGCCAGGGGCAAGTCCTGCAGGGTTCCCCTGGGACCCTACAAGTGCTTTACTGGCCACGTTGGGCATATGGCCCACTCCCATGCACGTGCTTCATTTCCACTCAGCTCAGCACAACTCTCCGATTATAAACACACTCGATTCCCTTCCTGAATCTGATCCATCAGCCTGCAGGCAGGTTAGATATGCAACACGAAACTGCAGTGAAACCATACAGCAGACTGCCTTGATGTAAAATGTGAACTTACGTGAATATAGATCAGTCAGGCTCTGATACACAAGGTTGCTATGACAGGGATACTTCAGAGTGTTTCAGTTAATTGGTACTTAATTAACTTTAATGCCTCAAAAAAACTTTACAAGCCGTACAAGTTGGTCTGTATGTTGTCACTCATGGGTCCCCACCTGTTCAGGCAGCTCACCCCAGCCAGGTTTTGCTTAAAAGGAAGCTGCAAATTGAAATGCATTATTAACTCAACCTCTCTAATCCTTGCATCACGTCTCATGAGATGCTTTTTAATATCAAGCCTTCCAAGATAAAACATATGGACATGCCAGGGATGAAAGAGAGACTGTGACATGGTGGCAAGTGACTCTGAATGCCTGAGATCACCGATGGCTGGTGAAGGCTGGAAGGGGCACGGTGCGATGGGGAGGGACAGCTATGAGAGCCCAGGGCATCGCAGGGTGCTCAGTGCTTGGGCAGTGGAAACCAGCCCCTTCCACCGGGCTGGTGTGTGGTCCACAGGTGTCCCTGCTAGGCTGCAGCTGGGGAGGGGCAGGCAGGACAATGGGTGCTTGGAGATGGGCAATCTGAGCCTTTTCAGAGCACTGGCACTGAAACAGTGCGTGTGATGGGGACTGAGTGCTGGTGAGGCCTCCCTACCTCGTGGGAGCTGTGGGAACCTCAGAGCAGGAGGGTGGCTCCCAAAAAGAGCTTGACATTGTGAAGCTGAGACTCCTACTTTTCAGACTCCCACTACACTTGCTGAAGCCACACGACCTCCTCTTGCCTTGCTGCCCCTGGGAGTGACTGTAGCTTGCCGCATCCGTGCAGAGCCAGGTTGAGCCTTGTACAGCCAGAGGCATTTGACGCTGCATCAACAACCCACCAACCCTCGGAGGGGAGGTTACAATCACCAGTAAGCAACATGGGCGAAGGGAGGCATGAAGGATATTAAACAATGGAGCGATCCTCCTCAATCCTTATGCAGATCTCAGACACCACCACCCCAGCGGACATCCTGCAGGCAACAACCAAGAGAGAAGCCCAAGCTGGCATATGGAGGGATAGGTCAGGAGAACAAGGGAGACATCAAGGGAGAACAAAGTCCTTCAGAAGGAAGGATTGCAACACGGTGGCTGCAAATCCACCAGCTGGAGGCACGGCACACCTCATCCTCCTTCTCTCCATAACAGTGCCCTGAGCCCTGAGGCAGCTCACTGCACCCCAGCAAGCTAGCTGCCCCCAGGAGTAGATCTGGAAGAGTATGCAGCCTGACAAAATATAAGGACAAACCCCAGACATGGTGGTAGGAATTACAGAAACCCTTCTGGTCGATGGGAACTCCCAAATTTACAACAGTTTCTCCCAAGAGGTCACTCTGTGACCACATGTGGTCACCATGGCAGACTGGGAGAGGTGGTGAGAGCCAGGCTCTCTGCTAGCCAGGCATGAAAACCCTGCCAGCATTGTGTCGGGGCACCCCATTAGCACACATTACTCAGTTAGTTTTATATTGAATGTAAAAAAGCAGCAACAGCTGGAGAAGAAATCTGATTTTCCGGGGGAAAATATGAATAAAATAGAACGTAGCTGCTGTGTGAATGAGTTTATGCTCTGTCAAGCACTTGTTACTGCTCTGGCATGGCCTCTGTCACACCACAGAGGGTAGGTGATGTTAACATGTTTTCCTCCCTGTCCGTTCTTCTGCCACAGCCAAGTGTCTGCAGAAGAAAACAGCACTGAGCGGTGCCACTGTAGCTGCGGGTTTGCAGGTATCTGAGGTAGAGAGCACAAGTATTTAATCACAGTCATTTCCAGTGACGGATTCATTGATAGGCTAAGGACAAATGAATGCTCTGTTGGCCTCTCGCAATCATGCCTCCTGCAAGCTGCCTTCCCCAAGTGTTTGCAAGCAAACTGCTGATCAGAAGTTGTAGCTATAGGGCCAAATATCCCACCTTCCCCCACGTTCCCCCAGTTGCACCCCTGGTCACCAAGCCAGGTGTGTCCAGCAGCATGGAGAAGCCTCCACTGTGCCCAAGGTGGGACGTTCACAGGGTGCCAGGCACTGCCCAGCTGCCTGCAATGGGGGCACCAGGCACACAAGCCGGGTGAGTGCTCGGATGAGGGGCTACCACAAGCCAGGGGTGCAGAGGAGCATCTGGTGGCCGCCCTGAGCCAAGAGATCCAGGCAGGATTTCCTGATGGGTACACACCAAGACTGGTGCTCAGGGTTCACACCAAGACCCTCCCAGCTGGGAAGGACAGGCAGTGAGGGGAGAAGCGAGCGCACAGTTAGCTACAGAGCAATCATGGACCAGAGAGTCGGAAGCGCCCGGGTGGGGACATGGCACCGAGCTGCCAGCCCACTGAAAGGCAGCTTGTTTGCAGGTGTGAGCCCAGAATGATCCTTCACTGGACAAAACAAGTCCTAATCCTATTTTTACACTGTGGTAGTAAATGTGCCCTACAATACCCAGTGTGGCTTTTACAGGGAGAGAGACATCGCACACAGAAAAGGAAAAAAAACACCCTGAGTATAGCAGCCAAATTGATACAAGGACTGGAGAGGATGACTTATGGGCAGAGACTAAGGGAATTTAATTTGTATAGCCTAGAAAGATGATGCCTGAGGGGGAACATGATAACACTATATAAATATCTAAAGGGCAGTTGTATGAAGAAGGGGGAAAAAAGTGACGCATGCAGCAGCCGTGGGAGTGATGTGATGGACCGAAGAAGGGAACAGTTTCCCAAGGGAGCACGGCAGGCTGTTACAGCCTGGTGGGCAGAGAGCAGAACAGCATGCCTGGAGCCTGCACGTGGTTTCCAGCCGTGGCCAGGGCCAGAGCAAGGAGGATTGGGAAGGAGCAGCCTGGTACAAGCAGCAAGGGAGGCGTTCATGGCCCTTACATGGGACAGGCATGGCTGCACTGCATGGGGAGTCGGGGGGGCACCTTCCCCTGCAGACACCAGCTGGTGACCCGGCACGCCAGAGCTGCGTTAGCACTGGGCGTATTAGCGCAGGAGCTTTTCCTGCTGGCTCAGGGCGCTCGCTTGGCGGCACAGAGCTCCTGCACCGCCCTCGGTGGCCAGGCAGAGCCAGACCTCTCCCGTTCCATTTGCTATCTCAGCTTTCCAAAGGGCGCCCGAGGACCAAGGCATCCAAACCCCTAATCCTTTCTAGCACAGCATGCCCAGAGCCTCCCCGCAAAATTTCAGCCTCAGGCTGACCTGCTTCTGCCTTGGCCATTAGGAAACCCACCCAGGCAGCCCCAAGCTGGGGTCTCTTTTTGGGTGTCCTTGGAGCAGACAATGAAGACAACATCCCTGGGCCTGGCTGTTTGGGAAGAGCACAACAACCGCAGTGGTCCCAAAATGGAGAAAGGAGTGAGGTACATTGATGTCTGTGTTCCTGCCCCTTTCCCCACTCTTCCTTGCAAATTTGAGTTGCTTTTTACAATCACATTTTCTTCTTCTTCTTCTTCTTAAAAAAAAAGATTTTCTCTCTGCCGTTGCCATGTGAAAAACCCACACAAACAACAGGAAAAACTGGCTACCTCTACGCAGAACCCAGCACAGTGACTGCAGAGCGACTGTCACACAGGCAGCAGCCTAAAAAAACAGGGAGAAAAATAGATTTTTCCCTTCAGCCCTTTCAGACACATGACTTGGAGACTTATTATAGTAATAACAGGCAAAAGATCTTTTCAGAAGAGAGGCCAGTCTCCATTTGTTTCTTCCTTACATTGATGAAGTCCCTTCACCAGTTTAAATGGGGCAGATTCTGCTTTCAGCTGCTCTCGTTTAGAGCTGAGCAGCTGTTCAGTAATGAACCTGCCCGACGTAAGGAATTCCTCAGACTTGGGTCCTTACCGTGAGGGAAGCCCACACTGTGGGGCAGAGCCTTTGCAAGATGGTGTTCAGTTAAACCTGCCACTAATTGCTCTCTACCTATTACAGCTAATTTGCTTGGCTCGGAGCCTGGAGCATTCTTCACAAACCACCAGTTTACCAAACAACACGGTGCAAAGCACAAAAGTCGTGTGTGCTGGCACCGGTGGCTCTCCTCCTCCGGCAAGCTGCCTAGAGAACAAACAGACGAGGTTTCACCATTCACATCTACCGTGCTCCATGCCCAGGGAACGACTGTGGAGGCACACCGCTGGGAGGCAGGAGCTCTAGCAGGAGATAAGCCTCTTGGATGATTGTCCTTGTATTTGCTTATCTCCAAAGGGCTTAAAACAAGAACATGTTTGGATCTGCACATTTTCAACTGCATCTGTAATTACCCAAGTTACCAGGAGTAGATGAATCTGAGATGCTGACACTCCATTGAAGCACGGTGCCCTTTAATTCCTGCCCAGCCAGCTGTGGGTTGTCATGGAGACTACATCTGTCACCCATTTGTTCACAGGCCTTTTAAATAACCCAGGCTAGCCAGACCTTTCCTGTTTTGGTGTGTGCCCATCCCAGATTTTGCTCTCCCCTCTTTTCTTTTCTACCAGGAAGGTGTGTGATTTCCACTGGAGGTGCCAGAGGTCCTGCCGGGCAGCCACCAGCATCTGTCCAAGCCAGCCCTCCTCCCTACTGACCTCGGGCTGGCGGGGACCCAGGGAGTTTTGTGCTTGGAAGGTACTTCAGGCCTGGTACCCAGGAGCAGAGATTCTCCATGCTGAAGTTATCCTGATTCATACCAATGGCTATTCTGGATTTCCATCACTAATCAGGAACACACCCATGCCCAGCACTGCTACAGCTGAAACCAAAGTCATTCTGGGCTAGACTAATCCCTTCCCCATCTGAGACTTTATGCGATGGTCTCCGTATAGATTCTCCCTACATCCTCTGCCTAGAGCTCAATGATTAGACCACCAGCTCCTTCTCTGCTGTGCTGCATCTGTGGTGCGGACATCTGGCAGGATCCTCACTGAGGTGAGGGATTTGAAGGGATGCTCAGCTCGGGCGGCCCTAGCAAGTCAGGAATGCTCTGTTCACTGCTGTGGACCTGCCTTGTGGGATTCACCTTATTTTCTGACACAGAGTTACATGACTTGCTTGGGCTCTCAGCTATCCTGGCCTCACCACTGGGACAGGAGTCAGAGTAAGGGCAGCACAGGAGGGTGTTTGGCTTCCTTGGCTCTGTGCTTCCTTTTCCAAGGCAGAGCACTACTTTGCCTGGGGTGCAAGTGGGGCCATCACAGTCCCAGAAGAGAGCAGGTCTGGGAGGCTGAGAGCTGGCAGCATTGTCCACCTGCATGCACAGACCTCTCACAAGGGGAAGGCAGAGGTTAAATTCATGACATCTCTTAAGTGCAGCAACCCAGCAAGGCAGAGGAAGCCTGGTGTCCAGCACCCAGGGCTGGCAGAGAGGCCAGTGTCCTTCCCACGGGTGGATGCCACCTGCCGTGTGACCCTGAGTCAGTCTCAGCTATCTACACTTTTCTCAGT
>NW_008825251.1:1104926-1115737 GCF_000699105.1 Pygoscelis adeliae
AGGACTGTCAAGCTCACTTCACTCATCCCTGGATGGCCTTTGAAACCCTGGGACGGGAGATGCTGCTGAGGTAGTGTATTCTGTGTACCGCTAAACAACAGCCTTAGGCTGACTCTATTTCCAGCAGCCAGGGAAGGGGGAGAGCATTTCAACGCCTGGGCAAGGCAGGCAATTTATAGCCCAATGCTAAAAAGAACAACAGTGACAACAAAGAGATACCAGGGCAAGCGTCACTCTTCATTTAATCCTGATGGATCTATTCTAGCAAAGCAGTGGATAAAGTGCGCTGAGAACATGTGTTTCCCTGGGCCACCCTCAGACACCTTTGGTTTCATGATTCAGAACTGTTTCCCTGTACTGCCCTTGCTCTCCAGCCTGAGCAGAGCTCCTCTGGGGACAGAGAGCCACGGGTAGAAGCACCAGTGGGTGCACAAGCTCACACCCCGCTGCCAAACTGAAACTGGACCCGTTCACCACATTTCTCTGAGGGCTGTTTAAAGGCTCATGGACTTGAATGAACGAGTGGAGGGTTTTCAAAGGTTGCTCCAGAGGGTATAAACTGGCATGGGAAAATGAGGTACCTTTTGGTCTGGAGCCTGATCCACACCCAGGGATCATCAGTGGCTGAATCAAAAGCTGAACCTACAACATTTTTCTGGGTAGCCCATGAAGGCTTTGCCACCTCATTCTCCAGAGCCACATCACTTTCCTTTATTACTTCTCCCACACTTAGATTTTAGCTCTTTCAGTTAAACTAAAAAAAGAGAGGGGAGCTAGTGATCACAGGTGACCTGCAAACCCTTTTGCTGTCCTGGAGGGTGCAGGGAGCTGGTCCGAGGGGCCGTGGGTGTTTGCTGCTCAGCCAGGGCAGGCCATGGGAGATCAGGGCCATGTGTGATGGAACAGACACAGTCACAATAGTCAGGAGCCGGGTGTGCAGGGTGAGAGGGCAGGGGGAGCAGCAGGCGGCAGAACCACATTGGTGGTGGTGAGATAGACCTGTACAGCAGCAGGGTGCTTGGAGGTGTTCCACCTTACTACAGCAGAGACAGAAATGCTGCAGAAGAAAGGTGTTAGACCCAAGGAAGGGCCAAGGCAGCCAGAGGAGCCCTCCCAGGGAGGTCCAAAGGCCCAGACAATATCCCTTCTCCAGGGCAGTCTGCCCAGGCTTCCCCAGCAGACATCAGCCTGGAGGAGCAGGACAGGGCTCTGCCCAGAAGTCTCCTGGATCAAGAATGTTTTAACCTGATCTCAAGCCCTCAAGCCTGTCCTAAGGCACAGGCAGGAGCCCTTTGGTGTGCCTGGCAGGAGGCCAGCATGATGCTCATCTCAGCCAGGGAAACCCAAAACTGGCCAATACCAGAAACCTCCCCCTTCCAGCCCAACCTGGCATTTCGCTCAGCAGCACTGGTTACGTGCCGCAGCCCCAGCCCTGGGAGGAGCCTTTCAGCCCACCTCCCGGACTCCTCTGCACTGAGCACACCCAGGGTTGCTGGCAAGAGGGTGCTGGGCACCGGTGAGCCTTCCCCAAGGCTCAGCACACAGTCCTCACCTGCCCTCAGGGCCATGGGACTTAGTCAGGGTACTGCTGGGAGTCGGGCTTCTTCTGGGCTTTTACTGCCAGCGCACAGCACACTTCATATCACTGCAGAGCAATGGAGAAGCAAACAGACTCAAGGAAAGAGCCAGGGAAAAAATACCATGTGTGGTATTGGTGTGTGCCCTGGTCAGTGGGAAGCAAGCACTGCAGAGGTGCAGACAGCAGATGGCATGTCTGAACTGGACCAGGATGGCCCAGAAGGACTGTGCCAGTCAGTGGATCTAGATCAGAACCATGGAAGAAGCTCCACCTCTTCCCTGCAATGAGGGATCCTGCCTTGTTCACCTGCGGGTCCTCCTCTGCCCCAGTGAAAGCTCACACCCGAGAGCAGGGAGTGCTGCTCCCAGTCTGGCGGGAGCGGTGCAAAGCCGCATGTCTGCAGCAGTGCATTGCCCCTGCCCAGCTGCATGGCACTGCACAGTGGGGAGCAGAGGTGCAGCCTGCACCCAGGCACATCCCTGCAACTCCCCATTGCTCAGCCTGGGCAGAGAGAGACATCAGGTCCCACCTCCCACCTGGTGCCAAGAGGGATCTGTTAATTTCCTACCTTTACTTCCTTCCCTCACTCCCTCCATGGCTCCAGGACCCTCCGCCAGCTGGGCACTAATCACAACATATCCTGTCCCTTTCTGTCCCCAAGCCTAGCCCAGACCTTGCTGTTTACAGAGACTGAGCAAAGTTGAGTGCAGAGAGGGAGTGGTAAATGCAGGCAGGCATTTGCAGAGCTGTGGCTAGGGGGGTCTGTTTGAACATCTGATTAGATCACAGCAAACCTCCTGAATGGCAAAGCTACAGCCCTGTCACCCCCTTGAGACATTGGGCCATGCCCAGATTGTTGTCTGATTCTGATCTACATAATTCACCATAATCCTTAAAACCGACTCATGCAATGAGGTTCACTGCACAGCTCACTGGATTTAATCCACCATTCCAGTGGTGCTACCGAAGCTAATGGCATAGGCAGAGAAGGAACACATGTATAGCTAGGAGGCAGAGATAAAGCATTAATCCAACCATATGCTTTCAACCCGCTTTACTCTTCCACCCTCACCCCAATGCCCTTTTGCAGCTCTGGGGGAGACAAAAACCAGGGGGAAGAAAGAGGAAGGGAGGAAGACTGTCCACTTGGATGGGTGGCTGTGCGCGCTCGCACCTCTGTGCACCTGCAGCGGTTTGGGTCAGAGCCGTGGGCAGGGCAGGGCAGGGCTTGGTGGGGCCAGGGGGACCAAGCAGGAATTGAATGGAGATTCTGGGTGAGGGGAGGGAACAGCTTCTGGTCAGAGATGTGGCACCTGGTCTCATTTCTAGATACAGTCCATCTACCCCAACCTAGCATGCAGAGACAGGCTTACATGACACCGAACCTTGTGTGTGTGCAGCATCCTAGTAACGCTACCCTCCAAACATCCTCCCTCCTGCCTGGCACTGCCCCTTTCTGTCACCATCAGTGACATTCACCAGGGGTGCAGCGCAGCCCCAGAGCCCCATGCTCCCCTTGGAGCACCAGCTAGTCTCCCTCTCACCCACAGCCTCAAACTGAGGGAGCAAGGGGCAGCTGCAGGCAGAGAGAAAAGATCATGACTTAAAGAGCCACACTCACCTATCTTGGGGAGAGCAGAGACGCGTCTGCAGGATGGAGACAGGCCTGCCAGCCTGCCCGGGTACCTGACGCATGTTCCCACAAGGGAGGTACAAGCAGCACCTGCTTTCCTGCCAGTTTTCACCTGTGGACAGCTGGAGATGGGCTTCATTACACCTGCGCACGGCACCCAGCACCGTGCTTGGCAGTGCTGCCATGCATGACATTGCTCCCACCTGCTGGGGCATCACCTCAGACCTTCAGGTGGCTGGTGTGTAATGGGAGAGTGAAGGTGAGGAAGACCCTAAATGCCCCTCCACAGCCTGTCAGCCCTGCACTGGGCAGGGTGCTGGATGGGAGGAGGCAGGACTGTTTTCAGAGAGGTTTCTGGAGAGCAGAGAGCTTGGAGGAGGACAGGTGTTCTTTTAGTGAGCAAGGGGAAGGAGACTGCCCTGTCTCTCCTGGGAGGCTGGCAGGACGAGCCCAAGCATCCGCAACTCCTTCTGCCTCCGTGCTGGGAAGACAGCAACTTGGTAGAGCCAGGCACACAGCTACCACCCATCTGGGAATGGCCTCCTCAGCTTTAGCAGTTGTTGAAAAGGGGCTTGAACCATCAGTCAGTAACCAAATCACTCGTGCCCTTCAGCCCTCGAAGCTTGGCTGGTGTCTGCGCCATCCTGTCCACAGGAAGCAAACCCTGCCATTGCTGCCTTTAGGATCTGTCAGCAGGGAAAGGTGCTCTGCAGAGGCAAAGGCATTCAGAGCCCAAATTAGCCGCACTGGGCTCAATCTGAGATTTTGACAGCGGATGCCAAATTTATTTCCAAACGCACTCTGGAAATGTCACCGTGCTGGTCGGAAGGAATCGGGTACATGCTCCCTTTTAAATAGAACCAAGCATATGGGAGGAGGATGATTAGATTGCTTCCAAGCTGCCAAATTTCTTTGCTGCAGCTAAAAATCTTCCCCAAAATGCCCCAGCCCACAGTGTTTCTGAGCACTGAAGTCTGTGCCGAGACTTTTCCATTGACAGTTGTGCTCTAAGCAAGAAAACACATCCCTCCAGTGAGGTCCCAGGTGGTCCCAGCTCTCAAGAGGCTGGGGGGTCTCCTGCCTCTCCTTGCAAGCCAGACCAACTTCTCCCCTCCTGTGACCCTACCCTGGGGAGGGGGCAGAGTTTCCGTCTCCCTTTTACTCTGGCAAAAAGCAATGACCATCCCCTCTTCCCTCTTGTCTCCAGCGTAGCACTTGCCTGTTCAGGGCAGAGCCTAACTCAAGGAGGAACCATCTCCCTGCCAGAGGCTGGATGGCATCCCCCTAATCGCAGCCATGCAGACCCTGCTGCGCTGGGCCACCACATCCTGAGCTGCCCTCTTCCCAGCTCACCCAGAAACCCGGCACACCCCAGTACAGAGGGGCAAAAGCAACCCAGCAGCTGTTTGCAAACCAAGAGGGGAGCAGTGAAAGCCCCTTTAGCATCTGGAAGATAAATCCCCTGGGCTTTCATGGTATGGCTTGCTTCCTTCAGCAGCTGAGACTCCAGTGCTCCCAGCTGCCGGCAGTGGGTCCCTTGCAGGCAACACTCTTGACTCCTCAAGGTGACAGTGCAGTGCGACAGCTCAGGAAAGAGAAGTGCTCCCTCTGCTCCCACTGCCCAGAGATGGGATTCAGGCCCTGCATTCAGGTGGGTATCAGGGAAATGAAGGTGGGAGGAGAGATGGGGATGTGCTCTGGGGCTGGTTAGTCAGTGCTGCAGAAGTGATGCCTGTCCCACCCGGGCTCAAGGGCACCTGGAGCCAAGCAACTACAGCACTTTCCCTGCAGATCATCCCCAGGTTCACCCCCAGTTTGGGGGGAAGCAATGTAAGCCACCACAGCCCACTTTTTCCAGGCTGGAGGCAGGGTCAGCAGCCCAAAGTGCAAAGCAGCAGCACTGTGATGTCCCTCATGACAGCCCCAATGAAGGGATGACCTTGGGACCACCCAAACTTTTCCTGCCCCACTGAGAGACTGAGAAGGGCACAAGTAGCTACTCTGTGTCTGGCAGGGGCTTTCCTTCTCTCTGTAGGTAACGCTAAAGCTTCCCCAGGGAGCAGAGAGCATGGTGGCATTCCCAGGAAAGGACATGTGGTCAGCACTGGTTTCCAAATCTGGGGATGGTGCCCCCTCCCACCTAGCCTGCTTGAATTTCTGCCAGCCCAGTGTGGGGGACAGCCAAGACGAAGCACACACTGTCCCTTCAGAACCAGCCTCCACTAGCCATCCTCATTTTCCCAGCAAGAAAGCAAAGTATGCCCAGACCTGAGGGGACCAGTAGCAGTGTCCTCCCTTCTGGTGCAGGACTAACCTGTGACACCTCTGAGTCCTCCAGGCCCCCTCTCCATTGCCAAAGCATCCACCCACTTTCTCTAGTAACACACTGATCTGCTGGATCACAGACACAAAAATGTCACTGTCTTATACCTGCTTCTACCCCCTCTAGAGTGTTTTTCATGCCCAGGACTCCAAGGAAGGCACCAAGTGAAGCCAGCAGTCCTGTCCCTGCTCAGTGGACTGGGAAAACAAAGCATGTTGCAAGGAGGGAGCAATGCCCAAACCAGCTGAGAGCAGAGCATCATCATCTCTGTGGTCCCTGGGCAGCGCTCCACCCTCCGGGGCACTCTGCCTGAGAGGGTCCCAGGAGGAGTGTCATAAGTCCACCTGGCAGGCTCAGGGTCCCAGAGCCAGGAACTGACCCAGAACATGCTGTAAGGCAGCCGAATCCAGAGGGCGTGAGCAGGAGGGCTGTTGAGCCCAAGCAGCTAAAGCAAAGTGGCACAGCTGCTCCCAGCTCTGCTCTCAGCCCACACGCTGCTGAGTGGCGGGTGGGAGGTTTTTCTCTGCATTGCAAATCCTTTCTTATTCGAGTGCTGCAGTGCTGCTTGGAAGGAAAACAACCACTCTGGAGAGAGAGCAAAGGGGTCCAGAACAGCACTGGCACCTTCCGCTGCCCAAGGCAGGTCCTGGAACTGGCCCCGGGAGAGCCTGGCTCTGTAGATAAAGCTAAAGCTTCCCTAGCAGACAGCCTGGCTGGGAGCAGGAACCATCCCTTCCCATTTTCCTGTGCTTGTTTCTGGCACAGATAGACCCGGCTGAGCTCTCTCTTGAAACCTGGGAAGCGGGAGGAGATGAGGAGAAGGCAGAGGGAAGAAGGCTTCCAGGTCTGTGGAGGCTGGCTGGCAGCAGAACAAGAGCTGTGAGAAATGGTGGGAGCAAAATGCTCACGGCGCGTGGCTGCAGCCCCTTTGCAGCGTGGGCCAGAGCGCTTCTGGGAGGGTGTTAGTGCCATGCAGATGCACAGGCAGTGTGCAGCAGTGTCCCCTGTGCTTTCTGTGCAGCCCCTCTGCCAGACCGGTTGGAGGACCCAGGCTGGGAGAAAACTGGACTGGGGGGATCTGTTCCCTTTTTGGCACATGGTGCTGGGCAAGCTGCTCATTTCTGCCTGGTCTGTATAGGGGGCTGTGCTCTGAGCCCTCAGGAACACGGCTGCCCCTTTCCCAGATGAGTGATTTTATGCTGCGAGCTGTTCAGGTTACTCATGATCCCAACCTATAGATGCATCTCCCACATGGGCACATATCCAACACCCAGCACCCGCTTCACACACCCAACAGCAAGTTCTCTTCCCGGACACACAGCACTATGGACTATGAAGATCTTTTGGGAATCCACAGCAAAACAAACCCCATGTTTGCTGGTGCATAAGTTCCCCCATCACCAGGTTTTTGGGAGCCACCTTACTCAACATTTGCCACCTCTATCCAGGGAGGCAGACGTTGGTTGCTCCTTAGCACGAGTGTTCAGGGACCGATGGAGTGTGGAAGTCCAGGGACAGTGTCCGCAGGGTCCTTTACAGATGACAAGCCTTCAGGGGGGTTCAGCCCCTGGGTGACAAAGGGGACAGGAGCACTGTGGAGCTGAGATTCAGTAAATGTGCAGGGGGATTTCTATAGAGAGATCCCATTTGGACCAGGGAGCCTCTCACGAGGAAGGCATGCTGCCTCTAAAAGCCATGACTCATCCTCCCTCTAGGCCCTTGGAAACCAAGCAAAGGGGGATGAAGTGAGTGAGGGGGGGCTCTCAGGAGGGCTCTTGCCAAGGGACTGAAAATGCCTACACTCTTGGTCCAGTCCGCTTGTTCCTAATGGGACTGTTCATGCTGATGAGAGCTTAGGAGGAGAAAGGAAAGGATAAAAACAGAAAACCCTGAAAACAAGGGACAGAAATCCCCAGCAGCAGAGAGCCGTCACTGGGGCAGGGACCTGGGGGCAGATTTCATGCACCAAGGCTTGACAAGAAGCACCACAGGGACGTGTGGGGTCAGGAGCTGCCAGATCCACCTGCCCTTGGCCAAGTTAGCCCTGCAGGTCTGCCTCTGCAGTCCCATCCTCCCCACCACTGCATCCACTTGTTCACCTCTCTGAATTTATTCAGCTCAACTTTTTAGAACAAACCATTCATCCATCCATCCGTCCACCTGGCCATCTGTCCTTCCATAGTTTTCTCTTTTATCTACACACAACCCAAAGCCATTGGCTGTCTGGATTGCTATTTATAAAGGAAGGTAGCCAGGCAACTATTAGGATCTCCATTTATTAGCTCCAGTATGTGTCTGTGGGTTTCTCTAAAGGGAAGAAGGTGTACTCCACTTTTGTGCCAGCCAGAAGATGGATCTGCAGAGGTCTGGGCACTGACACTGCTTTGAAAACATGTGGCTTGGGGCAACAGACACCAAGCCTTAAAGTCAGTCCTTTGCTTTTATTCAGTCTCTAAGCAAGCAAGCTTCCAGAAGGAGTACAGATGTCTCCACCAGTGGCCTTCGGTGTGTAAAAAAACAAAACAGTCTCACAAGCTCATCACGTACAAATGTGGAAGCTGACTCTGCAAGCAGGCCAGACCTTTTCCCTTTGAAAGAAGGGCTGGAGCCTGCAGGTCAGGTGCTAGGTTTCACGGCTCCATGTTATTCATGTTGTCCTGTGCTAGCAATTCTCCAGGCTGAACATCAGCTCAGAGCACCCCCCCTCAGCCAACCCTCACCCCTACAGAAACACCACTGCTCCAGGCTGTGCCAAACACTTTGGGAAAGACGGGTCCTCAGCCATGCTTCGTTACAGATGGGAATACATTCCTCTCTCAGGAGGAAACCTAGAGTGTATGGGCTAGGTGTTGGGCTGAACGGTGTAAATACTCGCCATCCCATCCTCTTCCACCACCTCCTTCTGTACTCAAGGAAGCAAGACTTTGCAGGGAACAGGCCCCTAGTCCTCCCCAAACAGGCTGGACCCTGACTTTGAACCAAGCCCTGAGGAAATCCTGCTCCCATTTACTGGCTCTGCTTGCAGCACATGTCAATGAGCAATGCTGGAGCCTTAGATTAAGCTTCTCTTCAACATACAGAAGGTGGCCATTAGGAGTAAGAAGTCCTCAGCTGCCTCTTCTCAGAGCTCTGTGATCTTTAATCAGTCTCACTCCTTAGTTCTTAATTTCAGATTCTCTCCTACAATGTAAAAAGGCTCTGCTGCCCCTCTCCTGCAGGCCAGCAGCCCCCTCCAGCCACACAGGTGAATCCTTGCAGGAGCACAGCAAATACATCCCTGCTCCCCCACCTTGCCCAGCCAGAGCTCCTTTTCACCTCCAGACCCAAAGTCACAGCACGGGGTGGTTTATGCAATTATCCAGCTTAGATAGCAACCATCCCAGAGGCCTCTGTGCACAGACACAAGGTAGCAAAAGGATGGGAGCTTCTAGTGCAAGCCTTCTTTCTCCTTTCAATTAATTTGAATTATTGGTTTCTCACAATCGATAGGCAGCAGGAGGATTATCACGATACAGCCATGTCTCTGGTGGAAGGGGTTGTTTTGGTTCCAAATTCCCTGAGCAGAAATGCAAATGCAGAGTGAGACTAGAGCCCTGATGAGACATATGGCAAGAGACAGGCAGTCACACCTGCATTTTCTGGTACTTTCAAGAAGGGTTATGAAAGCAGAAGCCCTGACTAGTGATAAGGACCCAAGTCCCCTTTCTGAAGACACATTTCACTAAGCACCCTGTGCAGAAACTGCAAGAAGGTCCCTGCTTAAGACAGCCATGAGCAAAATCCTGCGTCTTGAAGGTGCTGAAGCACCTTCCAGCTGCTCTCAGATGGGTGCCAGGAGGGGTTTGGACTCCTTGGCACAGAGTGAGCAGATGGAGGAGAGCAGCTCCAAGTCCTGCTCAGTAGCTCCATCTCCACCTGCACGGGGTTGTCATGCCAAGGGTTGCTCACAGGGAGCTTGGCTGGGAGTGGGCATGCACCAGGCCTGGCCGTGCACAAGTGTCCTCTCCAGGTCTGGGGAAAATGACCAACTGCAAAACCCAGCCAGGGCTGCCAGCCTGGCCTGGTGCTGGGAAGATGTGCAGGGAGAGGCTGGCCTTTCATTTCCAGCCTGCCCCACAACATGTGAGGGCAGAGGCACCCAGAGGTGTCTTGTACCAATGAAGCACCATGCATCCCACCACTGTGTTCTGCTCCTGCAATGCGTCCTTCACAGTCGGAAGGGCAGCTCTAGCAACAGGGAGATGCCCACTGCTTCTCCCTCCTGAGCATCACTGAATCATCACCCTGGATGCCAACCCACTGCACGGCCATGCTATAAAGGATGCAGGAAGCCAATCCAGCAGTGCAGCTATGCATCCCCCCAGCCAGGCTGTCCTGAGCTCTGCCACCCACCTCCTGGGACATCACCTGCTACATGCTGACACCCCCACCCACAGACCAACACACTGTGCAGCCACAGAATCCCTAAATGTCACCGTGGAGTCCACCACCATACCAGTACAGTGGGTATCTTCCAGTCACACAGGCAGGGCAGGAGCACGCCCTGTGCACACATCCTTGGCCCTGACCCTTGAGCCTCACAGGAACACAAGCAAAGACATCTCCAGGGCTTTTCTCCTCTCAGATCCAGGTCAGAGAGGAAGAACCAGGCCTGTCTCTGCCCCCACGACACAGCTTCCCCAGCGTGCCAGGCAGGGGCTGAGGGCACCAGGCAGCCTGAGGCATGGCTTGTCCTCCGCTGCCTGCTCAGCAGCCCACTGCAGGCAGAACCGTGGTTGCCTGGGCACAGGGGGGTCAGGCTGCAAGCCCCCCGTCTCAAGCACTCCTGCCATGTGCCAGAGCACCTGGCACGTGGCTTTTGCCTCCCAGCAGCTCCCACAGCAGCAGTGTGGGAGCTGGGCTTGGCACTGGCACCACGATTCACCTTCCAATTTCCAAGGAGCCGACAGACTGCCAGGGAGTACATCTGTACTCATTCTGCCAGGGAGGACCATTCCTCCCCATCACTGCTCCTCTGCTCAGGAGCTACGGGAGAGGCTGGGAGGCACAGAGGAGAGAGGCTGGGCACACGCATGCTGGAGGTACATGTGGATCTTTTTTTTCCTCACCCTTTCCTTACAAAACAGAGAAGGGAAAAAAGAAGGAAAAAAATAGCAAAATAAAGCAAACCCGACAACTCCAATTTCTATCTTAATGAATAAATGAAACGCATCCCAAGAGGTAATTAAGTGCTTCGAACCAAACATGTGTCACCTATATAAAAAAAAAAGAACCCA
>NW_008825251.1:1115806-1123386 GCF_000699105.1 Pygoscelis adeliae
CGAGGTCCCTGCTCCTGCTGCCCGGTGCTCTCACAGCAGGGGACTGGGGCTGGTGCTCTCACTGTGCCATGCGGGTCCCGCGAAAGAGGGGCAGTCCTGCCGGTGTGGAGGCCTCCCAATGCCCAGGGGTGTTCCCAGTGGTTTCTCCTACCCTAAGGACATCACTCTCCACCTTTGTGCCCCGTGGAGGCTGTGACCATTTGCTCTCAGGTCTCTCTTCCCAAATCAGACACCAAGCTTTGTCTCACCCGTCCTCCTGGATGTAACATCCAGGAAATACCCAAGCCCATCTTATTTCATTTCCTTCTGGCCCTCTCCCTGTCCTTGGCACTACAGTGTGTGGGAGCTGCCTGGAGAGTTGCTGTGTCTCAATCATCACCAAACCATGTGCTCAGTTTGCGTTGGTAGGGTTTGCTGTTTGTGCATGTGCTGTTCAGGAGGAAGGCTGAAGAAGGTCTTTTCTGCGGTGCGTAAGGGGATGAGGTGGCGGTTGCGCATGACCTCAGTCCTCAATCCAACACAGTAGCCATCCCAGGTGCACAGCCCATCCCTCCATGCATGTATGCCCGACCTCCATCCTTGTCCCCAAATCTCCTTGAGGCCACTGCACCACTAGCCAGAGCCTCAATGTTAAGGAGAAACCTCCATGTATGCCAGCCTGCAGAAAACCACATGCCTCTTCTTTCTCAATGACTCCAGAAGGCTACAAAGACACTCTTTTATTGGCCCAGAGGGTGGGCAAAAAGATCAGCTTGGTTAAAAAAAATCATGGATTTTCCTGTGACAACAATTCAAAGAAGGGTTTTAGTAGCTGCTGTACTGAGAAAGCCACATGCTGTGAGGTCATGAGCTCCCTGGCAGCCTGTGTTCTTTGGAGAAGCTGTTATTTACTTCTAAGTGGATTCAGGGCTAGGATAGGGCACCCACACCAGCCCCTGCACTGTCTCCCACCCCTTGGGGTCCCATAGCTGCTTGCTATTGACCAAGGCTCCAGGGCTGTGAAGGAAAATCCCTTGACATGCTCTTGATGCTTATTGGATTTTATGACCATCTTCTCCCTTTGGGAGGCCAAATCAAGACCTTTTGAATGTTTGGGTTTGGCTGAGCTGCTGATGGAGCCAGTGTCACATCCTGGGACATGGCAGGAGATCATTCCTGACACGGGGAAGGCATGTGATTTATTCCTCTGTAGGTTTGCCCTGCCTATTCACCGCCTCTCAAGAGTCTGCTGCTTTCAGAACCAGTTCCTTCCCAATGGACCTTAGCAGCTACGACAACACTCGTTGAATCCAGAGCCCTGCCCTTAGTGTAGGCTCATCTCTCTCCTTGTGGGAGAAATACAGGCTTTCCATGTGCTTGAGAGGGCTGCAGCCGTTCCCTGCAGAAGCCTCCTTCTCCAGCTCTCCAGAGGGGGTCAAGTCAAGTGTCTGCATCGTCCTCTTGCCCACCTAGCCCGCAGCGAGTCAGGGACCTTGGGGACCACCACATGTGTAGCTGAACTCCTGGTCACAGGCTAACAGTGGAGAGCAGAAAGCAAACCATGGTGAGGGGCAACCCCACAGATCCCACTGCGCCTACACCTGGTGGGTGTAGGTGCCTCCTGGGTCTGTTTGCCGCTTGGCTCATGGCTGGCCTGGTCTCCACGGGCTCTGCCCCGCAGTCGCAGCAGGAGCCCGGATGCTCCCGTGGTCTGGCATTGCTCCAGCCACTGCCCAGCATCACAGGCATCACCCGGAACAGACACCACCACAGCTCTCCCTGCCCCCAGACACACCTGTAACAGAGTCCTCCAGCCACCCTCTGCCCCAGGCCACTAGGGCCATGCCAGCACCCCATATCAGCTCACCTGTGCACCCTGGACAGCCCCCCCCCCCATCTCCTCCTACCCTGCCAGCTGTACCTCTCCTTTGCTGCCACTCAGTGCTCAGGCTCTCTTTTTGCCTCGCAGGGCAACAGCATCCCGAGAGAGGAGAAGCCCACAGCTTTCCAACACCCACAGGGTCCCCTTGTCTTTCGCCCCAAGGAAACCCCATGGAGCAGGACCGTGACCCCGTGGGGGTCCTGCCTCAGGCCCTTGCCCTGCCCGCAGTGCCCGGAGCACTCACAGTCCGGACGCAGCTCTCTGAGGTGACTCTTCTGCCAGGACACTGCCGTCATTCGCGAGCTGGAGGACGTTGGTGGTCCATGTGCTGGCTGCGGGGTGGGCAGAGCCACGTGGCAGCTCTGTGACCGTGCTCACCAGGCTCCTTGGGCTGAGGAGGGCAAAGACAAGGGTGAGTCCAGGGAGGCATGGATTAACCCCAGCCCCTTCCCTGTCACGAAAGAGTCATCCTCCTCCAGTCTCCCCCCACTCCAGGTCCCTTCAGGCCCACCCAGTGAGGGAGGGATCCAGCAGAGATGCTCCTGCCTCAAAGTACCCAGACTGCAGATGTATCACCACCTGTCAGGTTCAGAGCACATCCGTACCCAGCATCTCCCACAGGCACTCCTCTCCTCCAGCCCTCCCCAGCTCCCCATGTGCCCCTGCCTTTCCTGGGAGCAGACTGAGCAGGGCTGACCCACAGGGGACCCATCAGGGCTTGGAGAGCCCTTGCGGGGAGCCAGCCATGCAGAAAGGAGTGGTCTCAGCTCCCCAGTCCTTCAGCAGAGCAAGAGGCAGAGGCAAAGAAGGAACTCGGCACGGATGCAAGTCCATCCCTGGCTTCTCCAGCCCTGCTCCAAGCATGGCCATGGACTCATGAGCTCATCAGGAACAACCAGTCCACCATGAATGGATGGTGGTCACACTGCTGAGGTCAAATCCTCAGATATCACCTGAACCCCTGATGGGGTCCTGTTGAAATGGACAGCACCATTCCTCTGACTCCAGGGTCTCCATGGCTGCCAGAAACCAAAGACTGGGCTCCAGCTTGACGAGGGTGTCCAGGAAGGTCAACAGACTCCAGCATGGTGAGCAACTCACCCTGCTCCAAAGCAAACCTTTCGCCTTAGGACTGTTGGTGTACTTGGGACATCACACAGCTGCTCTCAGAGGCTCAGAGGAGAAATGGGGTTCAAGCCATGAAAACAGTCAGATGTGCCACCAAGCTAAAGAACAGGGCACCTTCCCGCTGCTTTCAGTCAGCCTGGCTCACTGCACCAGTGACATGCACATCTGTCCTCCCCATGCACTTTGAAAAGAGCAGCTTACACTCTGATCGGATTAGAGGAAGAAAACTGCATTGCAATAAATTCAGGGAGGGGACCAACTGCCTGGGCGTTAATCTGAGGGGACCTTTCAAGATAAGAGCATTAGGAAGTGGGGATAAAGCAGTCTTGGTGCAGGAATGGTCTGAACTGGTCTCTAGTCTGGGAAGCAGCACAGAAGAGCTGGCTGTGGCATGCCCTGGCACCTGAGAACAGCTCAGCACATCCTTTCAAACATGACCTGTCTTTCCATGCCTGCAGCCCCCTCAGTGCAGGAGATGGGAGAGGTCTAAGAAGGGCAGGGCACAGGACACAGAGGATCGCTCCAAAAGCTCATATTTCATATCAGGAGCCTGAAATCCCAAGTGGGAACAAGGACAGCACGGTCCTTATCAGGAGACCTTAGAGTAGGGCGGAATCTCGCCCCATAGTCCCTCCTTCCAGTAAGGGCATCTGGCACCTCCCAGCTCTGCACTTCAGCTCCAAGCTGACACTGGATTCCCTCCTCTGGGAAGTCCTTCTTCTGCCTCCTGAATGTGGGGCCAGAGGCAACATGCACTTTGCAGAGCTCTGCTCCTCCTTCAGAGGCATTCACCGAGAGTCATCACCGTCTGCGTGATCTCCAACCCCAACCCATGCCCCATGGATGGGACAGGAGCTCGACAGCTGCTGCAGCAAAGCAGACACAAACTGCTTACTCTCCAATGTGTTTCTCTGAGAAAGCCAGGCACCTTTTCTTCCTCATGTCCCTTGAGAGATAATCCCCACACCAGAACCAGGGGAGAGGGAGGGAATAAGAAGTGTCGACCTGTGTCCTCTGATGAAGGCTGAGGAGAGCAATCTGCTCCCACACTAGGTTTGCACCTGGAGGACCCGTGTGTCAGATGGGCAGAAGCCACCTGGGATGTGGTCAGTGGTGAAAGCGCAGGGTAGAGCCACCCCTCATGCCAGTGCAATCTGTTTGGCATAAGTGGGGACTGACAGCGCAGGGGGCAGCTCCTGGTGCAGGTTCTCATGCACTCAGCTGGCAAAGCCCTGGCTGAGTGCACAGCTTCACCATGCTCCTGAGATGAATGGAGACAGCCCTGCAGCTTGGTGTAAGTAATTGAGGAAAGAACATTTGTAAGGCAGGAGACAGCTGGATTAAAAAAGTGAAGCCCAAAAAGCAAATGAAAGGAGAATCATTGATGATGGATGGGAAAGCAGTACCCGAGTCCAGCGTTTTCCTGGATGTGCTGTTGAACAGCAGCAAGACAAGAAGAGCTGAGATCAAACCATTGAAAGAGCTTGGGCAGCCACGGGGGCTTGCAGGACCTATTGCAATTGAAGAGGAACAGTCAGCTGCTGAGCTCCAAGTTTCCCAGCCTTGGTGGGAGACCCTGGTGCTGGTCCCGCAGCCCACGCCTGGTCTGCCGACCAGTGTTAGGATCGCCGCCTGCAGAGGCTATGCATGTGGAGGTCTGCCCCAGGTGAAGTTCAGCAGAGTGACCATTACTGCCTGCCCAGCACAGCCCCTCCTGTGCATCTCCCACTGCACTTTGTCATGTCCTGGCCCTATCTCTGCAGAGCAGAAATCCCCAAACATCTGGTGCATTTTTCTTGAGGGCATTCAGAGACTGCACAGAACACACTATAAAGGTCATTACTGCAGTTTGCTTTGTTAATTGCTGCTGATCAGACAGCTTTCTTGGCAAGGAAGGAAAAAGACATTTCGGTAGAAAAAAAATAAATTGAGTTCTTAAGACAGAAGAGTTCAAAACTCCTTTTTGCACCAGGTGCCAAGCAGACATAGGCCACCCCTGCAAAGACAGGGGCTGCGACCACCAGGCAGACTGGTCGAGAGCCTCAGGATAAGTGTCATCCATGGTGCAGGGAGGGTGGAGGAGCCAAGGTGAGCCACTGCCCAAAGACTGCTGCATAGGCAGACTGGGAAGTGGTCAGACTTGTCAACTACAGAGCAGCTTTGTCTCCCCACCATGGTAAGGACAGACGGGGGAGGTCACAGCCCCATCACCCTCAACATCCCTCCCCTGTGACCTTCCGCATCCTGGCATCACCACAGCAGTTATTTGACCCTGGGCCCATCAGAAAGCGCAAACTGCTGTACCACCTTCCCTGTCTGGCATCAGGCCACCTCCACACCACCTCCATGACCTCCCGGCACAGCCCGGAGACCAGTCTCCCCACACTCCACTTCCTTTTTCTTCAGGACCAAGGCAATCTCCAGCAGGTTTCAATTCTTGTTCCCTCAGCCCCGAACACTAACCAGAGCCCTCCCGTCCCAGCTACCTCCCAAGTCATTCTCCGCCAGCTCTAAAACCCAGCTGGGACTGAGAGAGCAGATGTGACTGCCTGGTCCCAAGCAGGTCACCTGCTACAAAGCAAAGCATAGGACTGCCCTGCTTGGTTTTCTTTAAAAAACAGTTTGCTTCAGTGTCCTGGACAACCCCACGTATTCACAAGACCCTGAAGCAAACCCAGAAGCGTTTGCCAGTAGGAGGAGGTTTCCCAGACTGAGAAGCGCAAGCAGAAAGATTCATCCTAGCCCCATCATTTCCCAGTGGGCTGAGGACAGTGGCATGAGGCTGGCCCAGGGTTGTCCCCACACGCTACAGAGAGGGGTTGTATTGCCCCATATGCTCCACCATGCTACAGACCCTACCACTGCACGACACCAGTAGAAAGACCTTCCCTAGTATGTCTGATGAGCTCTACATCTGTCTTGCAACTAGGTATCATGAGGCACAGAGGGGTAATGAATTGCCAAAGAGATCACAGGGAACCAAGAGAAGACCCAGGGATGGAGCTTGTATCTCCCAAAGCCCATGCTCTTGGCCTCTTCATTCACACACAAGCAGACTAGGGGCCAGAGCAGCCGCAAAAGCATCCATCTCAGAGGGATGGGGACTCTGGGTAAGACGGTACTCGGTCTGTGCAACATTATTCCCTGAAGAAACACTCTGGTTCATCATCAGCACACTCTGGGCAGCAAGATGCACACAACAGAGAACCACCAGGCCATGATCCAGCCATTGAGGAGAGCTGCCAGGATCACTAGGGCCAGGATCACTGAAACCACCCACAAAGGACTTAAAATCCATGCTGGAATATTAGTGCTGGAGTCCAGTCCCCTAGCGCACAAATACAGCAGGACCTGTGCTCGGGGGCACTGGTGCTGAGGTCTGAGCAACCAGCTCCTTCCCTCCTGGGCAGATCTCCCACTGAGCTCAGCAGGAGATATAACCATTACCCCCGGTCCCAGGGCAGTGGGAGTCCCCCCAGGTCAGGAACCCATTAGAAAGCCATTAGAAAACCCATTAGAAATTTAACTAAGGAGAAGGTTCAAGGCACAACCAGCCCTCGCTGGGCTGGGAGGAGCCCTGGGGGTCAGACAGCTCCAAATCTAAGGGGCAAAATGACTCTGAAATTGGAGGAGCAGACAGCAACATATGGGAATCGCCCGGCAGAGACAGATCAGAGACGTCTGCAGCAGAAGAAGCAGCTCCCCTTCTGCTGGCCAAAACCTCAACTGCAGAGTCCTTCCCTCAGTGCTGGAGGGGATGGATGGTGGTTAGGAAACCTCAGGGGGGGCTCTCAGTGCCACCAACCTGGAGGACACAGGCCCCCTCCAGGGAAGGACGAGGGCAGGGCTCGAGTGCAAGGCCCTCCTGAGAAAGCTGGAGGGGGATTTATCTGCTAGCGCAGAGGGCGTAAGGTCCCCAGAGGGGAGGCATTGCTGCTCCCTGTGCAGGCCAGGCTGGATTCGGGTATTCGTGAGCTGGAAAGGACAGGGGAGATGTATTTCAGCAGCGCTTGAATTCCAGAGCTACTTCAGCATCACAGCAAAGTAAATACCCCATAAAACACTCATCTGGCAGCTGTACTGTAGTGCACAGGTTCACTCACCTCTGTTCCCAGCAGTCTCCTTCAAGATGAGGAATAACCGTTCACACTGCTGAGGATTATGACAGAAGCACACAGCAAATCCTTGGCCCCAGTAAACGCTAGTGAGAGTGGGGGGGGTCTCAGGACCCCCATCCCAGGCTGCCTGGAGGCAGTGGGAGCAGTTGCTGGGCTCACTGCCAGGGAGGTTCGAGGGAAGCAAAGCAGTGGGGCAGGAAAAGGGAGAAAACCTAAGCCTGAGCTGCAGCCCCACGTGACGCTCAGCCGGGAGTGCTGGAGGGAGAAACCATGGGTCCGCACCAGGCCCCCAGTGCACACCCCATCGCCCATAGACCCCTCCTGAGGCCACGGCCAGCATCACTGTGCTGCACCGCTGGGCAGGAGCACCACATACTGCGGCGTGGGGAAGGTGTGTCCGGGGGCTGCTGCGAAGCGGCTGCTGCGAGCGCTTGCTGTGGGGTGCTGCCATCGCTCTCCCAACTTGCCAGGCT
>NW_008825251.1:1123404-1132230 GCF_000699105.1 Pygoscelis adeliae
ACCCAGCACGTTTATTTTTGTGTTTCCAAGTTTGATCAGATCGACTCTTCCACTTTAATCTAATGAGTGCACTGAGCTGAAACAAACACAATCTGTCCGTGGAGGGCCGGGGAAGGATGTCTGGGGGCATTGCAGAGGCACCATGGGGAGCCTGCAGTACCCTGATGCAGAACCAAGCCAGTTTTGGTAGCCAGCACAGCCTGAGCTCCCACCCCTCGCCCCACACATGCCTGCACAAGTCTCCCCACTGCTCCAGGGGCTGAAGACCTGAGCGGGGAGAGGCACCTCTGGAGAGAAGAGCATCCTCCTCAGGACCCAGTCTGGGCATGGCTCTGCTGTTTCCTTCCTTTCCTTGCCCATTTCCTGTGCCGCTTGACCATCTTTCCAGCTAATTACCCCACGGTGCTGCAGGCACGAGCCACGTGGCAGCTGGCATCTGCACTGGCTCCCAGAAATGACCTTGGCCGCTCAGAGGACAGTGGGAGCCTTTTTGCCTTCCAGGCTTCCCCCGAGTCAGACAAGAAACCTTCAGCGGGAGGGACAACATGCACATCCAGTCCCTGCGGTTTGCTGCTCTCTGATGCGAGCTTATCTGCACCAGCTCTGCCAGCTCCGGAGCACGGCTGGAGGCACCAAGCCTGTGGCTCCCTGCGCTGGGATGGGTCACCTCCACAAGGACCCTCCAGCACCGACTCCCTACAAAAATTCCCCAGCAGGATTTACCACCAGTCTCAGGCTTGGAAGTTTTTCGCACCCGTGTTTTTCATACCCAGTTTCATTGCAGTAAAGCCCTGAGACAGGTTTGTTTGCATTCCTGTGGTGCGTGTGCAGTGGAGAGCGGAGCTTGGCCGCACTGCTTTGGAGTGAAGAGCTTCAGGGGAGAGCAAGGGCTGGATGTGGGGTCCTTTAGGAAGCAATCTGGCTGGATGGCATCGCTGCCAATGTCCCACTGTGCTTCTTCCCTGGTGCGAGGAGAGAGATGGAGCAGAAAGGAGGTAGCTCAGCAGAAGACACTGTCTGCAGCTTTTCGCAGCAGGGATGACAGCCGTTGGGAGCATCCAACCTTGCACCGATGGAAAGCCCCAGGAGCCCCATGGCTGGGAGACCTCTTGGGGTGGAAGGCGAGCTGTCATCTGGCAAATTGGGGGGCCTGCTCGGGCAGCAGCTGGGAGGCTGGAGGCAGGGCAGGCTCCTCCTGGCTGCCCAGCTGCCTGGCAGCAGCTCAGCTGGCTTGGCCGAGCTGCCCAGCTGGCCCCAGTGTGGACAACTCCACGCAAGTGCCAGTCACGGGCACTGCCAGGATGTGCACGGGGATGAGCTGGTCATCCGCTCCCGTGGGCAGACGAAGGGGATGTGGGGAAGGCCCCTGGCAGCTCGCCACCCTGCCCTGCTCAGAGGGAGGGCAGGCAGGAGGGTCAGGAGCCAGGGCTGAGGGACTGCGGGCTGGATACGCTGAAGGACTCCGGGGGACGGGGGCTCCCGTGGGGCTGCCCGTCCCCAGGAGCTGGGGCAGAGCCAGGCCAGTGCCCGGCCAGATTCGTTTCCACATGCTGCCTCTTACATCTTCCCTCGGCCCAAGCTTGTTTTGACCTGGGTGCCAAAGGCTCAGCAGCTTCCCAAGCTCATGTGGCACTTTGGGAATTGTGCTCTCCAAGTGCTCAGGCACTTGGGCTCTGTGGCGGGGGAGGTGCTGAACTCCTTAGGAAGCTGAGATGGTGGCACAAGCGTCCCCACCCCAAGGAGCTCAGCACCAACCTGTCTGGGGTAAGGTGGCTGTGTTGGTTTAACCTTGAGCCTCGCTGCAGTAAAGCTTTGTATGTGGATAGGTTTCCTTTAGTCTCCTCCCCAAGCAAAATCCGCCAACTGCCTCCAGCTATCACATTTGCAGACTCTTTTTCCTTAAAATAATAACTGAGTCCATGCCATGAGAAGCTTGCTCTTGCCCTGCTCTAATAAAGAGGGAAGATGAAAAGACCAGGAGAAGACTTGCTTTTGTAGCACCTCACTGTCGCTCCCAGTTCTGTGCTCTCTGTCCTTATTTCTCATTCTCCTTTCCAGGAGCTGTCTGTAACCCTTTGATAATAACCTCTTCTCTCCCAAAAGCAGGCGGTGTCCTTTCTTGCCTGCACAGCCAGAGAAACGTCACACTTTCCCTTTGATGTCAAGATAATGTATAGATGTAACATTGCGTGTATGTGTGACAAATGCAAACAGCCAGCTCTCTGTCCCAGATTTGGTAATTTAGGGAGAAAAAGGAAAAGCTAGGAAAAAAAAAATCTTAAAATGAATTCTTCAATCCACTTATTTATCCTATTAATATTTCTGTTTGTTCTCTTCCTGGTGCAAAGGTTTGGGATGATCTCCCCGTCCATCACACGCATATGGAGCTTGCCTCTGGGCAGCCTGCCCTCCCTGGGGACCTGGGACCCCCAAATGTCCAGGGCCACGGCTGAGCTGGGGACGTACAGGGCCCTGCTGATACCAGGGGCCCCACACATCCCCCTGCCCCGCCAAGCACTGGGGCCAACCCTGGTAGGTCTCTGTGACCAGAGGAGATGACACCTCGTAGCCCGGTGAGATTATGGGGCAGCCGTGAACTACCCCATTACAGCAAAACAAGTAGCTCAAAACCCATGGTTTTGCCAAAAGCAGTGTAGAAGATGGATTTGCAGGAACGCCTCATCCACCAGCAGTGCAGGTGCCAGGGCTGCCCCACTGAGCCCAGCTCTCTGGGCATCCCACATCCATGTTGGCTGAGCCTGCTGGCTGCAGCCCCTCTTGAGCCACTCTCCAGGTGCTGCTCAGGCCCCTGCTCCAGGCTTACAGGAGCCTGTGAAGCCCCCAGAAATGTCCCACTGTTCCCTCCTCACAGTCCCTCTGACCAAGGAGGGGTTTCTTTGGTCCACATGAACCAGGACATGCCTGGTTAGGACGGAGGATGAGCCCCTTCCCTGCACTGCAAGCGTGGGAGGCATCACTCCCTACAGCTACCTCTGCCCTGCACAGCCCTGGGTCCGGCATCCCAGCCCCAGCCTCCAGGAAACCTCCCCAGCCCCAAGGACCAAGCCCTGAACCCTCCAGTCCTGGCACAGCCCTCAGCTGGGTTCAGGGTGCGGTTTGGGACCAGCACAGGCAGGAACCATCCCAGGAGGCACTTCCGATGCAGCCAGCATGCAAACAAGATGGACGGGCACAAGAAAGTCTACTCTCAGACACAGGGGTCTTTCCTTGGCTCTTGGTCTCAGTGCCAGCAGGGACACATTTAATTGCAGACAAGGCATGATCTGAACACAGCAGGCTGAACAGAGCAGTGCAGGTGGCCTGCCTGCCTGCCGGGGAAGGCCCTGGGTGTGCATCCCACTTCGGCTGAGGAACGCCAGCAGCCTCCAGCCCCTGCCCCAACCCCCATGGGATGCAGCTGGGTGGTGCAGGCAGCATGAACGGTAAGGCAGGCAGAGCTCAACCTCTTTTCCTGTGGGTCTCCTCCCCCCCACACACACTCGAGCATCGTTTTTGTTTTCATCTTCACATCCTGCTTCTGCAATGGCTTCACAACCAGCCTGGCATGTTCCTGGCAGAGGAGAGGAGCCTTTACAGCCATCCCAGGGTCCCCATGCACAAGCCAGACCAGTGTGTGCTGCCGGCACACAAAGGGAACGAGTTTTGATCCTGTGGTTTATCTAAACCAGTGCCAATGCTGGTGTCAACGCTCCCACTTCACACGGAGTGGCTTGATCCAGAGCCACTCCAGGAGGGGAGGACCTGTGGAGGGCTGGCCTCTGGTTTGCCTAAACCAGGCAGCGAGTGCCTGGGGCCACCAAAACCTCCCTGGTGAGTGTGACAAGCATGGCAGGTTGGAGGGTGACGCCTGTCAGTGACGACAGGCTTCTCGTGATTACCTGCAAGCACTTGCTTACCCTGGCTTCATGAGTCACTGCTTGGGTAGCACAGCATAGCAGGCCAGGGCAAGAGCCGGGGGAAGCTCACCCACAGCAAGAGGGCCAGGACTCAGCAGACGGGCTGACCCAGCATCAGCAGCCCTGGCTGTGGCCAGGCTGGGACATCCCACAGCCAGCACACACCAAACGGCACGTTTCACTTGGGGCATGACCAAGGCAGCGCACTTGGGCACTTTGGTGGGACGCTTTTTCTCCCAGCCAGCCAGAGCCTGTCCCTCTCCAGATCCAGGCTCTGACCATGCACAAAGGTCCTGCACTGCATGGTGGCCCTGTTCCTGTGCTTTGTTCCTTGCAAGCCACTCATAGCCAGGCCTGGCTTGAAGCTTGTCTTCCAGGAACCTCTTGTTCATCCTCAAAGCAGCCTCTCCCAAGCAGACTATAACTTTATGTAAGACCAGGGACCACAGTAAGTGCAGCTCCTGAGGCTCCCCAGCTCCCTGCTCCAGCCACAATGCCCTTTCCATCCCACTGACACCTCCAGGTGGCTCTCACCACCCTCTCCATGGACGTGTGGGCAGCTGCCTCAGGGTAGAGCTGTGTGGGGGTTTGCAAGGACAGGATGAGCATCAAAAATGGAGTGTGTGGCTTCTGAAGCCTCTACATGAGTGACTCTCAAGCCTTCCTGTGAAATCACTTGCTTTCTCTTTTTACCTCTGGCTCTGATGCAGACCCTCAGCATCAGGAAAGCTGTTGGGAGCTGGACTGGGGTAAGAAGATGCCCTCACCTGCCTCATGTGCCGCTCACCTGCCCTCTCTGAATGTCCCAGACCACTCTTCCCTGTTAATGGGAATCTGGGAGAAAGGTTGAATTTATCTAAGCCAGAATCGCTAAGAGCCCTGGAACTCTGCTCAGTCATTAACTGGTGAGCAAAGCACGCTCAGTGAGTCACCGATGCTATTATAAACACTTTCTTCTAAAGACTGTAGAAATGCAGTAGGAAAGTGGTGTTCCTTGAAGTCACTGGTTGTAGCTGTTTCCTTCCATCAAGATCTCTGCTCTGTGACCTAGGATGGCTCCATCCCCCTGGCCTGCCTCATGGGCACCTGCTCCCCCCAAGGCTGTGCCCCCTGGGGCCAGGCTCTTCATGCCTGGGGTGACAACATGAGCCGCGCCTGCACCATTCCCATGACCCTTCCCGTGCTTTGCGGCTGCACCTCGTATTAAGCCATTTATAAAGGTTAATGCACGCAGGACAGATATGCTTTTCCCAGATTAATTGATGCTAAAGACACCAGCAGCAAGGAGTTGCTCAGTGCCTTTCAAAACGTGGTGAGGGCTGCATGACCCTCTCCCAGCATGCTACTGCCCCTTGGTCCCCTCAGTCTGCCCAAAGTGCCAATCCTGCCCGTCACCACTGTTAATAAACCCAGAGCTCCTATGAGCCTCAAAACCCATCATCACCTCGTGCCTGCAGGTCTGCCTGCTGCCCTTCTCCTGGCTCAGCCCCACTCCACACCATGACTACTCTCCCCTCCACTGCTCTTGCGCATGCAGGGAAGCTGCTGTGACCCCCTCTGTGAGCCTCCACCTCCATCCCCAATTTCTGCTTTGCTCCCTTGAGCATGACTTGGTGTGTCCGAGGACCACACAGAGACACTGACACTTGGGATAGGCTGTGGCCGTCACACCAAACTTCTGCTTCACATGCTGCTCTTGATGGCCACCAGTCCATCCCATCCATGCTGGCCTCCTCCCCCACCCATGCAACCTGGGTCCGCTCCTGCCTGTTCTGCTCACCGCCTTGCCCTCTGTGCACCATCCCGCCCTTTGCATCTTATTTTTCAGCTTGTTGGCTTTTTTCCCCCTTCTACTCCCAGGTCTTATTTTATCCTCAGCCTTGAAAATGCAAATGCTTACCAGCACACCTAAGACCAGACTCACACTGGGACGGGTTTGCCCTGGGGGGCTTCCCCGACCCCAGCCCATCCCAACTCCAGTGTGACCGTGCCCAGCTGGCTCGCGAGCGGTGCAAAGGGCTCCGGCTCCCACTGGCTACGCCATGCTGCCACTTCCACCACCTTGGAGACAAGCAAGAGCTGACTTGCGAGCCAGCCTGCTGCTGGGGCTGCCATGCTGATTATTTTACACTTGGTATCACAAAGAGAAATGAAAATGCCAAAACTCTGGAGAAGGAAGAGGAAGGTGTGTTGGATCAAAGAGACAGGGGAGACCAATTCTTGCAGAGACCGAGAGGACCCTGCAGAAAGCCCTTCTGCCTTATCCCTGCCTGGATGCCTTGCTGGCCAGGGCAAGCTCTGCTCCGTGCTGCCATCCCCTGTGTCCTGCCAGGCTCCAGGGCTAGACACTAAGATCTTCCTATTAGAAAGGATTACAAATTACTGTCTGATCCACCAATTAGGAAGGGAAGATGAGTGTGTTTCTGACAGTGATGTTTAGCAGCCATTTAGAAATTGCTCTGAAGGCAGCAAGGCACTGTGAGCACACCGCAGCATGGAGCCGCATCTGCTCCACACCAGCAAGCCCAGGACCACCCCGCCGGCCCCACTGCCAGCAGCTCCCTCTTGCCCTGGGAGGCTCTGCTTGACGCCATCCCCAGCTTGCACAGCTCCTGCAGCGAGTCTTGACCTTCTGCAGAGCTCGTCTGGCTCTCAAGGATGTCCCCGGGCCATTTGGCTCCTAGCCCCGCTGCCATTACTTCATATTTATTTAACAAAATTAAAACCTGCTTAGTGGGGCTAATTGAAGGCAGGGGAGACAAATCGGATCTTCATGCCACTGCCAGAGAAGGACAGCCTGGCGCTGGGCTAGAGGCCACCTGTGCTGTCTCAGGGGGATGCGGACCCTCCTTCCCGCCCACCCATTGGCAAGTCACGCCGGGGGACTGGGCATTGGTAGGCAGCAGCACAGCAAGAGCCCCAGCCTGCTCATGCCACTTCCTGGGCTTCCCCCTTGTCTTATTCCCCATGTGGCCGCTGGTGGCAGGGAGCTGGCTCTGGCTGGGGAAGGACTCCAAGAGGAAAGCCCTGACTGGCACCTCCGTGCTGCGATGGGACGCGCCGAGAGCCATGTGCGATATGCGGTCCTTGTGCGTGCAGACAGGCATGGCCATACCTCTGAGAGGACCACCCCAGCCCCGCGGCCACCGGCAGGGCATGATGGAAGCAGCCCCGTGCCTGTGCATTTTGGTGATGCCCATGACAAGTGTGTGGAGACTGCTCTGAACACCTCCTCCAGACAGTGCCCAGAGGTGAGACACTGCTCCCAGCCAAGGAGGGGCAGCAGAGCTGGCCTCAGCCCCTTCTGAACCCTTGCTGTCTCTAGCAGGGCCCCTGTTTCCTGTGTAGCTCCTTACAGGACTGGGCTCCTCTCTCCTGGGTGAGAAACTTGCTTCAGATCAAACAGGAGATCAGGTAGGTCTAGGACCATCTCAGGAACTGCTCTACAGCTTTGGCCTTCCCAAAAGTCATCCTAGTGCTGACACCCATTCCCCAGCATCACACACCTTCTAAAACCCAACCGATGGGCACAAATCCAAGCAGCTCAGCTACCTCCAGAAGTGCTCCATGCTGCATGCAAAGACTTTCCATTAGGAGAGAGAGCAAAGAGCCAGAGCTCGAAAGCATGAGCCACATCCTCAGGGCACAAGAGCAGAGGTACCCCGTACCCCTGCCCTCCACCCCTGTTATGACCCTCCTGGGACTCGACGCCTGCAGGACCCACCCTGGATGGTCTCCCACCCTGCATGGCTCTGGGTGCTCCCCACAGACCCTTGGTGCTGAGCGAGCCCTCTGGCACAACCCTGATCCAGCATCATCCAACACAGAAATGCAAACACGATGTGAAGGCAGAGGGAAGAGATGGGAAGCCTCCGACAGGTACAGGCACCCACAGAGGAGCAGCTTCATCACACAGATGAACCCGGTCAGCTTAAGGTAGTATTAGATTGAGTTACAGTGGTATTGAGTGCTTTCAATTTTAATTAAGTTAATCTACTTATAAAAGCTCTTTATGCCCATAAACATATGATCTGAGAGAGAATAGGACTTTCAGCCACATTTTTACAACATTTGAGCTTGTTTTTTGCAGACACCTATTTAACAGTGATGCCAGCACAACAGCTGGGAGAAGAGCACCCACTGTCCAAGCCACAGCTCCCTGCACCGTGCCAGTTAAATGTGGAGCAACCTCTTGCTTGAGCTGCGTGGACTTCTAAAGGAGGCAAGATTTCATGTTCCCATTATGATATAAGTTAGAAAAACTGTGAATTTCAATGGAAAAATATACATTGTGTTTTCTCTACTGGGGAGAAGATGGTGCATGCAGAACAAAGAGCTCATGGAAATGATGACAAGCCCCACTCCAGTAGAGCACCCAGGCCCACTGGGGTCTCCCTGTCCTCCCCCTGTTCCCGTCTTGAGTGGAGACGCCAGCCTGCTGGCCAGGCTCTTGCAGAAGGAGTCGTGCTGGAGCCTGTCTCCAGCCCCCAGCAGGCCCTTGTCTGCTTTGCCAGCAGAGGTTCATTTTTCCAATGCCTCCAGTTACTCTCGGAGCAGGGTGCAGGTGGCCTGGGTTTGATTCACTGGCTCCTTCCCCGGCTTGGCCTTTCCCATCACTGGGGAAAACAGGAGAGTCAGAGCCTGCTTCAGACCTGGGATGACCTCCTCAAATCCATAGGTTTGGCCTTTCTCCTCCCTCCTCCTTGTGAATCCTGTGAAATTCCCCTTTCTGAGCAATGCCAGCTGAGGTCCAGGTGCCAGAGGACACGAGGGCTCCCCGGGGAGCAGCGCCTTGCCCACGCTGGTCCTCCTTGCCTGGAGGAGAGGACAAACGGAGCCACCCTGCACAAAAACATCAGGCTGACCAGAAAACTATCCTGTCACATCTGCAGAGAGAGGAAAGAGCAGG
>NW_008825251.1:1132283-1133229 GCF_000699105.1 Pygoscelis adeliae
AAACAAGTCAAGGAAAATGACAGTCTTTTCGCCCCAGGCGAGGCAGGCTGGGTCTCTGAGGCATTTTGTGCTGGGCCAGCAGCTGCTCTGAGCATCGGGGAGAGGGGAGGGATGGACCTGGAGCTCTCTCTGGCTGGCCTTCACACAGCAACTGCCTGGGTGCTGCGGAGCAGTGGGGACCCCCTTTAAGGGGGGCCTGGGCTGGTTTCAGAGCAGAGGTGAGTCCTCGCCAGCTACAGTGATGGCTTGGTCTCCCACCATTTTGGCTTTCCAATCAAAAATGCCTCTCCCTCCAGCCTGCCCCATCCTCCAGCAGCATTGCCAAGGGCAGGAGATGCCATGTACCACTGGAGCCACCAGCAGCATCCAGCCCCACTCCCACCCCTTTGCCAGCAGCTCTATCACAGCCTGGTCCGGCTAGGGAAAACTTGGGGGTTCCTAATGCCCCTCCTACACTGGGGCCTCACCACGGGCTGCTACAAGCCACCCTCAGACACGTCCCTATGCCAGCATCGAGGCAGAACAGTCCTGCCTGCACGCCCAGGCCAGCTCACCAACGCACCCACTTGCACCGCGCTGCCTGGGGCACTGCCCAGGGCCAGCAGCCAGGGTGAGCCGGGCCTCTCCTTGCACCAAGCTCCCTGACGGCCACAATGTGCTGTGATTTCTTCTCATGGAAAAGGTCCCGGTGTGCCCCACGGTCCCTTGCACCCCCTCATGGGGTCAATTCCCTGCCCAGGGTGGGAAATGTCAAAGCAGCTGCCCTTCTCCCTCCGCTTTTTTCCTGCTGGTTATGTCATCCCTGGCTTGGAGGTGACACACACAGCTGCCATCGGCACCTGGTCCATACTGCCTGCTATGGCTGGTGGCAATGGCACTGCTTCTCTCCCAGCCAAGATATCAAATTGAGGCAAGTGTCCTCTGGTGGGAGGTCAACGAAGCCCTG
>NW_008825251.1:1133286-1134187 GCF_000699105.1 Pygoscelis adeliae
GTGCTCCCGCCAGAGCAAGCCGGGAGCCATGGCTGACTGGCCAGAGGAGCGGGCAGTGGTGCTGTGACAAGACTGAGCAGCCGCTTCTGAGCCAGTGAGTTAACCAATCTGTCCTCAGATGGGAGACAGGACCTGACTCCCGGGGAGAACAGCCTGAAGCGCTGAGCCTGATGTACATAAACATCCCTTTACACCCCTCCGAGAAAAGGAGGTTAAAGCAGTTTTACATCTCCAGTGTAAACCAGTAGATTAGTGTAAACAGGCATTTGTGGAATTAAAATTCCTTTTCTCTTTCTCTGAAATTTGCCTTGATTCATAGACACCTTGGTTGTTTCTGCAGCAGACTGTGGCAGTTACCATGAGGGATGCTCCCAGAGCGAACTCTGCAGGGAGCACCCACAGATTCACCTCAGACCTGGATGGGAGCTTGGCAGAGGGACCCTGATGGAGCTGGTGGGTGCTTGGTCTTCGCCCATCCCTGTGGAGGAACTGCAAGTGGCTGGAGGAGCAGGGATGCCAAACACATTCCTGGCTGCTGACAGAGGCAAAAATGGCCAGATTTGTTGGCTTTGATGTCAGAACCACAGAGTTCCCAAATAGCTCATCTTCTTTGGCAGGACCAGTCCAGGAGGGTCAACTGATCAACACGGGGATGTGCAGAATGCTCTGGGACAGAAACCAATAGCCAGCTGCTTAGTGCCTAGGTTGTGGTCATTAATCAATCAACGTGAGAACACTACAGGGTGTTTAGAGAAGAGCTGTAGCACTGAGCAGAAATGAACTAGGCCAAGCCAGAGCAGGCCCTGGCTTTTCTTCTCCCCCTGAAATAGCATACTACCAGCGGTAGTAGGGAGCTGCATGTCAGCAGGAGGACTAGGAGATGCATGCTACCAGGAGTCTC
>NW_008825251.1:1134229-1144236 GCF_000699105.1 Pygoscelis adeliae
TCATGGATGTTTTAAGGGACACGGCTCTGCAGGGGCAGTGCAGATGCAGTTTGGGATGTCCAGTAATGAGGTTAGGAGTGACTTGGAGGGACCCCTCCACCCCCAAGTTTGCCTGTGGGGCTTTGGCTCACAGAGGCCAGCCTCATGTCCTGCGGCTTGTCTTGCTGTGGCAGGCACTGGATTTGGTCACTTCTTCCCACAGGCGTGCAGAGTCACGGGTGCTGATCCATGCTCAGCTCCTGCCAGTATCACTTCACTGACCCCTGTCTTGTAGGTCAGCAGGGTCCACCAAAGCCACCAAACCCCACAGCAGAGGAGAGGAGACATGGTCATCTAGTAAGGAGACCAGGCAGTGCTTCTTGGAGCAGCACAGGGAAGGAGAGAGCAAACCAGTCAGGGCTCAGCGCCTGTAAGTGGCTCACCTTCGCTGGGACAAGCGGTGCCACCAAAGTAGGGCTGCTGGGCTCCCGGGGCCACGGTGGCACAGAGACTTTCTCAGCACGCTGCACAGAACAGGGCATATAGTCTAATTATATCGGCTCTGTCCCACAAAGAGGAGCTGGGAGATGGGGTGCCCTATTTACACAGCCCTCCTCTGGTCCTCAGCAGCCGCAACACCGGCGCCAGCCCGCCTCTTGCCTAGGTACTGCACATGTCCCACGTCCTTCAGCCTCATCAGCTGGATGAGGGGAGAAGCATCTCCCCACTGCCCGCACCTCCACACCCAGCGAGGCTTGCCTGGCACAACCCTGGTTGGATGTTTGCTTCTCGAGGTGGGGAAGACGGTTGCATGGGTCTGGGTCAGTGTCTGATGGACCAGCGGCCTCCCTCTATCCCACCCTCCAGCCCCTGGACTGGCTGCCCTGAGGGCTGCGAGCGATCTCACACTGCCACCAAGGTCTGAGCGTCAGACTCTGGGGGAAGGAGCCTGCCCTGGGCAGCCCAGCAGTGCAATCCCACAAGGGTGCTGGAGCTTGTGGCCTGGGCAGATGTGTCCTCACCGTACCACCTTGCACATCACCCATGCCAGGAGCCATGAAGGGGTCTGCAGCAAAGGGACTCCAACTAGCTCCAAATGGGTGGCATGAACACCCCAAGACCAACAGTGTCCTCACACCTCCGTGCCCTGATGGGCCAGGCTGGGGCAGCCCTCTCCCTGCCTGGCACTTGCTTTCCTTCTCAGGTCAGACCCTGCTCCAGGAGGTCTCATCACCTGCAGGGTGGGTTGTAGTGAACCCATCCTGCAGGGTTGTAGTAGCCCTGTGCCAAGAGCCTTTGGGGGTGGCTGGAGCTGTCAGGAGGCAATTGCCATTTCAGGCAGCACAGGATTGACAGCATCAGGGCTATGCCATGAGCACGGGCAGGGCAGGCAAACACGTCCGTGCCCATGATGGGAGAAGAACTGGAACAAACACACCGATGCCAAGGTATTCTCATGCTTTGAGGGTGCCAGGCAAGGAGACTGGGCCGGAGCCAAGGGCACTCGGAGCTGGTGCTGTAGCGGTGCACACAGAGGAGGGGGTGCCAAGGGGTTGGTGGATCCCATCCAAAGTCCTCTGGGTTCACCTCCCAGGAAGTTACTGTGCTCTGGAGGTCCTGGGCACAAGACTCCCTCTCCTCATATGGGACCTCTGGATGCTCCAGACAGTCAGCAACCTGCCCAAATGGTGCTAGATACTTGGCCCCTCTGTGTATGTTCGGAGATGCCCCTTTGACCTTCCCAGGAGCTGGTCTTGGGGGACCCCCCCTCACCCCTTGCATGGCCCTGTGCACCCCACCTCAGCCATGGCTCTGGGAGCCCCTTCTGTTGGGCTGCTGGTGGCAGGCGTGATGCACAGCACAGCCCTGCATTCTGTTGTGGTGGGGCTGGCAGGAGAGGGCTCCCTGCCAGCCTCATCCCAGGGCAGCCCAAGGGCTGGGGAATGGCTGGGGTTTGGCTGGCCCCTGCCACCAGCCTGGCAGAGGGGCTGTGGGCCGGGAGCAGATCAGGAAGCGCTCCTCACCTGACGTTATTTTGGTTGCTAGGTGATTAAATCATCCATCTGCTTATGACAGCACGGGAGAGTAGTGAGTCAGTCCCCTTCGTACAAGACAACAAAAGGTTTTTCAACTCCAGCCCACCTCCAGCCTGTCCCCAGGTCCATCCGTGCCTGCAGGACACTCAGACAGCAGAGCCTGCCACTGCGCAGGGGGAGCAGGGCTCCTGCCCAGCACCGTAGCCCAGCACCCCAGAGCAGAGCAGCTGCCAGAGGCAGGCAGGCTGCCATGGGGCTGTGGGCATCTTCCAACACGTTTCTGGTGAACAGGACCTTCGTGGCATCCTGGAGAGCACAGCTGGGCAGCTGTGTCCTCACTGTACCACCTCGCAGGAGGGTTTTGCTTTATTGCATCTAGAGCAAGTTTGAGGGATCAGATGAGCCCCACTAGAAGCAACGGGAGGTTTGCTGTTAGCCCCCCGGGACAGCCCAGCACCCCCAGCGCAGCAACCCGAGCACCTTCCCCCTTCTGCAGGCTCAGCCGCGTCCGCCGCAGGGACGTTGCTAACGTTGCACACATGGAGCGGCTGCGACCATGCGCTTTGGGAGCAGAGCCCAGAGAAAGCCAGCAGGCTGCTCGGGAAGAGCAAGGCAGAAAGGCAACAGTTTGGGAGAAAATAACATTTTCATAAAGTGTTTGAAGTCTTTTGGAGGAGGAAAGTGGGAAGGAAGAGCACTTTTGGAGGAGGAAAGTGGAAAGGAAGAGCGGAGCCTCCACACGCGTGTGTGTGTGTGTGTGTGTGTGAGAGAGAGCGAGCGCGACAACAGGAGCCTCCCTCCCCGCCGAGAAGAAACCATCTCAGTCTCTCAGGTTTTTGGAGAGTGTTAAGACACTGGGAAATTAAAGCAATGCCCACAAAATGTGTTCTGGAAGTCCAGTTTTCATTAGTAAGGCTCTGAACCACATGTAGCTGCTGCACAGACCCCTCTGCTGCCAACCGGCATGTGCTGAGCCAGGGGACCAGCTGCTGTGTGAGGTGCTGGGGGCTGCCCAGGACCCGCATCCCCTGCCCACACACAGCTCACTAGATCTGAAGCTCACCAGGACCAGTGGAATCTCCTGTGAGATGCATGGGCCTTTGCGGGAGCTTCAGCGGCCACATGGAGCTTTGCTGCAGGGATGCAGCTGGGAAGCCACCCCAGGGGCTGCACACCCCCTGCCCACGAGAGCCCCAAAAGGAGAAGCCCTGCAACAGGGTAAGGAGCACCATGCACGGCAGAAACGGGGCAAAATCATGGCAGAGCAGCTGGGAGATGCCCAAAACTGACTTTGCCTCCTGCCACTACAGGGGAGCAAGTGCAAAACACTCACTGCCTGTCACATCCCTCCCACCCCACACACCCTGTGCCAGGGGCTCAGCCAGCACCGAGACAACCACAGCAGCACCCCAAATCCAGCGCCCAGCATCCCAAACCCCGGGAGCTGGGCTGGTGGCCTCCCCACTGCTCTCCACAGTCCTCCCAGGTCCCCCGGCAGCTATCACAACTTCTTAGTGCAAAGAGACTCATTAATGAAGTGGAAAAGGAGGAGGAGGAGCAAGCTGAATGGTCTGTCCTAGGGGACAGTACAGCAAGGAGGAGGAGGAGAGCACTCAGCATTGATCTCAGGATATGCAGCCACCAGAGGGAGAATGACTGTCCAGAAAATAACTGGGGGTGGAAAGGACGAGGGGTCCAGCTGGTTGGGCAGCCTGCCCGGAGGGGCTGCCAGCAACGGTGGAAGCCAAAGAGGTGTGGGCAGGAGGGGAGCAGGGCAGGGATACTGCCTCCAGAGCCACACAGCTGCCACCAGCGCCCCATCCACAGCAACCTCCACCAATAGGTAGCTTGCTGAGCTTGCAGGAAGCAAAGCGAGGCCTGCAGAGCCATGGGCAGGAGGGCTGCGTCCTGGGAGATACCCATGGCATCACAGGAGAAGCCTCCCCAAGGCTATCCGCTCCATCTGCACTCCCTGCCCTGGATCTCGGGTCTCTCCATCCTGCGGGGTACCACCACTTTGCCAGCTCCCGGCACCCTGGCGCGGTGGTGAGCCTGCAGCTCGCCAGCAGCAGCACTGGCGGAGGGAGGAGGACAGGCTGGACTGTGTGGGAAGGACATTTTTCTTTAGCATGTCGGTTCCCCGTTTCCAAGCTGTCTTTGCAAGGGCCTGGCTGCTGCACTTGTGGGCAGCACTGCAGAGTGGCGGGGGGGAGCGGGCGCTGGGCTCCTCCTGGCCACTGGCGCCTGGCCACCAGCCCCTGGCCGGCTCGCCCCTGGGCAGAGGGCATGGAGGCCCCAGGAGCGGGTCTGTCTGCATCACACGTGGGCCGTGCCGGAGGCTGTCAGGGAGCAATGGGAGGGGAAGGTTTCCCTCCCCAGCTTGCAGCTCCAAGCAGAGGAGTGGAGACATCGGAGTGGAGACATCAGAGTGGCAGGGGCTGCACGGTCAGCAACTCCATGACAGCTGCTCCTCCAGCTCCGAAGCCTCGCATCGTTCCTTGGGTCCCCAGCACCAACTGTTTCCAAACCTAGGGAGCCCTGGTCTGCAGCAGCCTCCCATCCCCATGTCACACGGAGGGCTTGGCTCCCCATGGCTCAGAGCCCATGACCTTGGCCTCCACTGCTCCTGTGACAGGCAGCGGGAGGGCTGCTCTCCTCTGCTCACGCCCTTCAGGGCTCAAATCCCACAGGCAGACCCATCTGACCCCCTCAGGCCAGGACTCCCACGCCTGGCCAGCCCTAGGAAATGACTGAAGAGCTCATTGGGAGCTTAGGTGCCCCTGTTCCTGCCCAGCCCTGCTGCCCCGCATCCCATCGCGGAGGGCACGTACACCTTCAGTGAGCATCACCCTCTCATGCTCAGCTGGGGGAGAGGACATCGGCCATCGTGCTGTGGTGGGTCTGTCTGTCCATGCACCTTCAGCCTCCAGGACATCCAGCATGCTGCCTGGAAAGTACAACCTATGCCTAGCATGGAAATGGTTTTCCCACCCCAGAGCCTTTTACCCACAGCAAGCAGTGACTAGGCAGGGAATCACACCAGTGTTTATGAACTGACAGGCTGAGAAATCCTTTGCATTTCAGCCAGCTGAAACACTTCCTCAAGACATTGCTAAAAGGATTCACTGGACTTCAACCTCTTCCCAAACCAGCAGCAGTGTCCAGCTGAGACAAAAGCAGGGTGGGTTATTTAGAAAATGCCAGACTGACCCTTTCTGATCATTTGGAAAATTGCCTTACTGTTCAGAACACAAAAATCACTGGAAAAGGGACCTTGTCCCTTAAACTGTGTCTGCTCAGTCCCAACACCAGCCCCGAGTACCAGCTGCCTTGGCAGATGTGCCCCAGGAGGAGGGTCCCAGGGGTCCGGGCTGCTCCTGCCAGGCTTGGTGCTCCCTGGGGTCTCGTCAGGAGCTGATGAGAGGCACCACCGCCCCTGCAGTTTAGGTCCAGCCAAGCATGGGTGCAAGGCAGCAGGTCCCAGTGGGCACAGGTGATGAACGCCTGGCTGAGGTGCCCATCTCAAGGACTTGCCCGAGTCAATGAACCCCCAGCCGAGCCACCCCTTGCACCTCTCTGCCATGGGAAGGATTAACCAGACGAGGGAAACGGCAAGGGAGCGTCAACTTCATTCCCGCAGCGAAGAAACTGTGCCATTAAAATCCTCTCTCCTATGACACACACTGAGCTTATTTCAGTAATAGTTTGGCAGGGGAATAACATTAGTGAGCCTATAAATATCTCGTGGGGTGCTGCTCTGCTGATGGAGCAGGACGTGGCCCTTGCCCACCCCAGTGTCAGCCCCAGCAGCCTCCCAGGGAAGGCACAGCCATCACCATCACTGGAGCCAGCAGCTGCCTGGCCCTGCCCCGAGGGTGAAGGACAGAAGGACATGTTACGGCAGGGCTGTCCCAGGGCAGCCCCAGAGGAGAGCAAGGAGCTGAGAGAGAACCACGGTAGAAGGGAATGGGGCAAGAGCTGTTTAAGTCCTGGCAACACCAGAGGGGACAGAGCTGAGCCAGCGGGAAGACCGAGGTAAGAAGATGGTGGAAAGCATTAGCATCCAGAGGATATTTCCAAAGCAAACTGCGAGGCTCCCCGCGGCTGCAGCCAAGGACTTTGGTCTGACTCAAATCAGCGCATTTGACACACACTCATCCCGTCTCTGTCCTCCTCACGGGGCACCGCAGGCACAGAGGGGTGTCTTACATGAGAGGAGATGGCAACTGAGGCTCCTCAGGGCACAAGCTGATGTCCTGAAACATCCCAGGGACATTCACCTCACATTCTTCCCAGGCTACAGGGCACGGAAGGAAGCTGCTCTCTGTGAAGCCCGGGCCATCAGCTGGGCCATCCTGGGCACCGAACGTGAGAAATCAATGACCCACCTCCAGTGCCAGCTCCTCTACCAAGGCCCTGAGACAATGTGGATGAAGAAAATACCCTGTCACATCTGGAGGGATGGCAAATGGAGGGGATGAGGTGGGGAGGGAGAGAGTCCCGGCACCCCAGCCATGCTGGCCAGCCACCATTGCAGCGCTGTACAGTGAGTGGAACGACTGGAGCTGCGGTGCTGTCACGCATTTGTCATCTTACAAGCAAAATTGTGTGGGTGGCCCCTGTCCTGCCAAGACACATTGAGACAAATGGCTGAGGGATTTAGGTATTAAATACTTCATGTAAGGGGACTTTCACGACACTCATCATGGGTCTCATACTGCTCCTCCTGAGCACAGAGTTAAGCCAGTGCTGAGTAGTTTTAATACTCCTGCCTTGTACATATTTTATATACACACCGAGCTGCCACCTACCTTCCCTGCTCACAGGCCAGACCTCTGCCCACCTGCAAGTGTCAACACCGTTCTTCAAAGCTCCTGGGTCCCTCCCACAGAGAGAGCTCCTCCAAGTCCTCACCAACTGGTCTACGGGCAGCATGGGAGATAAAAGGGGACACTAAACCCAAAGGCAGTTGCTGGGGGCCTGAGGGAACGGGGTGCCTCAATGTAAGAGTCGCCCAAGGGATGTGCAGAAGGGTCCACGCCCCCCAGGGAATGCAGGAGCCAGACCCAGGGGACATCTAAACGATCCTGCAGCCGTCAGAGTGTAGGTTTGTAGCTGCTTGTCACCCCCCCTGCCCCCATCCCCAGAGGGCATAAAACCACCGAGATCACCATGACAGCTCTGGAAGTTGTATGGTGCTTCCTTCAAGCAGCTGGAAAGCTTTGCAAAGAGCTGCAGTGAGCCAGGCCTCATTCATGGAAAGCTCTCAGGAAAGGTAATTTTCCTGACAGCCCGTGGTCTGAACCCACCAGACAGCCATTAGAGCTGGGAAAGGTTGACATCCGTGAAAGCCTGCTTGAGCAAAACCAGAGCTGGCACATTAGGGTTCAGCCTCATGGGAACTTTCCTTATGCAATGTCTTTGCAAGCAAGAAAGGGCTCAGGACTCCATTTCTCTTGCACATGCAAAACCATAACATGAGGTCACACGAGGAGCCCACTGGAAATTCTGCTAACAGTTGCATGGTTCTTGTAGCCAAAGGCGCTACGCACAGAGGAACCGAGCTAAGCTCCCAAACAAGACATGTAAGCAGATGCAAAGTGTGAAATACTGATGTCTTCTGCAAAGCATTGTCATTTTTATGCCATAGACAGCAGGACTCACCAAGTCCAAGCTGCAAGAGGTTGGTGCAAATCTCAGGGAGTGTGGTTTCAACAAAGCTTTGCTGTCATGTAGCCAGCTTTCAGCAAGATACAGCGCCTCAAGCAATGGCTCGTGCTGAGGGCTTCCCTCACATCCCCAAACAGAGGAACTGAATCTTCACTTCCATTTATTCTGTATAAACCTAAAAACAACACTCCAAAATGAAGAATAATCAAGCAGACTCCCTGCTCAAAACAACTCCGATCATCCCAGCTACGCCCTGTGGTCTGCCTGCAACTCTTCTGCTTTCAGTAAGTATGGACTGGAGTCCTCTCCTCAAAAGCAGCCTCCTCATGGGAAGGGCGGGTGATGTCTCAGCCTGACCTAGGGTGACTCAGCACACCTTACCGTGGTCCAGGAGGCCAAAAAGGCTGCCCAGGGCTGCAGAGCCACAGGAAGGGGCTGCCCGCTGCCTCCAGCCCCAGGCACAGTTTGCCAGAGTGCTTGGCCAGCTGCAGCCTCAGTCCTGGGTACAACGGATTCAGGCTGGAAGACAGCGAGAAGAAAAACCATGCTGAGCTCCAAGCTCAAAATCAGCACCTTGAACCCCGTCCAAAAGCAAATCGGAAGTCAGCGCAGCTTCTGGCAACCAGGTGCTGCCTCGCCTGTAGCTGATGCCGCTAAGCACAAGCTGATGACTTCAGCCTGAGCCATGGGCAGCAAAACCAGGGACGCAGGCGGCTGCAGTGGCATGGGGGTCCTCCCGGGGACACTTTCTTGCAGGCTGCTCCCCTCCTCTGCGGATGGTGAAGGGATGATGTGGGCACCAAGGAAAGCAGGCTGCCATCTGGATCCAGGACTATTCATCTCTGACGACGGCAGTAGCGGCTCAGTGCTTGGGAGAAGCCTGATTGTGGACAGATTAGAGGGGACACAGCATGTTCATTTCTATCCATGCTGCGCTGCTATTACCCAGTCTGAAGATAAAGCCTCATTTTTCATGCAAAGATGCACAATGGTTAACATGAGAAAAGCTTGCCCGGGAGGCATGCAGGTATCAAACCAATTTCAAAACGGGTCTCCAATTACTACTGATGTTTATTTGATTTACATTTTTTTCTGGCTTGCCAGATGTTTATGCTCCAAAGGTGAAATTCAGCCCGGCGCCATTGGACTGGCATGAGGGTGTAAGGAGGTGCAAAAGCCTCCTGCTGCAGAGTGGCATGTTTCCCTTGAGCTGCTCTATGCCTTCACCACTTGCAGCCGTGCTTCAAACTGTACCCGTACGTCAGGTACACCAAGAGGAGCAAGGGAGCCAAGCTGCTGCAGAGATCAGAATTGGGCTTGCACACACCAGCTGCCAAGCCCAGATTTGGAAAAGCCCCATTTTCCTGCCGGCGTAAGAAGCAGCCCCGTGTCTCGGGAGCAGGAGTGGCGGCTCCGACCAAGCATTAGCTTCCTGCAGGAAGCCTCTGGGCTGGCTCTGCTTTGTGCTTCCTCAGAGGAGAAGCAGTCGGAGGCGGATTCACAAGGCTCTGAGAGTCCATTTTGCAGGAAGTGCTCCAAGATGCCCAGGTCCTGTAAGCTGCCAGCCCCCATTCATCTGCATGGACACGTCTGCTCACGGTGCAGCAGGTGCTGGCCCTACACCAGGATGGTGGCACGGTGTCGGGAAGGTCACCAAGGTTCAGATCCTCAAAGGCATGTTGGTGCCAAACTCCAATCGAAATGATGGCAACAAGGCTCTAAATCCTGCTCCTGCCTGGGCCTCATCCTGGACCGGGGCTTCCTAACTACATGACGGCAAAGGCCTGTAGGAGAGTTTGTTCTGTGGCATCTCTCTCCTGGAGGGGGACTCCATGGGGAGGGACACTTGTCTGCCCCTCCAAAAGTCTAACGTGAGTGTAATGACCCGACCGCCTCGGGGCTGATCCATGCCATTGCTACAGCCAGAGGGGCACGCAGGGAGCCTGCATGCAGGCCCCATCCACAGGGGAACAAGAGGGCACTGCCTTGCCAGGCGCTGCCGCTTGCTGCCAGCTGGCTCTGTTTCTCCGCAGCCCCTCTGGCTCTGTGTGATCCGGTGCAAAGCAGGAGCACCTTTACACAGGCAAAACCTAGCGGGCAGCGGGGGCTGAGGTTCAGGCTGGCCACCCTGCCTCGGCAGGGCAGCTCTGCCAGCGGGCACTGCCTGCCCGGACAAACAGCACAGCGTGCGGATGCCTGTCCCCGTCCCAGGGAACGGAGAGGGGGACATTCAGGGCCCAAAGGAAGGGAGGGGAGGGATGAGCTCTGCCTTCCCCCTCCTCGGGACGCACACAGCCAAACGCAGGCCGGGGCCACGCTCAG
>NW_008825251.1:1146370-1171762 GCF_000699105.1 Pygoscelis adeliae
ATGCGGAGGCTCCAGCAGCACCGAGGCGATGCCCATTCATTCAGCTTGTCCCCCGCAGCCCTCCCCTTCCGCCCCGCGCTTCCAGCCTCCTGGATGGAGGTGGCTAGCGATGCTGCAGCGGTACCCAGAGCCCCCGGAGAGTACAGTGCGGAGAGGAGGGAGGGAGAGGAGGAGGAAGGAGAGCAGAAGGAGGGAAGAGGAAAGAGAGAGAGAGGGAGAGGGAGATGGCTGCCCCCAAAACCAGAGCTGGATCTGGAGAAGACTCTGGGATTTCCACAAGGAAATCAGGGCAGGGAGCGGAGCAGGTCCGGCACAGCACCCTCCATCCAGCCCGGCACAGCACCCCGGTACGGCACCCAGGGATGCTGTGAGGGTGGCAAGGGCAAGCAAACGCCCGGGGAATGCAGGCGGTGGGCACGGCCCCGAGCAGGGCCAGAGCGGTGTCAGGGCTCCCCTGCGAAACCGAAATGCCCTCCTCCTCTAAGTCAGGGCTGACACCAGCCAGGGGGTCACCAGCCACCCCAGCTTGGCTTTAAAGACATGTGGAGCTCAGGGGCACCTTTCGCCCGTGTTGCCAACCCAGTGCACAGAGCCTGCGTGCTTGGCCCTGCATCTGCCCTTGCAGCCTCCCAGCTTTGCCATCCTCAGATGGGGCTCCTCCACCCCCCTGCACAGCCAGGACCCGCTCAAAAGGTACTGGGGTCCATGTGTTCGGAGGCCCAGAATAACGTCCTGCACACCACATCAAAGTTGCTCAGCTTTTCCTAATCTGGGTCTTGCTTAACCCTCTGGAAAATAATCCACTGACCATCTGCCACAGTGATTCTTCATTGCACAATTGCACATCGCACAAATTAGGCTCAACTGTTCACTTACTTCTCCTCTTTTGCCCATGGCTTTTGGCCACTCCATTGCATGTGTGTCTTCCTAGGCACCAGCTTGCCATGGGCTGGGGGTGACCTTGCCAGGCCTGGCAGCCAGCACCGGGCTGCAGGCAAGCGTGCTTGCTCCTCACACTTCCTCTGATCTTCTTAGGATGCTCTGCTCCTTACTGGGTGGAAGGCATTCCCCCCGGCCAGCCTGCCTGACCGCCATAGTCCTCTCCTGCGGAAAGCTGAGGAACTTATCTGGGGGAAAAGCCCCCCTATTCAGATGCCCCTTTGAGGTGTGTGCAGGACAAGCAACGAGCTTCTAAATACACTGAGCAGATGGGTCCGTGTACGATGTTGAGCAAGAGCTTTTGGATCACTTTCCCCTGTGGTGAATTCACAGCCCGGCCTCGGGCAGGTCAGGTATCTGTGGTTTCAGAGGTGATTGCTAATTCACGGACCTTGCTGCTTTGGGAGGCCTGACCAGAGCTGCCCCATGAGAAAGTGAGGTGTTTGGAGAGCTAAGCAGTGGTCATTTCTAAAAACTAATGCCGCAGCCGCTGTGCACTTCCGTTTCCGTACCTAGAGGCTTCAGGGTCGGGCCTGAGGGATAAGTACAAGATGCTATGAGCAGCTGTCATGGTTGTTTTCTCATCGCTTTGCCCTAGTGCTTTTGCAAATGGAGAGCTTGGCTTTCTGGGGAAGAGGCTTCATTCTCTAAGGAAAATGGAAATATACAGAATTTTTTTTTCCTTCCTGTAGCAGATTCAGCAAAAGTGCAGCTGCCTTCACAGCCTTGAATACAGAATTGACCATTCAGTTCATCCCTAAGGGGAAATGACCAAGTAGAGAGGAACAACGAGCCCCCTCTGCACCCTCTAAAGGCTTTCTTAACCCAGGCGTTTTCCTCTCCCAAGTTTCAGGGGTGTCTGGCTCCCTTTGCAGGGCAATGAAGGCTACCCGCATGCCTTCAAAACCCGTCTCTAAATGCCTATCAGCTTCAAAATGGTTTTTCTTCTTAAACTGAAATTTGGCAGGTTATTTGTCAATGATGGAGCCTGGGGCCTGGAGGCAAGGGGACAAAAGAGAGCAGAAGCTGAGTGAATGGCTTACTTCGAAAGGCACCAAGCTGTTGCAGAGGCAAAGCGCATTTCATCTCTGTCAAAGGCAAGCGGGCTTCTGGATCCCAGTGGTGGGACCAGTCAGTCTTGAATCTTTTGGTTTTGAGGGGCGATGCCTTTTCCATCATCCTGCCTATTCTACAGCCCTCTCGAGCCTTATGTCAGCCCCAAATGTCTGAGAGGAAATGCAAATGAAGGCATGAATAATGCTATTTATTGCTGATTTTACCATGAGTAAAAGGCCACTCGGTGTCCTAAGAAGTCGACAGCCAGGTGCAGTGCCCAGGGTGATGGAGAGCGGCCCTGGCAGGCTGGCATGCTCCCCTGTTGTGTTTTTAGTTAGCAACCCAGCAAAGCCCATGTGGAGGAATAAGATGGTGGAGTAAGGAGGGATATTGGGCATGAAGGGCAACTGCAAAACAGCCCAAAACCTCACTTCTCAGGTGTACAGGAGTTCAGAGGAGACCTGGACACTAGCAGGAAAGTTGCAGGGAGCCACAGAGGCTTTTCCAAGTGAAGACAAATGGCTCCCATTCCTGGTGATAAAGGAGGGAACATCAAGGGGGCATAGGACAAGGTGACACATTCAAGGCAAAGGGGAAAAAATCTTTCCAGGAAACAGTGTGATGAGTATTTGTTAACATGGCTGCTGTTGTCAGGCCAGAGAAAAGAGTGTAGCAGTAATCAAATGGCAATGTACTTGAGCCCGGACAAGTATTTTAGCTGGAGGAATTGGTATGAAAGGCTTTATCTGGAAGCACTGCATAAAGAGAACGTGTGGGACTCAGGCATGGCTGGGATGAGGGAGCTAAGCTCAAGGTGGAGCAGAGCAGTGCAGCACGGAGGTCTTGTCTGCTCAGGAGACATGGGTTAAGGCTTGGTGAGAGGTGATGAACTCTGCTCTCACTGTGCTGAAATTGGGCTGATGGGCTAGACCTCCAACAGGAAAAGTCAGCCTGGCTGGCTGATTTTTTTGGAAAGAAAGAAAAGTCTGGCACAGCACGGTAGATCTGAGAATCACCATAGAGATAGCGGTTGGAGTTAGTGGGTGGTGGAGATTACCCAGAGATAATGTGTGAAAGGAGAACAGAAAGGGCTGAAGGACAGGATGCTGTGGGCATCCAGCAGAAGAGGGAGACGGGCGTAAGGAAGAGGCAGAGAAGCAGAGATGAGAAAGGCAGGCAGAAAACCAGGGAAGGACATCAGAGAAGCTCAGAAGGACCAGCTTTCTAAGTCAGTGTGGCTAATGTGTGGAGACCAAGAGAAAGATCAAAGACGAAGGCTGAGCACAGCTTTGAAACCATCACGAGAAACCTGGACACAGGGCTCTGTGCTGAGCAAGTGGGACAGAAGGCAGAGACAGTGTGCGTGTAGAGGTGGAGAAGGCCTGGGGGAGATGGGGCAGCAATCTGAGGGGATTTCTGCAGGCTTAGAGATGTTTGTGCTGTAAGCCTGAGGGGCCCTCGCACAGGTTAGGGAGAGAGCAGAGCAGAGAAGAGGGAGGGTGTGAGGGGGCTGTTCCCGTGGGAGGGAGGGGATGGGGTTGCCAGGAGAAGCAGAGAGATCCAGAAGAGTCCCAGCAAAATGGCAGGGGACATTTGTCTTCCACAGAGCAGCAGAAGAGGACAAGGGTTGGCAAGTCAGGAACTCTTACATCCCTTATGAAGAACAGTGGCAGGATGCTGTGTGGGAGGTCAATTCACTGAGAGGAACAGAGTCATTTAGGGAGGAGAAGGCAGAACCAAATCCAAAAGGAACTGTTTTGAGTTGAGGAGTTGGCTTGAGTTTGGGACTTGTGCTATGGCACTGTATGAGCAATGGGCACTTGGAGTGTGTGAGAACAAAAGCCACCCTGGTCCCACAAAGGCCCTTCTATTTCAAGTTTTATTCTCCTGGAAGTTTAGCCAGTGAATGGCTTTGCAGCCTACAGGACAGTCTTTGAATGTAGCTTGCAACTTTCTGCTGTTAAGCAGAAACAGTTCCTCTGGCACTGGATTGCTTCAGTCTCCAAGGGTGACATAATTTGTCAAAGATGCCACTGAACATTTCCATCATACTGGACCAAATGTTCACTGCCAACAGGAGAAATGACCCACCTTGGCTCTGCATGGGAAGCAAGCAAAGCTGGGGAGGGAGGAGAGGACAACATATGGAGAGGGAGGTCAGAGGAGAAGGAGTAAGTGAGGTGGCAGTGTAGAGTGATGGATGCAGTGCTGCGCATGCACAAAGCAATATTAGGGCTGTTGAGTCTATAGAACCCTGAGACAAACAACCATGACTGACTTAGGACCTGGGGGAATAAGGAGGAGACACAGTGAACCCAGATGAGGGCATTGCAGGGAAGTAGCCATGCATGTGTGGGGTCCAGACCCCAGTGCTGTCAGACACATGGAGGGACAGAAAAGGGGAGATGCACTGAACACAGGATGGATTGGCATTCTCCAGGCTCATGAAGCTCTGAGCTATGTGGCTTTTCCAGTCAGATCCTACAACCCCCTGCACATTCAGGGTGCTGCAGATACCTCTGGAGACCACTGAGGGGTGAAAGGCCAGAAAATCTGCAGTGGGCTGTAAAAGATCAGAGGTGCGTGCACAGCATGGTGCAGACCTCCTGCACCTCCCAGCTAGGCAGAGGGCAGGCCTGCTCTGCTTTGATCTTCTGTCAACAAATCACTCAGAATTCAACTCTTCTCCTCTCTGCTCCTTGCTGAAATCAAACACTGGTGGGTAACAGCCTGTTAACTTAGCCACATGCTCAAAACCTCAGCCCCAGTCTTCCTGTCCTCTCTCTGTTCTGCTCACAGAAAATGTCTCCCTCTGCCTTGGTCTTGGGTGGCAGCTCTTGCAAAGTCTGTTTCACCAAGGAGGAATGGTCCATCAGACCAGCATCTGCTACCCTTTGTCATAAAATCCCTCCTAACCAGGTAATGGTTCATTCCAGGCAATGTGGCTTCACTGGAGGCTTGAAGTCCACATTCTCTCTGAGGACAGATGGGGTTGTTATTTCATGGGCACCTACAGGCAGAGTATGGGTCTCTTACCCTGCCTGAACAAGCTGGAGACCATCAGCACATCTGAGGAGAGACACGTTCCACACAGACAAGATGCGTCACCTATAGTTATTGATATCTTGGAATAAAAAATATCCTGTGCCCTACCTCAGAGAGTATGCAAAAGAGGGCACACCAAGAACTGAATACCCAGAAGGGTGAAATAAGTGGACTAAACTCAGTCAGACTCTCACTGTCACGTTTGCAATGCACCAGATTCAATTCAATACATGATGAGCCACGCAATGAGCATAGTAGGACTGAGAGTATAAGGCCATATCTAGTTATCTGAAGAGATGCCAGGGAGGAAGGCTGAGGAGTAATGGGACAAAACTGAAGGAAAGAGCTTAGTGAGATTCAGAAAAAAGCTCAGGCACTTACGGAGAAGAGGAGCATCTGCAGTCACATTAGGCCAGCGAGGGAAGCAAACAAGGGACAGCAGACCTCCTGCTACAGACCAAGAGCCGCTGGCCAGCTGGGATCCGTCCCCCACAGGACAGGAGTGCACAGTTAAGCACATTAGAAGTGTATAACGACTTCCTTGGGAGCGTTTGCCACGAGCCACTGCTGGACGCACAGTGTCGGACCAGACGGGCCATCAGCCTGCTCCAGTGTGACTGTTTGCACGTTTTTACTGCAGGAAACCATGGCTCAGGCGTTAGGAAACAGTTTACGATACACTCCAGCTGTTCCTCGAGAGATACCGGTATATTTAGTACCTGCAAAGCTCTGGGTAATATTCTATGAGAAATGAGTCTGTACCAGGAAAGGAAGAAGGAAATGAATGAGGCAGCTTCAACCTTCCTTCCATTACTCAGGAGCTCATCTTGCTGCCACACTGACCACAGCCAACGGGCAGTTCTGCATCTGCTGAGCAGGGGAGCAGCTTCACCCGGCAGCCGCGGAGCGCCTGCGGCTACAGCCCCTTCTCCTGCTAGACCAGGGCAGGGGAGGCCAGAGGTACAAGGGCTGTGCAGGGGGGAGCGTGCTGTATCCATCAGCACCTCTGACCTGCAGGATGGCCCAGCCCAGAGATGCCAAAGCTTTGCAGGGCTTTGCTCCTAGAGACTGTCTCTTGCTGCTCTCCTCTGCTGCCAGCCTGGCTGAAGAGCTCTAGGGGAGGTGCTGCGAGCAAGAAAGGACAAAATACTGTTTTGCGAAGAGTGCAGTGAGTCAGTCAGCTAATTTGAGGCAAGAATCTCTTCCAGAAAGGAAAAATAAGGAGGAAGCTGCTTTTTCTGTAAGGATGAGGCCAGGCAGGCTGGATGGCAGCGCCTGCAGAGCTGTGCAAGCGTCTCTGCTCCCTGCCTCCTGCTGCATTTTGTTCATATGGGCTCTGGGCTGCATCTGCATGCTCCCATTTGCCCACTGAACAAGGGGCCAAGTCCTCAGGCTGTGGGAAGTCCTGGGCTTGACCCACAGAGAGTAGCCAGGGCTCCATTCAACCAGGGATCGGACTGCAGTTTCAGAGCATCTTACCAGCTCTGATAACAAATTTCATTCCCGCATCATTTTACGTTCAGTCTCCGCTACTCCGGCAGTGCTGGGGGGTGGTGGGGTCCTGGGTCAGCCACTCTGCCTTGGTTTCCGTCTACCTTAACTGCTAAATTAACCACCGATGAGTGTCTGTGCAATGAATGGTGAGGTGGCCCTTTCTGAGGCTTTAAATACAGCAGTGAGGATGGACGCTGGGTACCTACATATCACAACTGAGATCGTTCTCTAGATGCTTGTTGCTTGGCAGCCAAAGGCTTAGAAATGTCAATTTCTAATTAAAACCATGCACCCAAAATCTACACACCCTCCTCAAAACCCAGTATTTTTATACACTGCTCTCAGCTGCAGTGGGCATGATATAGCTCTCAGCATGCGAACATCCAGGAACAAGCCACGTTTCTGCCAGGGAGGATGCAGGTGAGATATATGCACCAGCTGAGCAGAAGTGCATTCGATAAGAAAAAAAGATGCAACCTGATAAGAAGGGAGATTGAGGATGTGACCCAGAAACAGAAATGAAGAAGGCTTCACTGGTGCACACAACAGGCGCAGCAAAGCCAGCGTGCTAATCATAAAAATGACGGCAGCGTAATGTCACTTTCCCACGTGAGATGTAAATGCCGGGGCCTGGACCTGGGGACAGGCTGCACGGAGGAGCTGACAGCCTGACTTTGCCAGGGCAGCGTCTGCAGGCAGGGCCAGCCAGGCAGCATCCCTCTCCCCTGGGTACCTGTGTCTTCTCCCAGGGCCAGGATCCTGCATGGTGACTGGTCAGTGCTTGCTGAAAATGGGGTTTCCTTATAGCAACTGGTGTTTGCAACACCAGGAAGCTGGGCCTAAGGGTGAGCTGATATGTCCAAGGTAGCGCGGCTCTCACCCAGCCCGGTTCCTGGTTCTGCTCGGGCAGGAGACACAGTAAACCCAGACCCCTGTGGCACCAGTCCCCTGGCAGAAGCAGGAGGTAACTCCACGGTGAAGTCTAAGCATGAAAAAAATCAGCCTCACTGAAAAGTAAAATAAGATAAATTACTATTTTTTAAATCCATGTAATTGGATTACAGATTTGGAGAGGTTAAAAAGAATAATTGTTGGCAGTTGTATTTGCTTTCTGGTATATAAACCTTTAGAGTTTGTATTTTTAAGCTTTTACTACATGAGAATAATGCCAAGGGCACGGAGAGAGGAAAGGAGGGGAGAGGCGCTGACACTCCCCCGGCAGCGCCGCGCCGGGCAATCGGGTTGTGGGAGGTTACAAATATTTGCAGCTACCGTGAAATGCGCAGTGAAGTCCTGAGCTGACATGCTGCAGGGTGGGCAGTGGCACCAGACCCTGCCGTGGGCAGAGGTGGCCCTGCCGTTGGGCTGTGGAGAGCACGGGTGCTTGCAGGAGCAAACTGCCTCACTGGAAAATTTATTTTATTTTTGGACAAAAGTTTGAAGAACCTCTTTTTAGCATTTTCTCACAGAATAATTCTGGGTTTCTGCTTCTAACTGACATTCAATTTCAACATCTGAGCTAGGGATAAAATGAATATTTTTACAACCTGACTGAATTCAAACCAAAATGCTTAGAAATGATGAAACTCTCATCCACGGAGCAAAGCAGAGGTGGGCAGGCATCTACAGCCACATTTATGGCTGTGGAGTTTTATTTGCCCATTTCAGACTGGAGAAACCTTTCCTAACCTGGCCGCTGGACGCCAGGCAGTCCAGCCGCAGCCCACCGCTCTCAGCCTGCCCAGGCAGGGCCTTGCTCTGGACACCAGACAGTGCACACCCTGGGGCAGGGGCTCTTGCTATTTTGGGGATGTTTTACCACGCAAATAGGCCTCGGTACTAGGCTAGTCTTTTCCATCAAGTTGCCTGCCTCCCTTCATGCTATATTCAGCTGATCTCAGAAGACGTTTGATTGGCAGGTCATACCTAACACATTTTCTTTTAACTTTTCCAGTTACCTTGTAAAAGACATTCTTACAAAAAGGACTTTGATACCTTATTTTCCTCAGATGGAATAAGCAACCCTGAGATGGGGGCCAGTGTGAGATGTTTCTTCTCATAGCTACACCGAGAATAACGCTCCTTTTGTTTTCCTGAGGGGATTAAAGGTCTTACATCACGTATGCTGTAAAATCATCCCCTAACTAGAGAGGCAAAAATGTTCAATGGTTAACAGTGGGACCCTTTTTTCTCTCATGTGCATAATGGTCAAACCTAATGAGTTACTACAGAATAATTAAAATCCCCTTTTCCTGGTTCAGATACACACCTGCTTTATAAATAATGTGTCAGATGCATATCAGCAGAAACCTCCTTCACTGGCTCCGTCTCATTAGCAAGTCGTGGCCCAAGAGGTGAAGGTATGGCAGGTGGTGGTGACCGGGAGATGTGTGCTCCTATCGAAGCTAAGCTGCTAACACAAATGCCCGCTGTCAGCAGCACCGACACGGCGCAGCCCCGAAGCTGGTGAGACATGCTGTCACCACCCGCATCGCGCCGTGCTGGGCGGGCAGTGCCATGGCTGGTGGGCAGAGCTCAGACCCTGGGAGATGTTGCTGCTTCATGCCTCCAGCATGCTCATGTGGCCACATCCTGGGTTTGCTCCGCTCTCATCCTTCAGCATCTCTTGGCCTTTCTAAAATCTCCAGATCCCATCAGATCCCATCTCCAGATCCCATCTCCAGATCCCATTCCTGGCCAAAGCAAAGACAAAAAAAAAAAATCAGATTTTCCTTCCCCTTTTGCAGGGTACTTCTTTGGGAAAATGCAGCTGCGGAAAGAACGAGATTTTAGCTGGAAGCAAAAGAAATGCAGCTTCCAGGTAAGCATCAGGTTTGAGTTCCCTCAAGAAAAGTAGGATTTCCAGGGACTGAGAAGCAGCAAACACAACATGTGGGATCACTGAGCTATCACAGAGCAATTAGCTTAACACCAGTGTGGAGGAAAATCTGGAAACGTTATGAGGTATTTTGTTAAATGGATGGAGAGGTGTCCCCTGACTAGAGGTACTTGGTGCAGGGTGGGAGAGTATGGCTGGTTTGAAGGTGCAACATCACCATCCCGTAGGCTAGGGCCTACAGTTAATTATCTAAAAAAGCCAACTATAAGCTTCATAAAAGCCTATAAAGGCTTTATAAAAGCCTAATAGAAATAGAAATAGCTGTGCTTTGTTTTTAAAATCACTTACAACACGGATCATTATTAGTCTTAATTATCTCCCTGCAGTGTGGAGATACCACGTTTTTTTCAAATTTTATTTTTCAGACACAGAAAGCACACAAGGCACATTTCAGAGATAAAATAGAAAGGCCATTGTAAAATGCAGGGAAGGCTGTGATGTCTCGGGAGCTGAAGGCCTCCCAGCTCCTCCACATGGCCTGGCTGCGTAGCTCACTGGTGCCTTTCTGACTTCAGCATCCCGGGCAGTGAAGCAGCTTTGGGTGTTCATGCCCTGGAGCTCCTGCAGTTCAAGGGCCTGGAGCTGGCTTTAGCTGTAACTGCTCCCAACAGCCGTGGTGCAGCTCGGTCTCACCCCTAGTGCAGTGTGAAGCTCGAGGTGGCCGTGCAGCTGGGGAAGCTGTGCCCTTTCCAGCGACACAAGCAGAAGAAAGGAGATGGCAGAGCCACCGTGCAAGTTGAAAACCACCTCCTGAACACTGGCTGCAGTTCTGTTCCCCTCAATGTACACAGGAATTAGACCTGGAAAAAGCTCACAGTGTCTTATTCCAAACGAAGCCAACAGCAACGAGGTTCAAACCAACCCAAAGTGCTGTGATGAAGTGGAGGCAGAGCTGTGGTACTCCTTGCCACAGGATGCTGTAGATGCCAAGAGTGTACAGGAATACATGGAGACCAGAAAACTGCTTGAAAGAGAAATTCATGAGGGTTCAACAATAACAAGTGTGAAAAATAAATAAATGGAAATAAATGAAATCCACAGGCAGGTTATTAAATATCCAGAAACCAGATCTGGCTTGTGAAGTCCCTGAACTGAAAACACTGAACCACGAACGGTGAGTCTGATGGCTGACTCCCTGGAGCAGTTTGGGGAGGAGAAGTTAGCGAGTCTCCAGCACACCTGGTGGGTGCATGAGGCAGGTGGTAACCCACATGGTCAGCAGCGAGCAGTTGCATGGGAGCAGCTCAGGCAGCTCCCAGTCCTGGCTGGGCCACCAGCAGGGTAGTCCAGGGACATTGCCTTGTTCTGAAATGCAGAGGGACAGCCCTGCCTGTGTCCAGGGACATGTGGAACTGACTCACACCAGGGACAGACAAGTCCAGGCATGCACTATGAGAGTTGTGCTCCCCTTTACACCAAATCCATCATTTTGAATCTTCAAAACACACAGAAACGCTTAAATCCACATTCTGCGTTCCAGGCATTGATGGCAATGAGAGACTAAAGCCGAAGGAAGAAAAGCAGATTTTTCTAAATTATCTTGCCATTTTTAGTGACATATAAATTTTTTTTCACTGACAGCCATTTTTTCTCCTTCACTGACAATCTGTACATTTCCTGATGGCTGCTACTGTGGGGGATTGGGTGCATTAAAGGTAGCAGCTCCAGCAGAGCCCAGCATCCCTCCTGAGCCTCTTATGGAGAAGCAGTGCCTGGTCCAAAGCCCATGCAAGCTTGCAGAGGTGCCATTGCGGTGTGGGGAGCCCCTAGGTGAGCAGCAAGGCAGGAGTGACTTGGGGCCAGGCTGAGCCAAATAGCACTTTGCACTGAGGCACCCAAGCAGGCACCATCCTTGGTGCTTCAGGCACAGCCCGCAGTCTTCTCGGTCCTCCGAGGGCACCAAGGTGACTACACAGGACTTCCCTGGAGCTGAGGCCACTGAGCTGGGACGCAGTCGCTCTAGCTGGATGGTGTAGCTGGAGCTTGTCTGCTGCAGCGCTTCTGCACTGCTGCAGATGGAGTCAGAAATGATCCTGCAGGCATTGTTTCATGGGCACAGAAATTGCTCCTGCCCTTCACGGGGCAAGCGTCTGCACACCGTGACAGCGGATCCCGCAGAAACTCTCGCCAGGATGGAAAACGGTTGCTTCATTATTTTAGCATCATTTCAAATGCAACGATCAGAAGTGTCTGTGCAGAGCATCCCTGCTGCCCAGCAGCCCTGTGTGCCCTGCTGAGGCTTTGCACCGCTGCACTCATCTGCCTCGTCGGGAGCTCCCTGTCTCATGCCAGGTGGAGGTGGGTTGTGGAGGCTGGGTGCTCCGGTCTGACATCTCTGCGGGGTCAGTCTGCTGGGTGCAACTGCCCGGCAGGTGTCTGTGGGAGAGAGGAGGGGGCAGAGGTGGTGCAGTCAGCCCGTCCATCCACCCTACTGAGGCCAGAGTGCCTGAGAGGTAAAAGGGGCTGGCTGGGCATGTGTCCAAGAAATGCAGTGCTGCCTACTTGTGTGCATAATCAGGACATTGGTGCTGTCCCCCCGACAGATTTGTAGCATCTCGGCACTCTCCCAGCTCCAGGTACCGCCAGCAAGTTCTGGCACAACCCCGCAAAAGAGGAGAAAGAAATAGATGGATTCCCCAGCCGAGATAAGATGAATGGGTTATGTCTACCAGCCAGGATTACCTGCTTAGCATATATATGAAAAACCCAGTGGAACAGAAAATGCCAGGCTTGCCTCCTGGCCAGAGAGACTGGGCAGCAGGACCCCCCAGCTGCCACAGGGAGCTCACTGGGGACAGCTTGCTGCAAAGCCCACCAGTGAGACTTCTGTCCTGATGGTCCTACAGATTTTTGGATGGGAGCCAGTGGCCACAGCATTGCTCAGGACGGGAAGGGTAACGGAGCTGCTGCTTGGGGTTGGGAGGAAACAAGTGCATGGTGATGCTGTGGTGTTGTAGCCTGGGAATGAGCCTCTCTGGATCTTCATGAACCACCAGAGCAGCCAGGACTGAATTAATGCCATGCAGCTCACCCGAGGCTGCCTGCTGCTCCTCCACAGTGTGTGAAGTGGGAAACGGGTCCTCTAACCAATGGTGTGAGGAGCGATGGACCGCACGGTTCAGCTCTGCTCCTGGGGAGCTCAGGGTGCACTCAGGATAACACCGCAGCTTCCCAATGGAGCTGGGCTTGGCACCTGTGAATGAGGAACAGAATTAGGGCCCGAAGGGAAAGCCAGAGGCTGATTGTGACTCCCTTAGATGCCGTTTTCTCTAATGACACCATCTGTGGTGGTGGATCCAGTCTGTGGAGGATCCCAGCACTCCCAACAGACTCCGGCTGTGGGAACCTGCTCCCGCACTGGGACAGAAGCCTGGGGAGGGATGCCAGCAGCACCTGCTCCAGCCCCATGTGCCTGCCTCCCTTGCAAAGAGCATCAACCTCAAGGGAGAGGAGGAAGCACCAATTTTCGGCCCCTCTGCAACAGTTGAGGGCGAGGTGGTCACAGCCCAGGCACAGTCACTGGGCTTTGTGAATGCAAAGGGGAAGTGCTGCGCCGGGAGCCCATCTCCCTGCCTCATCCAGCCACGGGCAGGCAAGGGACAGCAAGACAGGCGGCAACGAGCCATACCTACCAGTGGTTGAAACTTGGAAACTGCATTTAGTAAGAAACTGTCACATCTTGAAACCCCCATTAATTCTAGCTCAGGGAAAAATCTGTCCGATAAAATGAGCAATTCCGGAACGAGTATGGTTTGGAAAACAAAAGTGCAAATTGTGTTTTAAAATAAAATACACAAATAAAATTTAAAATAAATTATTAATTTCACCATTTTCCCAGGGATACAAATTGTATTTCTTTACATTTCTATCACTCAAGATGTGTCAGCAGCAGTACTGTGTAACATGCATCAGGCACACCCTGGGGCAGAGGATTCCAGCTCTTCCATTATTTTATTCACATTACTGTATTTGTTTTGCATCATTCTGAACAGCTTTAACTTAGCATTGATTGAAACATCTTATTTTCTAGATCAAAGTGTTTCTTTGTGTTTTAATGAAATACTTTGACACAATAGCTTTGTGTTAGCTTAAAATCATTATTTAATATATTGAAAACTGCTGGTCCTCTAATTAGTACGCTGTGTGCTTTTCTTCCTATCTTGTTCAAAGTGTCAAAACATTTCATTATGAAACAATTCTATTAGGATATATCAGCGGTGGTTGTACACACCGTGATGTGTCTTTTGATATGATGTGTACACTGGACCACTATATCAAAATAATAATAACAGTGCTGCAAACCTGAAAATTAGAGGCTCAAAATTAAAATTAATTTTGAGTGTAATTGTTGTTTCCCAGGTGAAATTTTGAAAAATAAAAAAAAGTCAGGACTCAGCAGGACTGGGTAGTGGGTGGGTTTGAACGTTTCCTCTCTCCTATCCACCGCTGAACTTGGATTAAGAGCATTTTGGGCAAAGTGTTTGTACAGCCCCAGTGCACTGGGACAAGAGGCTGAGCTCTCCTTGCATTCTGCAAGACCCTTCAGCCAAATGCCATGGTGGCCTGCAAGTCCTTCAGCCCTGCACCATATCCAAGACTGTTGTATCAACTCTAGATCAGCTGCTGCTGTGTTTGGTGGTCTTGGTCAGCTCTGCTGGGACAGCAGATGCCCCGTGCAGGACAGCATGGGCTCCTTGCTCTCTTTGGAGTAAATCCTGCAATATATAACCCACTGCTTCTCTTAGAGATGTCCAATGCTGGGGCAGTCAGGCACTGCAGGTAGACCATGATCTGCCCTGGAAGGGACAAGATGAAGTCCTCAGTGCAAGGAAGATGTTCAATGAGTAGGACTCCCTTCTGTGCTCAGTTTGCCACCCCTCCATGTATTTTTCTACCCATGTTCACCACTGCTTTTACATACACTTTGCCGAAATTCCACCCTATTTCTCTCCTTTTCTGTCCCACATCTGTCCATTCACAAAGTGCTCTTTTCCTATAGATTTATTTCTCCGCTTGCCTTTACATCTGTATATGTCTCTTTTTTCCACTCAAAGAGTGACTAATACATGCAATGAAACAGGGAAATGTGCTCTGCCAGTCTCCTCACTCTTCATTATGAATGCAAGAATCATCCTGTTTTCACAACAGATTTGCAAAATGTTGCAAATATTTTCATTAAAAATGGCCTGTTTCTCTAATCACTGGGGAAAGCATAAAAAAAAAATTAAACATTTTAAGTGTGATTTGGATTGTTCTTACCATGGAAATATCCATTTTGTGAATCTCAGAGAAAAGGCTCAATTTTAAGAACAAAAATCTCAGAAGTGGAAGAACAGTGTACCAGTGTACCAGAAGTTTTGGCTCTGCAGCGCTGAGATCCTCCCTTTTTCTCCACATCTCAGCTCACAGTTCAGTATGACCTGCTTTGGAAGCATAGGAGACAAAAGTCTTTGGCTTTATTAATCAGGGACCATATCGTCCCTCCATATAGATTATGCCAAAGGTACATCACTCACACTCCTGCAGACGGCAGAGATGTGCCTTCCGCTCTTGGTGAGAGTCTTATTTATTGCACTACAGATGAACCATGAAAGGATCTTTAATGCTTTTCCACCTACTGACCAGCTCCTGTACCTCTGTTTATCCAGCCATGTGCTTGCCTGGCAGTTATCTGCCTGAATCCGTCTAGCTAGTGATTCACCTTCTTGTCAACATACCCGGAGATTTGCTAGTGTTGCAGCCTCTTGCCTATCAAGTAACATGAGATTGTTGTACTCTGTATATAAGCGTGTGCCTGACAGACAGAGTTGTTGGATAAAACCAATTTTATTATTTGTCATTTTTTTTTGCTACCATCATATTGCAGGACAAGAAGACTGCAGCAGGAAGACACCTGTAAATGGCTCTGACAATCTAGAAATTAGGTGCTGGGGAGGGACAGAGCCATTTCGCGCTCAGTCCAGGCTCCTTGTCTCACATACAGCTTGCTTAACTTCAGCCAATTCAGAAGGGTTTTGTCTGGCCAGGTGACGTACGATCCAGGGCTGGACTTCCCGGAGCCGAAGTGGGAGCAGACCAGGAAGGAAGGGGTTGGCCAGCACAGGCAGGTGGGCAGAGAAGGGCAGGGCACCTCCTGGCATTGGCTCTGGCACGGCCCCTGGCGCCTTCCATGGAAAGCCGTCGTGCTGCTTGCCTGCTGGCATTGACCAGACCATAGACCGTCCTGTGCTCTTGTTTATCTTCACAGATTCAGGAATACAAAAAGCTTTGTCCTGGGGGAAAAAAAAAAAAAAATTGAAGGGAACTGTCCCATCAGAAAAGTCAAACGCTGTTTGGCGGCTGGGACCTGCTCCTGCAGGGTCCTTGGGGCACATATGGGGAGACAAGGAGGACAGGAACACAAGTTAGCAACGGTTATTCACTCTGTCTCTCAATGCAGGAGCTAAGCCAGCAAAGAAGCTGTCACACAGAAGGTTTAAAACATGCAAAAGGAAGGATCTGTCCATACAAAAGTGAGAGGAAACTGTGGACCTCCTCGCCATGGGGCATCGTGTTGGCAAAGAGAATAAAGGGATTCAAGATGGGTGAAGTCCAACATCTGAGATGATGGTCTGAACACAATCTCAGAAGTCTCTGAACAAGCAGCGACACCTCAGTGGGGTAGCTGAAGAAGGCGTTTGGGGCTTGTCATGTTTCTTACACTTCTCCCTGAGCATCCTCCACTGGCCACAGACTCTTCCAGCAGCAAAACCTTGAGCTTTTAAGTCCCTTTCCTCAATATCTCTAACACAGGTATTCCTACCTCCACTCTTCAAAGTGGAGCTTCAGCCAAGAGTCAGGGTCATCAGGCAAGTCGCTGGTGATGAGACAGGTCCAAGGCCAAGCTGGGAAGGCAAGTCTGCGAGCCAGGGTCAGGATCAGGAGTGGTGATGGTAACCGGGGTCAGACACAGCCCAGTGACCACCCAGCAAACCCACGGCAGTGAAGCAGGTCAGGGCTTGAGCCAGAAAGTCAGTCCTTGGGTCAGGGTCCAGGGGACCGGGACCCTGCCCGGTGCAGGCATGGCTGCGATGGGGCAGGGGCTCAGCCCTCGCCAAGCCTCCCTGCAGTGCTCTCTGGGACCGCACCGTCCAAGGGCCCCGAAAGACAGGGGCCACCCTCAGCTGGCCTTGAGTCTTGCCAGCCAAGCCTCCTTGCAGGGGCCGGAGGGGATGCTCTCAGGACCCACCAGTGTGGATGCTAGGATGGCAAAACACGACTCACACGCCTGGCAGAGAAGGTGGCACCAGCACTTCCAGCTGTGCCTGACAAGCACCCAGAAAGCAATGTCCCTCTGCTTAGGGGCCAGACAACTGCTTTTGGCAGCCTTGATGTGACAGGGTGAAGCTGCCCACCCCCCCATGTATCGACACAGGTACACAAATCAAGAAATACTCCTCCAAAGAGCCTGGCTGTCCTTGTGTGAGAGACCCAAGAAATGTCACTCTGGTCCACCCAGGTAACTCCCCATGGCTGACATGTAACAAGGATCTGTCAGGGGAGCCGGGGTACTGCTAATGGCAGGGAGGACACCCCCTTCTCACAGCCCCCCTGCCAGTTCAAGGCTCTTTGGTCTCTTACCAGGCAGGGATGGGACTCTGCAGCCCACTCAGGCTTAGCCACCAGCAGCAACCTAAGGATGAGGCGCATGGGCTTGTTTAACTCCTACGGAAGACAAATATTGCCCCAATGTTTGTTAGCTAATAGCCATTTTGCTTCCAAATAACTGTCGCCTGGGAAGTGTGTTGGTGATAAAAGCAATACCAGAGGAACACACGTGGCAGGAGCACTCGCAGCAGAGTGGGAGGCAGCTGGGCCAGGTTGGCTGCAGTGCAAGTTGCAGCTCGTCTCCCAAATGCCAGAGCTGGGTTGAGCTTGGGGTAGGAACCAGAGTCCTCAAAGTCCACCCAACACCGTCCCTTGGGGTAGGGTCCCCTTGCCATTACTTCACACCCCACCACGTACTGATTCTCACCTCTGCGTTACAAGTACACCATGCATGAGTCTGAGGACTCTCTGACTCTTCCAGGATGGGACCCTGGTCTTCCTCAGAGCAGAAGAAGCAGCAAAATTGGTGGGTTTGTCTTCCTTTGGAGTTTTCAGGAAACTTAATGTCAAGCTGTGCTGGTAGTATTTGTGCCCCTGGGAGACCAAAGTTTGGATGTAAAGGACAGAGAGACCCAAATGAAATGAACTGGAGACCACAGTCCTCACCTGAGACATCTGAGGGTACCAGCACTGAAGTGGTGGAGAAGGCACATACGGGGCAGTAGGATCCTGCACAAGGGCATCAGGAGCAGTGCTGGGTCCAGGCCTGCGCTGGGCAGCAGGGGATGAGCTGGAGGGGGTGAGCAGAAACTGGGGAGGGGACAACAGGGGGTCCTCCAGCACTGAGCCCCAGCAGCAGCCATGCAGATAGGGGAGATGGGCATTGCAAAGACAACTACAGAAATGTGCCACTGCCCACGTAGCCCCAAGCCTTGCCGTCCCCCCCTCTCTTGCCCACTGCATTTTTGAGGTAGTTACATTTCCCATTCTCCCCTTTTTGATAGCAGCAGCTTCTGGCAGAGCACATGGCCACCCTGTTGCCAGGAGGCCTTAGAAGCTGACAGATACTTCATCTGAAACTGCCTCAGCAAACCGACAGCCCCTTGGTAACCGCAGGGACTAATCTCAGCTCTGGTACCCCGAAAGGGTGTTTGTAAGGATGCCTCGTGGTGCAGACCAGCACCTCAGGCAGCAGGTGGCACATATTGGTAATGCACAGAGCCCAGGACTGGTGGCCCCAGCTCCATCCTGGCCTCTCTGACTCCTTCACCGCCGCTTAATTCAGCCTTTAGTCGAGCACCAGCCAGGAGAGGTCCAGGAAACGCAGCTTCCTCCGCCAGGTCCCCCCGCCGCGCAGCCCCGAGGTGAGCCTGCCCCGCTCTGCTGGTGGCCCCAGAGCCACAGGAAACCCTGCAGCAGCAGCAGCAGCAGCAGCAGAGAGCAGAGCCCCCGCTGCTCAGTATGATTTGGGCTTCCTGATGGTCTAGATGACATTAGGCAACTTCCCACAGCTGCTAATTGGGCCAGATCTCCCTCCCACTGGTATAACTGGTGTTTTCCAGTGATCACTTAGAGCAAAGTCTGGCACCTCACTGTGTCCATCACTGTCCCAGACATGTAATTTACTGAGGACATCTTTTTCATTACTTTAGCTCATCAGTCCTGACTCCTCCCAAAACTTCTTACAGGCTGGTCGCGGTCTTTGGTGGTTTCTCTTAGATCAAAAGGTCATCAGTGGAGAACCTGGGCCCTGCCATACTCTCCTGAATGGACCATTTTCTGTGAAGCACCTCAGAGCTGAAGACAATGTCAGTGGACACTGAAGAAACCACCTCTTGTTGGAGATTCTGAATCCTCAAAAACACGTGCTTGCTTTCCCTAAGGGCATCTCCTAGATGCTGCAGATATAACCAGGGCAGGAATTTATTCAGGGGGCCGGAGCTGGCAGAGGCAGCAGAACATGTTTTCTTGCAGACAAAGTTACGGTATTCCTTCAGCTCTCCTTGACCTCAGCAAGGACTAGGGAAGGGAGACTGGCTTTACCTCATCCCTCTGTTTGCAAAAATGTTTCTCACACTTCCCTGCTGCTGCTGCGGTGCACATTGCCTCTCCAGAGCACTCCTCCTGCAAGTGAAGGCTGAACCAGCTCCTTCCTCCCTTGGGCAACTTCTTGCAGAGGGAGGTCACCTGTCACCCTTCACAGCCATTTCCCATCCATCACTTTTTGACTCAAGCACCTGCAGACCTGTGCTGGTGTCCTCTCCTGTAACGACCAGATCCTCTATCAGGTCAAGAGTGTCAGGGCAACTCATGTTCCATGAGCCAGCTTGCATGTCTTCCTTGTGTGAGCAAGTCCTAATTGGTTTGGGTTTAATTCTGTGTCTTTCTGGTGGCTTTCTGAGCTTTTTTCCCCATTTCTGAATTGCTAAAAGATCTCATCTCGTACCAGGGATCCATTAGCCCTGGCAATATTGCCTCTTTAGATTTCCAAGAGGCACAAACTCTTCTGTGCCCACCGTTGATTTCTGCACTTCATTCAAAGGCACCGCCCAGCTGCTCAGGTTTTGTGCAGAGTGCAGAACTCCTCAACTTTCTGTAATACCCTGTGATAGTTAGCTTCCTCTGCCTGACTTAATTGAAAGTATTAAAAACATCATGTGCTTTAGAGCAGGCTATTGTAAGAAATGGGAAAGCACCATTTAAGCCATCCCTCCCACCTTCCCAAGAAGCTGTGCCTTGCGCAGGGCTTTTAGCAGCTCTGTGCTTGCCTTCAGGGTCTCTCTCCAATCTGCATATCAGCTGTGGTTACCTGAGATCAAACTCCTAACACCATGCTTGGTCACCACACAGCAGCCTGTCTCCTGTGAGGACCCCTGAAGTCTTCATCCTCCTCAGCAGAGGGGAAGGGATGCTTCATCCTTTGCCGAGAGATGAAGCATCAGAGGTGTCATCCCCCTCTGTTTTGGTCATATGGGACAGCCTCATGGTTAGGGGCCCTGTGCCCTGGGTGCTCTGGAGGTCTCCCCACTGCAGGAGTGGCAGTGCCATACAACCAGCAGGTACCACGTGCAGGAGGGTTTAGGATGGGCTGAGGGAAGGCGACCTGTGGCATGGTGCACCAGAAAGATGCCTTTCCAGAGCCACTCCATATACCTGAATCCCTTCTTGCCAGCCAGGCTCTGGCCCCACAGGATGGGGGGCAGAGACCAGCAAAGCCTTTGTCACCAGGCATAAATGGCAGCATGGCTGCAATCGTCACCTACAGCCTTAGTCAGGGGCTCCTCTGAGCACCACATCTAACCTCCTCCATCACCCATCTCCCTCAAAACAGCCAATCACCTCAGCTTGTGTGGCCATGAGGGGCTCTGAGGACCAGGATACCCATACTGTGGACAGGATAATGACACAAATGCCCCATAACACAGGACTGATGTGCTGAGGTGATCACCTTGCTCTTGGGATTGATGGAGTCTGTCCCAAAGCCTTCATATACTCCAGCAGCCCAGAGTTGGGAGACTTAGAGATGCTAGTCCCCCCAGAGACATTGCACAACATGTGACTGGAGGAGGTGATCTGAGACCTGCTCTGAGGAGATGTGTCACCATCTCACATCCTCACCTGGTGCCCTGGTGAGAGGGGGCCAAAGCAGGCTGATGCCAGGGTGGGCAGGGCACACAGCAGTCATTGTGCTGTGACTAACTATGGACATGTGAAGGAGCACTCAGAGCCACCCTTGCTGCAGCCATTGCAGACCTACAGCCTTGCCTAGCACTGGCTCCCCCAGTCCTACCCATAGCGAGGGCATCACAGCACAAGAGCTGACACGAACTCCAAGCTACCACAGGTGAGGCTGAACCTGGCAACTCTCCTCTGCCCATGGGTTGTTCACAGAGGATCCCAAACCCTCACAATTTGTAGCAAGAGGCATGCCCCACCTTTTGCTTATGCAAGGTCATAAAAATCACTAAGATTCACTAAATATTGTGAATTGTTGTGATTGGTTTGTCCCACGATGCATCAAATGCCCAAGTGTTACCACCAGCATGCCACAAGCTCCCTTCTACTCTTCCTTGCCCCCAGAAGAGCAAGGGATGATGCACAGCCTGGAGCACACCTCCTTCTCCTCCTTCTCTGCCTCCTCCTCCTCCTCTCAGCATTGCTGAGGAAGGCACAGCACTTGCCTCATTCTGCCATTAAAAATCAAGTCAGCCCAGTGATTAGCACTAAATCCTGGCGCGCTGGGATGGTGTGCAAGAGCAGAGCTTGCTGCACAGGGCACTGCATGTGCGTCCACACAAAGGAAGCAAGAGATGAGGGAAAGCACAGCACCCTGTAAAAGGTGTAAAGGTCCCAGGTGGCCTGGGGTTTTGGAGCTGTGCTGCTTTTCCATACCTTGTTTGCTAAAGAAGAGAATCACGGGTCCCAGTTCTGTCAGCCCTGTTTTCCAGCTTCACTGGAGAGAGATGCGAGCACCACTGGCAGAATGATCATGACCATTTTGCAGGTGGAATAAAGGGGAGTGGTGGTCTCCAGAGGGGGAGCAGTGTTAGATTTGAATGCCCAGCTCAAAGTATAAACCCTCAGAGCAGCCATTCTCTCAATGTATTTTAGTGTCACAAAGCCTGGAAACAAAAGCAAGTCTAACACTCACCTCTGCTGCATCCCTTTTTGCAACTGATGCTGAGGAGCAGCTGAGCATGAGGTGCTACACTGCTTGCCTAGCAAGCAGCTTGGGAAATTAAAAAGCCAGCACCAGCCACAGACAAGAATTGATAGGAACAAGCCCAGTAATCAGAAAGGCCGGGGAGCCACAAAGCTGGTTGCAGGAGGCCAAGTGTGTCTCTGGTGTAACATGGCTCCAGCAGGGACTGCGCGTCTTGAAGTGCTGCTGGTCACAGACACAGCCTGTCCTTGGCAAGCAGCAGGCAGAAAATTAATCTCCTCATTTCTACTAAGGCACCCTCTTGCTCCCTGACCAAACAATCACGGGGTAAGATGGGACTTCAGGACTGCCCTCCATCCCCATTTTCCTTGGGAAGGAGATGCTTTGAGTTGCACTTACCTTTTTACATAAACAGGGGGTTTCTGTCCAGGATATTTTGTCTCAGCCTTGGCTTTGGGACAGTGTTGCTCCTGCCCTGTTCCTGGAGTTGTGGTGGCAGGGTTGCTCTGTGGTCACACTGCCACTCTTTGCCAGGGCCCTGCAGATGTGAGCTGATGGCTTGCAGGGGACATTGCACCATGCTATGCTCAGCTGATGCTTCTGGAGGGGGCTCGGCCTGAGACCTCTGGCACAAACTGAGCCCTTGCCCACCTGCCCTTCATCCCACCTTTCTTGACCCGGGAGAGGCAGGCAAGCAATGTGACGTCCCAGCGGAGCTGGATGTTTGTGCTCCAGGGCTGGGGGCTGCTGGCTCTGGTGCAAGCGGGCAGACCGTTGCACACGGGCTGTGAGCATTAGCGGTTGTGCTACGCTGCCAGCCCAGTGGCCTGAAGGATTTGAGAGGCTGGAGCAGTCCCACTGAAGTCAAAGGATGGACAGTTACATGAGCTGCATTACACATACCAGTGTCTCCAGCCACCTTCCAATGGCTGTGACCCTGCTCATCCCTTCCTCTTCCCCTGTCCCACCGAGTGTGCCAGAGCACAGGAATAGTTGCCCCTGCAGCACTCCCAGCTCCTGCTTTTGAAGTCTTGTCAGTCTGGACAAGGCTGCAGAGAAGGGAATGAATCAGTCCAGGGACTCATCCTGCTGCTCTCCTTGCTGCAACAACCAAAGGGAGATGGGAGGTGATGTGAGTCTGCAAAGGACACAGAGGAGATGGGGTAAGGTCTGCTTATCATGCCCAGCAGCCCAGGGCTGGTGGGGCCGTGGCACACCATGGCATGCTCCCAATAGCTTGGCAGTGGCCAGCATCAGGTGGCTGGAACCAGCCAGCTTGGGGATGATGCTGAGCCTCCCAGGCAGCCCGTCTGTACAGATTTCCTGAATGATTCGGGGACAGACTTGTACACCATGCAAAAACCAGCCAGATCTAATTTGCAGATTGGGTTAGTGGAGGAGAGATAAGACAATCCACTTAGTGGTTTCGTTGAGCTGTATGCGGCTAAACCAGATTAGGGGCAGATGCTCAGCTGGTGTAAGGTGGCACAGTGCTGTGGGAGCCCATGACAAAGCACTGGCGTGCTTCCTTCCCAGTAATCTCTCTAGTCTCCAGGGGCAGCGCAACACTAGTGCAAGAGCTGTAAAGTGACATTAATACAGTGGGATGGATTAAAGGGGAGATTTGGAGGTAGCATTATGCATGAATTTCTGCTTTGTCTCACTCCGGGCATCTCACACTAGCCCTTCTGCAGAGAAAGGTGATGCACAAAGTGCTCAATCCCTTTTACCAGTGCTGCCTCTGACTTTGCTGAGTCCCTTTGGCCATGATGTTTGCCCGGGGCTGTTCACATCGCCAACTCCCACACCCGGATGCAGCTCTGCAGCTGAGGGGTTCTTGCTCTGTACAACAAGGGGATAAGGGAAATCAGTGAGAGCCCTGTGGTAGATTCCTGAGACCTTGCAAACATATCCTCTCTCTCTCCCCCCAAGCCTATAGAGCAAACTCAGCCCAAATTTTGTCACACTGAAAAGCAAGCTCAACTGCTAAGTCCCTCACCCAGCTGGCTCTTCAGCCACAGGACTCCCACAGCTTCCGATCTCCCTCATGAAGCACTTCTCAAACCTCATTTATCTATGAATTAACTAATTTCATTTCTCCCAGGAAGAGAACAGGACATAGCAAGCACTGCAGTGTCTGACTGAAGGCACTGAGCACTGCCTTAGAGAAGCCCACCATCCAGCTCTCAGACTGGTCCCTGACCTATGAAGACCTCATGGGCACCTCAGGTACCCCCATTTTCCATCTGAATATACCAAGAGGACCAGTTTGATCCATTATCCAAATCTTGTTAGACTTTGCCTCTTATGGATGAAGAAATGGAAGCTGAAGGCCTATTTTATCCGGGACATGCCATGGTCTGGTGGAAGAGCATCATGTAACAGCCATCAGACCCTGAATCTAACACTGCTTTCCTGGAGGGCTGTGGGTGCATCACTTCCCCACACACGTTCACCCCTTGATCTGCAAACCAGCAATAGGGTCATCGCACTGGGGACAGGGCAGTGCCCACTTGGTACAGCTGTGGGGATGTGGCTTTGTGAGGTGCAGGCAGTCCTGCCTTGCTGGCTGCTCCTCAGCCCCTGGGACCTGTGAGGTTGAGCTGGGGGAGAGGGAAGAGGCACTCACTCATCAAAACAATCCACCTCTCAAATTTCTTTTTTTTTGTTTTCCCACAAATATTTAGTGAACAGTGCTGTTTAACCCCAGTTTTCAAACAAACTTTTTCACCTCTTTAAGACACTGCTGATTTATAGAGACAAAGGTAAAGTAGGGAATGGGGCAATCTTTTCAATTCAATCTGTACCAAAACTCCTTTGAAAACCTCAACATAAGCACTAAAGTCAAGTAATTTTCTTTCCACTTTGTCACATTTACTTGTAGCCTGAAGATAAAGGTGAAAACAAAACCCTTCCCACAGAACAGCAACTCCCTCCTGCACACTGTGTCTGCGCAGAGCAGCATGGGGCTTGAGTCCCCGAGCCGCAGAGGGGGCTCACTCACCCCAGCACTGCCTCTTGCAGCTGTGCTCACTGCACGGGACTTGCCAAGATGGGTCCAATGTCTCCCTAAAAAGAACAATGTTTTTGGGAAAGAGGATGTGTAACTTCTCACACCACCTCCGATCACCTTTGCTACTGTTAATACACGGCAGAGATCTGCACTTTGTGCAGACATCGAGTCACAGGCAAGACAGGCCTAGAATAGGGGGGAATAGTGACAGGACCTTCCCAGCTTGTGCTCCAGTGCCAGCTGGGGACTATTGGGAAACAGGCTATACCCTGCGCTGGCCGTGTTTCCCCAAAGGTCTTGTGAATTTTCCTCTGGGCTCTGGGTTGTGGGTGTTTCTTGTCCTTTTCCCCTCATTACATTCATACGCTCCCAGGAGGATGGAGGCTGAAACAAGCCAGTTCTGGATAAATAAGGGGCCAGCTGGGCCACAAGGAGAGATCAGAAAGGTCCCGTCTGTGCACGAGTCCCAAACAGTTAAGGAGGGCAGGGAAGTGGAGATGTCCTCGACCACCTGCAGATCCCCCAGGTGAACCTGGCAAAGACGTCCATCCCTCCTCCTCTTCATCCGTTGTGATTCTCCCTGGACAGGGCAGCCTCCTTCCCTCTCTTTTCAGACAGGTCCAAAGACAATGGTGCCGGGGAGCCCATACCCACCGGCTGCCAGGGCCGGCTGCGGCCGGGGGGTGCCCCCCTGCC
>NW_008825251.1:1171832-1202563 GCF_000699105.1 Pygoscelis adeliae
GTGCCGGGGAGCCCATACCCCCCGGCTGCCAGGGCCGGCTGCGGCCGGTGAGTCAGCCCGTGCAGTGCAAGGCTGCTGGCACTGCCAGCTGGCTGAGCATGCGGTGCTCCCTCGCAGCAGGCGCAGGCGGCGGGCGCAGGCTCCGGGTGGCACCTCTGCAGCAGGTAAGGGCAAGCAGAAAGGCAGCACCCTGAGCAAGCAACCCAGTCGGCAATACCCGGCGGAGGCTGCTGCAGCCGCAGCCGCCTGCTCTGAGCAGGGTTTGCTCCAGTGAATGAATGAGGCAGCTGATGAATATTCAGAATTGGCAAAGCAGATCGCTTTCAGCTAAATTTGATCACAATACAGGATAAATTAAGCCATGGGATGAATGCATTTGAAATGAAGATTAAAAGAACGCACTGTACAAAGTCAGGAAAGTAGGTTTAGCCAAAATCTGACAATGTACACAAACAGACGAAAATAAAGTTCCTTTCACTGAGCAAATAATGAGGTCAGGATCAGCCTCTCACCAAGTTCCTATGGAAACATCTCTTTTTTTCTTTTTAATTTAAAAATAAAAGGGGGGGGGAATGCCTGGGAAATGAACGATGCTTAAAAGGTCCAAGAATAGAGGGAGTTGCTGAACACGAATAATATCTAGTGAGAAAAATAACCTCACATCAGGGGAGACCCAGGGAGGGCAGGCAGGCAGGCAGGGGAGGCTGCTGAGCCTTCAGCCCCAACACCTGCCCGGGGAGTTGCAGGGCCGGCACAGCACCGGCCCCAGCGCTGTGGGCTGCTAATGCCCAGCACACCCCCAGCTTGCTGCAGGTCCTGGGTCAGGGCACTGGACTCTTTTGGCAGCTGGGAGAAGGGAGAGGAGGGGGAAGCATTTGGGTTTGCCACGGGAGCACAGAACTGGAGAGCTTGCAGGAGACTGAGGTGAGGAATGGTGGTTTGTGCCACATCTGCTCCTGGTTTGGAAAGATCCAGATTATTGTGGGCCCCTAAAGCAACGCCAGGGACAGCACAACTGCCTTGGCTTAGAGATAAGTGGAAACAAAGGCACTGAGGCAAAACAGGGCTGTGGCCCTACCCTGGGGAAACTGAGGTAGGGAGCTGGCAGAGCAACCTGCCCAAAGGCTGCCAGAGAGCAGACACTGGCAGCCCAAGCTGGGCACCCAGCTCTCAGGCATGGGCAGGGTTTCCACCACCTTTCACTGGTGGTAAGCCAGGCACTGCTGTCACCTCCAAGGGTCCCTGCAGCATCCCTGTCCCGAGGGACCTATTCCCTCTGTCCTCACATCTCGCCATGTGTGTGCTGGGCAAGCAGGACAGGCAGGCAGCTCTCTGCTCCTGGGTGAGCAGCATCCCTCTGGGGATGGGTTCAGCCCCTCTGTCAGGCTGGAAACAGGAGGGGAAAAGGTCCTGCAGGGAGCAGCGTGCCGGGGAAGTGAAAGACCTTGTCGAGCTTGCTGTGATCTGTACCTGGCCTTCCCTGCCACCAGTTGGTGAGAGGCTCCAGCCTCTCACTGCGGCCAGACTGGGCACAGTAGCACAAGGCAGAGGCCACTTGTCCCAAACCACCCAGAGCTCAGATCCAGACACCCACCTCCCAGGGACCCCAGCAGTTCGGAAACCTGCTGGACCACCATGCCTCTGCTGGCAGGTGGCCTCCTTCTCCTGCAGCCACACAGTTTGCAGGAGGAGAAAATTAAAGGGCTGTCTATCAGGCTGACATGAAGAAGTCTATTAGCAGCCCCTGGCAGGTGAGTGGAAAGCATTAGCATATGGAAAACGGGGGAGGAAAGGCAGTGTGTCTGGGACTGTTATGACTGAGCAGACAGGTGAAACCGGGGAGGTTATAAATAAATCCCCCGCACACACCCCCAGCAGCACTTCTGCAAAGTCTCTAAGGGGCTCAGAAACCCGGTGCTCATCCCTGGGGCTGGGGAGGGCAGTGGGCTCCCACACAGGGCAGCAGGCAGACAGGGAGCAGAGTGCCGGCTTGCTGAGGAGCAACCTGCATCCACCACCGCAGCACCAGCAGCAGAGGAGGAGGCAATCCCGGCTGTGGAAGAGAACAGGAGCCCCATCCGCGGCATTGGGGCTCAGACCGGGACCAGCCACAGCAGAAGGACTGCAGGAATGGCTTTCCTCTCCTACCCTTTCTGTCCTCAGCTGAGGAGCTTGATAACTAGGGGCAACACAATTCCCTGTCTGTCTTGTTTCTGCATACACCCCAGAGGGTGTTTATTGCAACATCTCTGCCCTACAATATGAAAAAGCCACCAGTGCTGGAACCAGCGTGAGCCACACCAGGAGTGACCCCAGGGGAGAGGCAGGCAGCAGTGGGCGCAGGCAAAGGCACAAATCAAGCCAGGATTTGGAGAAAGGGACTTACAAAAGGAGATGGCCACTTGCATGCCAACTGGAGTAAGGGCTGTGGGGTGCAGCCCCTCAGAAAGGCATGTGGACAGGCAGGTGCTGCTTCAACACAGGTAGGAAGGAATGTGCAGCCTCTCCTGTCAACCTGACCCCCACAGCAAGGGGTGCTACCACAGAGAGGTGGGGGAGTGCAGCCCTGCTCGGAGCATCCCTGCTTTCCCTCTCACCCAACGAACCAAACTGCCAGCCCGCGATTCACTCAGAGCTACTGTGCTCAACACCAAGTTATCCCAGGGGACCCCCACCAGCCTCCCTGAGACAACGTTGCCCATCACATCAGTGCCAGTGAAAGAGGAACAGGGTTGCTGAAGGATCGCTGCAGGATGGGTCATACAAAGCAGACCAAGGTCTTGGTTAGGCAAACAACAGTTTACAGCAATGTCCAGTTTTAGCTCTAGAAGAAACAGTGATTCGAACTCCCAGGACTGCAGCCAGCTCACACAAGCAAGCCTGCCTTGTTCTGTCATAAGAGGCTGGGTTCAGTCCCCGAGAGCAAGAGACAGCAGCAGGGTCTGGTAGGAGTGCAGAGCTGTATCACACTTGCTGCACTAGCATCCCATCCAAGCCCATGAGCCTCAGCAAGTATTGGTTGGTTTTACATAAAGCAACAGCCAAGATCACCAACAAATACAAGCCCTGTTCCTCTCCCCAGCAACAACAGAGCTAACCAGGTTTCCAAACACACAGGGACCCGCAGCTCAGCACACACAAGCTGATGACCTAAGCATGCCTGGGTTTGCATGCCCAGTTCAGTTGGCAAGGCTGGCAGCCTGGGCTGATTGGACATGAATCCTGCACACAAACATCCTGGAAGGGCTCCAGGATGGCTTCTTGCCCTCCACGCATCCCCATCCCACCCCATGGCAAGACCTAGAGAGTCATCTTGCTGCCTTTGCTGAAAACCACTGCTGCATCAGGAATATTTATTTAGCTATTTTTTACTTAAAGCTCAGGTTGGGAAAACAAAATAATGGTGATTTTGCCTTCTGGGGAGCTTTCCACCAGCAAGGAGAGAGACAGAGGTCAGAGGGAGTGAAAGGAAGGACCAGTTGCAAGAGACCTTCCTCCCCGCTTCCCAGGCTCTTCCTTGTTTCTCCAGCTTCAAGGCTCCTACCTCAGGCCTTGGTGATCACACTGTGCTCAGCAGATCTCACCCCTTGTTTCATATGCCCTAAAGGAGACCTTATCTCTGCACTTGAAATGCTAAATCTCTCTCAGAGTCTCCCTACGTGAAAGCATTTGTTTCACAGCCCTGGATTCTGGCCCAGTGCCCCAAGCAGGGGAGCAGCCTGGTGAGGTGGGAGACAGAACGGTGTCAGGGCCAGAGACTGGCTATGGGTAAGGGACAGTGCAAGCTCACAGGGTCCAGAGGTCAGATTGGAGAGATTGCCACTGGGCTGCCCTCCACAAATGCAACTGCCCTGCAGTGTGGAACGACCCTGTGTGGCATCTGAAGATCTGGACTAAGAGAAGTCCTGCTGCCCCTCCATTGCAGGGGGAGTGCATCTGCAGGGGCGATCCTTTGTATAATCCCTCACTGTTACAGGGCAGCATGACCCAGTGTCACCTTGGGAGCAGGAAAAAGCAGGCATCCTGCTCCCCCTCCTCACTTCTTGAAATGAGGAGTCATGGATCACCCGCAGGGTTGCAGTGACAAACAGGTGCTGAGTTGTCTGCTTTTGCAATTAGTGGCAGTCATTAAAATAAGTGCTAGGTTAATTATTGCTGGGTTTCAGTTCAACCTCCAGGTCTGTCACTTGGCAAAACTCACATTTGAGTTGGCTCCCAGTTCTGGGAACTTCCCAAAGCCCTCGCATTCAATTGGGAACGTGCAGGCACCATGGGCACTGTCCCCAGCTGTGCTCGCTCCTCCTTGCTGGGCTCTGGCAGTGCAAGTGCAAGGCAGCCTCTGGAGGAGGACTACAAGCAGACCCCCTGCCTGGGGGTACCTGCCACTTGGGCCATTTGCCATAGGCCACTGGGGAACAGACAACTTCTCATCTCCAGGTACCTCTGTCCCGTGCCTGCCAAGTCCTGGGAGAGAGCCCAGTACATCACAGCTCTGATAGGAAACAAGGCCAAAAAGCATGGTGCAAACGGTGTGGGGGAACTAGCCTCACAGACCTACCAAGGGGCTCGGGACCAGCACGACCATGGCAAATGCCAACCCAGCATGCCCTCACAAAATTAGGGAGGCCTTGGAGAGCAGGAGGTGATAGTGAGATGGAGCAGCTGCAGAATCGCCTTCATCCAGGCTGCCAGGACCAAGGTGGTCCCGGACACAGTCTGTGCCAGGTTTCCCTACCAGTCCACACTGTGCCAGTCTGCCCTCCTCCCAGGCTGTAGTTAAGCCCATCCAGCTCCCCCATGACTACACTGGATTTAGTTCACTGCGTTCCCACTTGTACCATGATGGTCCTGTTGCCATACAGCATTGCATCACTGACTGTGGGCCAGACTTTCTGGATGTAAACCCTTCCTACCCAAGGAGTACTGAGAACATCCCTGTATTCAGGTATTTTGCACGAAGCTAATGGATTTTGAGGAATCAAAAAAGATTTTGCAGCTTTTGGCTTTTTCTCCAAGAAAGGGTATAGGGCTGGCAGTGCCAGTGGGAGCTGTGAAACCAGGAGTTTGGACAAATCCTGCACCCACTCAGCTCCTGACCTCTTACAGAAGCAAGTCTTACAAACCATGGCTGGCCTGTGTAACAAAAACTCTGTTCTGCGGCAAGTTTTGGTCTTTCCAGTTTCACTGAATTGACAGTTATTGACAGACTGATGCAGAGGGACTTCTGACTTCTTCAGTGCTGCCCATAGTAACCGAATTGCAGCAGGTTGCAGCCAATGTTTGCCACGGGCTTGTTCCTATTTCCAACTGTTGCTGTGAGTAGGAGCAAGACCAGAACATCAAGTCTCCTTTAAACTCTTTTCATTCATTCCCTGCCCTCACAGATACACGAATAAAAGGGTCATCTTGGGTCAGAGTTTCTAAGATCTTCTGCAACAAGCAGCTACTTCCTATAATACCTGCCCCCAAATCAGGTACATGCTTAAAAAATGTGTGGTTTTGACAGCGTCATTGGAGGTCCACTACAGGTCACCTCCCATCCTGAAATCATACTGGCGTAGTTTCAATGTACTTCTTGCTGATTGCCTAGCCTGGCACAGATTTCTTCCTGCATCTTTCTCAAGATGTAGATGTTTAAAAAGCTCCGCCCAGCCTTACTAAAAGCCACATGAAATTTTCATGTTGCCAGTCTGCTGGGACAAGTTTAATGATGTTTAATAAAGGCTGATGGTGCCTGAACTTCACAGCAGAGTTCTTTCACAGATTCTCTGGTTAAGGGAGTGTGGAAGAGTTCGTCCCCACCATGTCTTCTTCACTTGACTTGTCAGCCCGAAGAACAAGCTATTGTGAGCCATGTGGCATTTGTGCTTATGAGACAGCAGAGAAACCATCATGCAGTAGTGAATATTTTGTGTAAATGAGTCAGCATGGTCAAAATATACTTTCTAGGTATTGAAACCAAATACCATTGGGTTTTATTCTGAACCAAGATAGTCTGGGTTAGAGAGTTCAGCCAGCAAAATGCTCTTACTATCACTCAGAGAAGACATCTGGAGGTGGCTGGTCCAAGTAGATGTGGGTAAGGCCAATATAACTGGCAGGACACAGACCCAGTGTGACAGAGGCTCGCAACAGCCTCTGTCAGTGCATGCCTGAAAGACCAAACAATTGCACCTCCATTACAGATTTGTTCAGCACCCTTGGGACTGCCTGAGTAGAGCTTCCATCAGAGCGATGGCCAGATCCCAGTCTGAACCTTGCCTGCCATTTTGTGCTGTGAGCCCACCTAGCCCAACCTGGACCCAAACGCATCAATAAGCTGCTTAAGTCTTTAAGAGGGGCTTAAGCCTTTAAGGGAGTCAGTTCACATCAACTCTGTGTCAAGTACCAGACTATCCATATGTAACGCTCCATAAGCACCCGAAGGTTGTTCCTATCATATCCATAATGCTTTTGGAGACTACCCCAAACCCAGTCTGAAGGGCTGGACTGCTCTTTTGACTAATGCATGGAAGACTCCCCGTTTGATAGGACCTAAGGAGACAAGCCTTTCTGGGCACCACAAGTTTGAGATCCGAGAGCCATCAGTCTGAGATCTGAGAGTGAAATGGGATCTCAGACCTTGCGTGTTCAGGAGATTGGAAGCCACTGGGATAACAAATACCACCCAGGGCTCTGGTATGACACCAAGCTTATTATTTTCAAATTCAGATGGATCAAGCCAGATAGCAGGACAGTGGGGAAAGGTCAAGGCAATCATTTTCCTTCCACAGCTGGAATCACAGCCCAAGCGGGAGGACAAACCCAGGACCACTGCTTCACTTGTCAGTACCCATCAGGATGCAAATGAACAGGAGTCAGCTTTGTGCACTCTCAAGGGAGCGAACAGACTAGCAGTTAATCATGGACACATTTTCTAGCGGGCTTATCTCCTTAGAGGAAAGGTGGAAGGATGTCTGTCACACCTCAGTATAATATAGTAAATGAATAAACAGTATCTTAATGGAGTTATAAATCTTGAATCCAGAGTTCTTGGCTTTGAAAGTTACAAATAGCAAATCCCTCTGGGCCACAGGACCAAAAGGCATCCTTGAGAAATGCACAAGGCAAAGAACCAGCTAGACACCTCTTTGTCAAGGGCAGTCACCCCTAGGACTTTTCCATTTCCCCTTTGACTCTTCTCAAAGGACGTATCTCCCATTCTCAGCCAGAGACAGACATAGGAGGTCCCTGCTGAAGAATGATCAACCTTTCAGATACTTCACCTGGTACCACTTGGAGGCCCAGGTCCATGATAGGGACACACTGGGTGTGCAGACCCAGTGCTTTTGTTACAGCCAGTGCTTTTGTTACAGCAAATCTGACTTGCATGTACAGGAAGGACCCTGCCCACAGGTGTGCACTGCCACCAGCACACACAGGCTGCTCCTCCAGCAGCAGCAGGGCTGGAGCCCACCTCCCTGTTCTCCCTGAGCTCTGGGACGTGCAGGCACTACACTATGGTCTGCTGCACTGGCAACTCTGTCTCTCAGATATTAGGTCGGAAATAATCTCAGCCCAGACAGCAAAACCATTGTCTGCTGTGTCGCTGTGACAGGAATAGCTCCTTGACTCCGGGGCGCAAGTTCACCCCTGTGGCAGCACCAGCATGCCTCCAGCGTGGCACCCACAGGCATGACTGTGGACCCGCATGGCTCTTGTGGTCCTTTGGATCCTCTCCCGGGGCAGGAGCTGACAGCATCAATCCGAGCCTTGCACTTCTATTCAGAGGTCTGAAAGGAGGCCTTCAGACACTATTCAAGACCACTGGGAGCTACAGGTCCACCCTGTCCTACATTCAGAGGCACAACACCATCTGGTTATTTTGGGTTGACCACCTGCCTCCTCTCTTCAGTAATAACATCTCTTTGCCAAGAGATTGCAATGGAAGGGCTGCAGGTAGAAGGCACCCAGCCAACACCTCAGTGGAGAAGTGTGCTCAGTGCCCAGGCCAGTGCTGCCCTTGGCCTCCTGTCCCTCCACCTCTGGCTCAGCCCCACCTGCACACTGCGGCACCCCTGAGAAAAGCATGGTCCCCAGGCCTGGGGCAGCAGCTTGTCCTCTCCTGGGGGCACCAGGAACTCCAGCCAGAGAGCTAGATCCTGGCAGTACACAGCAGCACAAAGGAACAGAACAGTCATCAGCAGCTTGGACAGCCCTGGGCACTGCACAGACACAGTGCTGGCCAGGACATCAGGATTATCTTTCTCCATTAACTAAAAGCACTATGGGAGTGCTGGCATCCACCTGGAAAGCCATCAGGGACAGGCACAAGGAAACTTCTTATCAAGAAGGGCTGCCTCTGCTCAGCATTTGCTTCTGGGAGGCTTTGCCTTAGACCCCTGTTTCCCCTTGAGATAACAAGCCTGTTTATATTCAATATTTTTATGCTTGGAAGGAGGGCAGAGGACTTTCAGGCTTGGACTGCTCCCAAGGAAGTTCATTTGCACACTTTGCCTTGGCTCAGTCAGGCTGGAGCAGTGACAGGCTGGACCGCAGAGGGCTTAGGCACTCAGAGGACAACGTCTAGCGGCAATGAAAGGAGCAGAAAGGTGCAATAAAATGGACTCAGGCCATCCTGACGCAGATGACCCCTTCCAGACAGCACCCTTGGGTCCCACTCTGGCACCTTGCAAGAACACTCGAGCACGCCCACCTGATGCTGGTCTGCAAGGTATCAACTCTACAAACACTCGCTGGGCTGCTGGCACGCCATTTCCCCCACCAACTCACACCACAGAGGAATAAAGTTGTCAGTAGCACTGGAAGTGCCAGGAGGAGCAAGCAAGCCCCGGTGGTGAGCAAGAGGAACATTTCCTGCTTGTGTGGAAACAAACTTCCACTGCAGTGGCTCATTGGCCAGGAGTGACTGCAAACCCAACCACTCAAGTCCCCATTGCTCTGGAGACACCCAGGCAGAACTGGGCATCTCTTCTCCAAGGTGGGCAGCAGGACTTCGGCAGGGCATGAAGGGACAGCCAGCAGTATGGCTGAAGGAGGGGGTGTAGGAGACACGCATCGCAAAGAAGCCTGCTCCAGAGCAGCAGTGGCACAGCTGGATGCCAGCTCCAGCCCTCTGGCCACCAGCCCAGTGCCGCCCTGCCTGGGCACTGAGGTGGCACTGGGGCAGGGCACCAACTTGCACCTTTGCTGCTGCCCAGCCCATCCGAGGGGCACACATGTCATTGCTGGCGCTGCATCCCCGTGGGGCAGCCCTCAGCACATGCAGGTAGTGCCTCTGCAAAGCTGGTGTCACCAAGCACCACGGCACAGCTGCATGGGGCTGCGATTGCTGCGTGGGGAGGGAAGGGTGACCTTGTCCTATATTTTAAAGGCCACTTTTCAACTACAAAAAGCAGCCAAATGAGGGCAGCAGCAGGGAGGAGGAGAGATAAGCAATGCAATGCGGCCGTGAGGCCTCCGCACTCAGCAGTGCTCTCACCCCCTCTCTGGCACAGTGGGTGGCTAGAAAGGGGGTGCCCTGCTGACCCCATCTCTGCTCCCCCTCCTGTCCTGCCCGGCTCCATGACAGTGAGGGATGTGTGGGGAATGGGAGCTGTGGGGTACAGGGAGAAGAAGGGCAGCAGGGCTGGGCCCAGCAGGGGTGTTTGAGTGCAGACCCACGGCTCTGAGTCAGGGTCCCTGAGTTGCTTCAGCCGGGAATCAGTGCAGCCCCCCCTGGCATCCCAGCACACCCTGCCAGACTGCCAGCAGCCACAGCCCCCACAGGTCCTGTGCCAGTCTCCCAGCCCCATGCTGTGTCTCTGACACCTAGGGAGTTTCAAACACCACCAGAAATGTGAACCAGGACCTCAGCACGTCCCATACAACATCTTGCATGTGGCAGTCCTTATTTTCCCAACGAAAGGTAAGAATTGGTAAGTTGGACCATCACAGTCCAAATGTGTCCCCCACCCTGGTTCAAAACATCAGGAGATAAATGGAGAAACCCAAGTGCATGGTCAGCTTTGCCAGGGAAACAGAAACCTGACTGCAACACACAGACACCTCCCCACTCACTTCCCAAGGGTCCTCCAGGCACATCTCCTGTCCCTGTGAGCAGTGCAAGCCCCAGGGAAGGGGCTGGACTTTGGCCGTGGCTGTCCAGGGCCTGGAGAGGAGGAGTCCCGGCTGTCCCATCTGTTGGTGCAGAGCTGGGGAAGGAGAGCACCTCCAAGCATCTGCTGGGGCTCAGCCTTGCGCTGCAGCTGTGAGATTTCACTCCAGGCTCTGGAAAGGACTTCAAAGATATTCTTAAGCATTTTGCTGCTTCAGAGCTTTAATGATAGCGCATCACTTGGTTGGCAAGAGCTGAGAGCTTCCCTCCTCACTAGCAACCACACATTAGCAAGAAGAAAGGAAGGCTGCTTATGGGTTGATGCTCTCCATTCAGTCTCCCATTTTCTGGGAGGAAAGATTGCTCAAGTGCAGCCATTAAAGAAGGTGGCAGTTCCTGCATTCCAACCCCAAAACTGGAAGGCTTACTCAGGTTTTAAACAATGCAAGAGTTTCTAGAAAAAAAGGCCAAGGTGTCTACAGAGAGGAAAGGACAGGGAAGGTCAGAGCAGGAGTGCCGAGGGGACATGATTGGTTCACCTTTAATCCCTCTGACAGAGGCAAAACGTTGCTCTGCGCACAGAGACCTGCTAACGCCCAACCTCATGCACTGCAGAGCCCTCCCTGTGCCTTCCTACCAGCTTATGTGCAGGTATGTAAATACGTTGGAAGAGGCATCTGAGCATCAGTCTGGGCTGGCCTCCTGGCTTCTTGGTGTGAGGGCAGGCTGGAAAGATGCTGGTGCATTACCCTTCCCTCAATCCCTCCCTTCCATCCATCTCCTTCCACACTGCCAACCTCTCCTAAACTTTGATGGTGCCACAACTTGAGGCATCTTCTCCCAGGCTGCTGGGAGCCCACATCACCGGCGATGAGGGAGCCAGAACTGGGGGAATGTTTCCAAAACACCAGGGTGCTGTTCAACAGGCAGAGGGAGGGAGGTCAGCTCACGAGACTGTGGCTATTCAGTGGACCAGGCTCCCTAGAGTTGCTCTCAGAAAAGTCCTCAGATGTTTTTGCCTCCAGAAGTGGCCACAATTTGAAGCAATTTCCAAAAGGGTATTGTCCCCTTGGTGGCATAGCCACTGGCTCTGGGGTCAGACCTGGGCTCCACGTCCTTGGAACCAGCTCCTTTGGGATGGACTCAGGGCAGCAACCTGTGAAGGTCTGAATGGAGCTGAACGTGGGAATGGAGGTTCATTACAGGAGACACCAACCTACTCCTAGTGCCACAGCATTGACTCGTACACCGTATTGTGCCAGCTGAAACAATGTGAACAGTGACTATAAAGTTATATACAGCTGCTACACAGCAGCAAGGTGGAAAAGAGGCATCAGGATAAGCTGGGCCCAAGATGGAGGTGGAAAAAAAAAAAAAACTTAGTCACAAAGCCACTTCTGTGAAAATCTACCCTGCATCTGGAAGGAAAGGTAGGGCAAGGAGTCCTGAGGCTGCGCTGAGCTTCAGAGGTACGGGACAAGCTCCTATATGGCCCTGGAGAGCAGCAAGGAGCTGTTAAAAGGTGCCTTTCATTGCCTCACCCAGCACTGAGGGAGAAGCTGGGAACCCGAGCAAGTGAGACGGAAGGAGGAAGAAAGCCCTGCTGCTGCCGGTGGAAAAATGAGACCTCCACACAGCTGCAGGAGCAGTTTTGCTGCTGATTGTTTTTACAAGGGGTTAGGCTAGGTTGATCATTAATATTAATGTCTTGGTAAATTATGCACATTATGCATTTGCATGAAGCATCCTCCAGTGATGCTTCCTGCACTGTTAGCCAGCCTCCCCCCGAGCACCAGCAGCCTGCTCACAGAATCAATGGCTGCATGTTGAAATGTTTTATTCTACTAAGAAAACAAAACTCAAAGCAAAAATGAAAACGGCCTGGCATGGGGAGCTGACCCCTTCCTGCCTACAGAGAGCAGACTTCAGACAAGAGGGGCAAACCAACACCGTCACCTTCCTGCATGTGCGACACAGTAGCCAAAGGTAGGATCCCTCTACCAGGCAGAGCATGAAGGAAAGGGCCATCTTCTGCCCACCCATCCTCTCCCCAGGATGGATAGATCTGTAGCCCTAAGCTAGAGGCAACGATCTTATTGCAGCCTAGATCTGGTCTTCCCTATCTCCTTTCCACATCTCTCTTTTCTCTCTTCCACATCTAGTTCTTTTCTCATGCGATGCTTGGCTCCTTGAATTCTGCTCCTGTCTCTTGTTACTGCTTGTATGAGCCCAAATTGTATCACCATATCATTATCAAGCCATGCACCTGATTTTCTGGTACACTGTGTCGTCATCAGGAGGCAGCTCCTTGCAGCTCAGTGCTTCATTCAGTACAAGCCAGACAAATTGTGTTGCAATGAGCAAAGCAAAACCAACTCTTACCTGTCATCTGCCACGTGCTTTCCAACACCCTGCACAGCACCACGCACGTGTGCGGATGGGTGTCTGGACTGGCCACTTGGAGCCTTCACTCTCAAGCCACAAACACAGATTTACTGTGGTTAGCAGCTCTGGATGAGCTGCCAGGGGCTGCTCCTCTGCTGCGTGTCCCACATACCACCACAGAGCCTCATCCTAAGCTACCAGGGCTGGGCTGCAGAGCTTGCCGAGCAGCTGGGAGCGGCAAAGGGAACTCCCCTTCTTCCCCTTCCCACCACCACTGCGATAGTGTCCCTGAGGGGCACCTGTGAGGGACCAGAACCCGGACATGCTATATGGAGAGCAAAACACCGCAGGGACACCCCATTGGCCCTCTGACCACATGGGGCCACCCTGCCCCATGAGGTCAGGAGGCCACAGCCGGGCCCTGGAGCTCCCTCCTCGCTTGACCTGCAACAAGGATGGAGGCACAGACAGAAAGGACTTCACGGTTGAGGAGGAGCAGCCTCTCATGAGCTGTGTCAGCGCTGAGCGGGGAGGGACTGCGCTGAGAGCCACAGCTTGTCCTCCACCACTCACCCCAAATCCCTGAGTCAGTGCCAAGTGCCACACTTTGAGCACAAGCCCTTCAGCCAAGAGTCAGTCTCCAACCTCAGTGCCATGTTTCCAGATGCTTCACGCAGGTGTCTGTGGTGAAGGATATCAAGAGATGATTAAGAAACAGAAAATGCAAAGAGGAAAGACAAGACATTGTGCGGGACTGAGGCATCTAAAAGAACCTGCTTAGTCCGTAGTGGACAAGCCACCTTTGAGAAACAGTCCTCCAGTTCCACCAGCTCCCATGAGCACACCTAGTAGGGAGGTACTCATCACTGTCACCTGCAAATCCCACAGACTCGTCTCCACCAAGGCCCACAGCATGGGAATGAGACAGATGTTACAGTCTCCCTGGCCAGCCACATTTGGGGTGTTTCCTCCGCCAGAGGTTGCAGATATTTGCCCAATTCTCTTTCAAATATCTTTTCATGGTTCTGGTCTTTACAACACCCTGTGAGAAACCACTTCACAAGCAAACCAGGTGCTGGGTGGAAGGATGCTTTCAAGGTCATCAGACACTTCCCAGCAGCTCTGTGGAAACTGTCCCAGGTCCCACCTCTCCTCCACACCTCTGGTTCCTCAGAGAGTTCAGCAGTGGCTGTTGTACCTGAGACACAGGCACACCCCCACCATCCCCAGACGTCATCCCATCACCACCCACAGCAGAGCGGGTGCACAGACACTGACACCCATTGGGTCCCCTGGGATCACAAGGACGTGCTGGCTGAGCAGGAGACAGACAGACTGACAACACAGAGCGCGAGGGAAGCACTGGCAGGGCCATATGGGTTAGATGGCCAGGTACTGTCACAAGAGCTCCTGGAGGACCACTGTCACACAGAGCTGAAATCCTCCAAGCACTGAGGTCTCTTGAAGGCCCCATGGAGGATAGCTGTCCCAGCTGCCCAGCCCTGGCAGCCCAGCACAGGGATAAGAGGGGCAGAGAGCCCTGGTCCTGCCCCACGGTGGAAAGGCCAGTGGAGCACCCCCAGCAGTGGGCTCAGACAGCCCTGCCCACGGTCACTGGAAAGGAAGGGATGAGTCAGTGCATGAAGGTCACTCATGCGTGGTGTGGGTGGAGCAGCACAGCACTTTCTTCCCCAGGAGATTATATTCTTTGCAGAAGTCCATTTTATTTATTTCTTCTTATGGAGCACAGCAATTAGCTGCTCCTCAACTCCTCCGCACCTGGGGCTGCTACGCATGGGAAGGGGACACTCACCATTCCTCCAGCTGTGCCAGGCAGGCAGGCACGGACAGCAGCACAACATGCAGCCAGGGAGCTCCTCCCAGGACCGATGTGACACTGAAGGGTCAGGGCTTGACCACCCAGCCTCACCCCTCAGCCACAAGCCGCTTCCATCTGCACCAATGCCACCACAGTCGTGAGTGCACGTGGGTGCACTCACCATGCTTGTGCTGCGTATCTTGGCACTATCAACCACCGCACTGGCTGTGTCAGACAGCTGGGTACCAGTGTTGCCCCAGTAGTCAGATGCCACCTTGGCTGGGGCATATGGTGGCGGAGAAGCCGAGATGTTTAAAGAAGCCTTGGGTCTCCTCCCGGCTCTGTCGCACTCTCGCTGTGCAAGCTGAGATCACATCACCCGGTTTCCCCAGGTGAAATGCAAGCGTAACTCTTTGCCAGCTACAGACAAATAGTACTCTTGGTGCTTGGGCCACTTCAAAACACTTTCCAGGGACAGCTGCAAACCCATCCACCTAACCGAGTCCACTGCAGCTGGTGCCAGCTCATTAGATCTACCCATGGCCTGTAAAGGGGAGCAGCCCTCACCAGGCTCTGCAGGACCTCAGTCCTACCCATGCAGAGGTGGCCACCATCTCCTTCCAGCTCTGCCAGGCTTCAGTGTGCTGGGTGCTGCCTTGCCTGCTACCAGGGTTCAGGGACAGATAAACAAATGAGCATTGAACAATGGCCTCAAGTTGCGCCAGGGGAGGTTTAGACTGGACATGAGGAAAAACTTCTTTACTGAAAGAGTGGTTAAACATTGGAACAGGCTGCCCAGGGAAGTGGTTGAGTCACCATCCCTGGAAGTATTTAAAAGACGTGTAGATGAGGCGCTTAGGGACATGGTTTAGCGAGCAGATCCATGGTTTAGCATGGTTTGGACTCGATGATCTTAGAGGTCTTTTCCAACCTTAATGATTCTATGATTCTATGATGTGAAGGCACTTGTTGAAACAGCTGTCAGAAGTGGCGCTGTTCACAAGCTGTACTGTCCTTTGGGAAGGGCACCAGGCTGAGGACAGCACCCAACTCACGCTGTGCCTTACATCACACTATAATAGAGCTGGCTTCAATCAGCATCATGACAAGAGAGTGCAGCTCTCCTCCAGTGAGCATCTTCAGGCCCTGTCTCTGCTGCGAGAGAACAGAAAATCTGACAGATGTTGCCCAGGCAGGATCAGAAGGAAAGCAGAACTGTTCCAGGAAAAGTGACCTCAAGGAAAAGCTCCTCCTGTTGTCCTCCACGCTAGCTCTCCTTGCTTGGAAGGACAAAGGGAGAAGGATTATTTCCCGAAGCCTTCATAGCACGTCAGCTGCATGGGGAACTGACGGGCAGAGCACTGCTCGGGGGACTTTGCTACCCAGCAAACGGGTGATTCAACTGACAGAAGGGCACAGGGAAGCATCAGTGCCCCCGATGTGCTAACAGGAGACGCTCACCCCATGGAAGACTGCACACCTCAGGCCCAGCACAGCCATCAGCCTGCAGGACAGATGGGGTGTTCTTGCTTTTGCATCCGTCTCCTCTGCAGTATACAGTGGAGTTCAGGAGAATACCAAGGTGCCCGGTGCTGCCCCTCGGGCACGTCGCTTCTTACACACGTGTTACTCTCCAGCCAGGCAGCTCAGGAGCACAATCAAGCTGCAGGGGCTGGAAGAGAGATGTCACTGCAGCTCTGCCCTAGCTCTGGGCAGGGCTGCACACACAGCAGCGCAGGTTCCCAGCCCCCTCATCCTGCTGTCCTTCAGGAGGAATCCTGCTACTCGAAGTCATCTTCCCACCAGCACATTTCCAACCCATGTCAAGTAGTGACTGCCAGATGCTGGCTGGGTTACTCGCTGCAGAGTGGGCACCCACACGTCTCCGTCCCTGCTGTGAGCTGCAGAGACCTTTCCCTCGGTCTGCTCCCCACTGAGGTCCCCCCAGGGAAGTCCTGCTGCTGGGGCCCTGCCAGAGGCACAGGTGCCAGCACTGCCAGCAGTCGCCGGCTCCCGGGGACGGTGACCATCGGAGGGGTGTGCTGCCATCTGCCTGCATTTCTCTGCAGCGAGCGGGCCGGCAGCCTGCCTGCACAGCCATGCACGGGCCGAGCGGCCAAGGAGCACTCGCAGGCCTGGGGTTGAGCTCTTCACTGCTTGGACCCCTGGCCCAGCACACCACAGGGAGGAAGGGGAGGTGTCAGAGGTCTTCTTCCTCCATCCCATCTCCCCAGCCCTCCAGCTCTGTCAGATTTTGCTGTCCTTCCTCATCACACCACACACAACCTGTCTTGCTTCCCCCAAATAGTCAGATATCCATCCTACCTGCATTGCCCCTCATCTTATTCAAATGTCTCCCAAAACTGTGTCCTAGTGTCTTCCTGCTAAATCCAAGCAAACATTCGCATTTCCATCTCCTAAAACCCACTACTGACTCATCTCCTGATGACACAGGCCACCATCCACACAGGGGAAGGTCTTCAGAGCAAACCTTCTTCTCCCTAACAGGGGTTCAACCAACACAGTGCTCTCATGAAGATCCTACCATGTGTTTTCTTAGATCCAGCAGGGCTGCTGGTGCCACACAGGGACTGCAAAGCTGGGAGGGAGCAGGATACTTCCAGCACTGTCTCAGCCCAGCCTGTGGCCCCTCCAGTCCTCAGCCCCACACACCTCATCTGACCAGCAGCCTGCTCAGTATCTCCGCACCTTTTTCACACCTCCAAGGAGCCACATCTTGCCAGGTCTATTTGGTGCCCTCATCACTAGCAAACCAGCTCAGGCACAATCACTAGCGAACCAGCTTGGGCACAGCCTCCATTCCTGCCTTTGACCCTGCAGGTTCTTCAGGGCAGAGAGCTCTTCCACCGTACACTGTGTCGTTGTAGGACCAGCCCCACCATCCTGGGCACTTTGCTTACACATCTGATGTCCAGTCATACAGGAAAAGTTCCTGTCGAATCTCACGTTACAGGTCTGGACAGCCACCACGTCAAGCAGGGGCCAGCTCACAGCCAGAGGAAGGGCTGCGCTACTGCTGGTGCAGGCAGCCAGTGGTCGAGGGCTGGTGCCTCGGCACCGGCTTCACTCATCCCCATTCCCTTCGTGAAGCAACCAGGTCAGGGAGGCAGGAAAGGCATGCAAAGCTCTCCTGCACTGCATTTTCCCATCGATTCATAGTAGAATCAGGAGAAGCCAGGATAGGTGGCAAAGGGGAAAATCAGTGGGGTGTGGGGAGGAGGAGAAATAGCTTTGAAACCCAGGACACAGACACAGGACTATTGGTGAATAGCAGTCATCAGGCAGAAGCTGAGCAGGAGAACCTGTTCCTCAGCTCTTCCCTCGCCTCCACTAACTGCAGAACAAGCATAGATGCTGCTGGCTTAATTTCATGGATGGAAGCCTTTGACATGGACACCACAGTCAAGGCTGTATGGGTCCTGTTCCAGCAGCCAACTTGAATGCAGCAACCCTCTGCTGACATGCCAAACAAACCAATTTCACTGCCTTGCAACAGCGCTTTGGTGACCAAGACATCCTCAGGACATCCCAGGCCTCAGTTTCACTTGCTCCTTACTCCATGGAGCACTTCACACCTGCTTTGCACACTCAGCATGTTTGGTGGGCATTCAGAGGATGGAGGGCTGGCTGCAGACTCAGAGCCCTTTCCTAGGCACACCTCTCTTCAGCACCTCCCGTCCTGCACTGCAAGAGCAGAAACAACACAGGCTTGAGCCCTCCCATCACCCACCATGTGACAAGAGGGAGAGAGGTTTTGAGAGGCATTGGCAGTAGCCAGGGGAAGAAGCAGAGCTGTTACTCAAGGGCCCAAACCCACCCAGCTGCTCGGTAACTTCAGCTGCGTGATGCACACACTGGTAGCTCAGCTCCAGGTGCATCCACACACCTACAACTCTGCGTACACAAGGTGGTTAGCCAGCTCTAAGGGACCCTACCTGGTGGCACTGGTAAAGCCAGCCAAAAGGTACTTTTACTGAGTGGTGACCTGAGAGGAACATGATAAAAAAATTGGTTTACTGCTGGCACAAGACAAAAACTGCCATTTCCTTTCAGTACTGAAGCATGGGAAGGCTGATGGAGTTAAGTCACATTAGAATTGGACTAGGACCCCTGACACGACAAGAGAAGTTGTCTGGTCTTTTGAAAAAGCAATAAATGTTTTGTCACTGAAGAAGCAAAGGAATAGGGAGAAAAAAAATGTAAATCAAAGGTAACATTTTCTTTGGGAATTTAAAAGAATCTTTTCAGGGAACGGTGGATAATAAGGAAGGTGGAACATCTTCTTGCTAATGCAGGAGAGCTCTTGACCTGCCTGCTTCTGCTGAGGAATAAAGTGAATGAGAGCCCCAGAAGAAACATTAGATCACACTGGTTATTGGTCTTGTTAAGAAAATCAGTCCATTAAATGAACACACTTAGGCAGTGTGAACTTCCAGCAACAATGAACATGCACAGCCCTCCCCAGTGAACTCCTGCTAATGAAATAAAGCCATTAGAGGCCCTGAGTGACCACACACCACAGCTGGGTGATGTGTTTAACAGGTCCCTGCTGGATTGCACACGGAAGATCTCTCAGAAGTCTGTAAAGCTCACAGCAACGATCAGCAGACTCAAGTGATGCTTTTTAAATCCTGAAGTGGCCTTTTGAAAAACAAAACAAAAATACCACTAGACAAGAGGCTCTGCTTAGCACAAATGGAAGAATTGAGCCCACGGGGCCATGCAGCACTTCTCCTGCTCCTGGAACATTAACTCACAAGCTTCTTACCAGTTCAGTAAAGTTATGAGCAACTTCCACAGTAAGGGAAGAGTCCCACAGGTAACTTGTGCCACTGCTAACCTTCCAGCTACAGAACTAGCTTGGGGTACCCAACATAGGCTCCTGAAAAACAATTAACAGGAACTCCCACTGTTTAAAGAAAGATAGCGTAATTAAAAAAAAAAAAAAATCAAACAAACCAAAAACCACAGGATGAAACAGGTCAGATTCTCAAGGAAATTCATGTCCCTTGGAGATCCTTTCCCAACAGACATGTCCACCTCTTCGCTTGCTCAAGTGCAAGAAGAATCCCAAATTCTCTCCGGTCAAAAGAAACAGCTCTCGCTTCATGCAACATCCGATACCTCCAAAGCAAGGACAAAACTGTGCCTACTTCAATGCTGAGAGGGAATGTCTTTTCCAAACCTAGCTTTTTCAATAATAACATCCTTGATGTCCATCATTTCCAAACCTCAGCACCCTGGGTTAAGCCTTCCTGGATGCCAACCTGCTCTTCCTCACACTTCCAGCTGCTCCCCAGCTGAGGGAGAAATCAGGGATTTTTGAATATAAAACAATGACCATTTCCTTTTAATTTATTTATTTATTTTAGAAATACCTTTCAACTTGCCATCTGTATTAGGGTTTAAATTTACTCTAATGTATAAAAGTCATAGGAATTACCTTTATGCTGCCCTTTCATCGTAATGAATTCAGGCACAGTGATCAGAGCTGGAGAAGAGAAGCAACTTTTGCTTTTAAAAATCAACTTCTTCCGAAATAAATCAAATGTGGCTAAACCTGCCTTTGGGGGGGAAAAAAAAAAATGTGCTGAAACCTGCAGCACAGGATAAAACTAACTCTACTCCTGGTGAGTCCTGCACATGCCCCAGGCAAACACTGGCCCCTGACCTCTAGCCCAACCCAGGGGCTTTGAGCAGCCCCAGCGGCCAGTGCAGCCAAGAGCCGCTCTCCCTTCTGCTCCCTGCCCATCATCTCCCCGCTCACTGCCCAACGCCTGCATGTTTCACCACTCTTCCTTTACAAATACCAGTTGATTTCCTGAACTATTTAATGACTATGGTGGGAAGAGACATAATTTTTACAAGCAAATAGACAATAAGTAAATTGCAAAGGGACACTGCAGGAGTGCTCCTGGTTGCTGGCACCTTTCTCTTACCAAGTCAGCCTTGCATGGCACCTGTAAGATAGTAACTGAGCTGCAAAATCCCTCGCGGAGGGACAAAACATTCAAGTGTTATGACTTCAGGAATTTGAGGTCTGGGAAACTTCTCTGCACTTCAGCTAAGCATCCCATTTGATCCCATGCAGGACACGGGAGTTACCATCTGCCAGCCAGGCCACTGACACAGATCTCGTGATGGCTGCATAAGATGAGAAGTTAACCCTCCCTTTTCCTTCTCACTCTCACTTCTTGCCTGCCCAAAGCTGAGACGTGGCAGGAGCTGCCTCAGCTTGCAACCACACCACGATGAGCATGAGCACAGCCTTTTTGTTTCAGATCTGTGGAGCCTCTCAAGCTGAGGCGGACAAGCGCCGCTGGAGCACGAGCTCAGCTCTGCTGGAAGCGGGCAAGGTGCAGACCTGGCGCTCTACTGGCCAGGCTGCAGTTGAGAGACCCATTTCTGCTGCACCCTGACAGCAGCTCCTTCCTCATGAAAACACAAAGCCCTCCGAGGAAGCTGAAACAGACCCATTGAGGCAGGTGGGGCAGCGAGTTGGACCAACACATCCGAAGCAGCGGCTCTGACAGTCTGTGTATATGGATTTTTTTCTCCTATTGATTAACCCATTTGGAGTTTGTTTATTTTTAGTAAGGCTGCCTTGCAGCTCATTTACTCTCTCTTAATGAGGCCCCTGCAGAGTCGATGCCTCCTGTGCATTAATTACAGTCTCCAGCACAGCCCATGCTTTACAGAGCATCCTCCCACCCATGCTCTAGCTCCACTCTGTGGTTTGCTCACCACCTGCCTTCGTGGGACAGGCTCCTGCACTCCCAAATCCCAGCCCTGGTCTGCCCAGCAGAGTGCAGCCCCACCGCCTGCAGCGGGACAGGAGGTGCACATTCTGTGCACAGGGGGAGCAGAAATAGCTGTGAAATAGCTGACCACATTGGGAAGGAATGACCATTCACAGCACATCCCTTTTATAGTAACAGGGCTGCAGAATAAGCCACTGTCGTAGCTTCGTTGGACAATGAACAGCAGTATCAGGGGAAGATTATTTCCTTTTTCAGAGAAAGGGATCAAGATGTTCCATCTCATCTTTTTCCACATTCCAGGAGCTCAGTGCCAGCCGCTCCATCTGCAGCAGCTGGCATAGTCTATGTTCAACTGTCAAAGTAGTAGCAGAAATAAACATTGCTCCAAACAAAGGTGGTGTATGCCTAAGAGACCCTGAAAAATCTCTCACTCCTGTTAGTTGTTAGAGGCACAGATGGCAAATGGATACCTATCATTTGTTATTTCTGGATTAGAAAAATAAGGGTACAATACTAACAAACACTAGAAAAGCTTAATAAAAATAGAAAAAGACTTGAACTGAAACAAGATGCACACAGAAATGCTAGGGTTATCATAAGAAAACATTGAGCAAATAACCAAAAATTCAACTTACCGTTAAGCAGTAAAAGTGAAAGCACCAAGGAAGAGCTGCTGGTTCAAATAATAATTAACCCTGAGCTCACTTCAGATTTAAAACCACAGCACTAACAAGCTACAGAGTCACTGATGGCTTTTTACAGCTTCCCCACCTGCTCCCTTTCATCTTTAGTTTGCATTTAGAGGACAAGAGCTGTGGGACAAGAAGAACATCTCTAGATGCTACCCAGACACTATACGAACTTGGTGCTGTTCAAGGTCTGCAAGCGTTGCTGTCACAGGAGTTAAAGCATCGCTGAGACAGCTGCCACACAAAACCAATTTGAACTGCAAAACTACACTGTGGATGCTCATCAGTGACGTGATGAAGTCATCGGCAGCAATCCACCTGAAAAAAGACAGAAGTGATCTGTCTGCTTTTGTGGCAGCTGGGGAGGAGGTGGTGGAAATTGCAAAGGAAGCCGCATGAACTGGCAGAGCAAGATGTGCCATTTCTCTTCCCAGTAAAAAGAGAGGATTTACTACAACACTGGGGCAGGAAGGCAGCTTTCTACAGCCTCAGGCAGCACATTCCACATCTTTGAATTTGCAGGGTTGATGAAACAAGAAGCAACTCTCTTCAGTGTGATGCAGGACAACATGGAGGCCCCATACAGAATTAATATCACTGAGTCTCAAAACTCTGGTTTGGCTAACATTACTGAGCCTATGGGGAAAGCGAAAAAAAAAAAGGAATAGCAGCTCTCAGGGCTGAATACACTCACACTGGGCTTTGCACTGTACATGCAGTGTGCTGTGCGTCTTTGGGGGTATCCAGTGGTCAGCTCATGCCACTGCTGATCCACAAGTGATTAGCCTCACCGAGGGCTAGGCAGGGCCCATGCTCCAACACAATTTGCAGTGAAAGCATGTCACAGGACAGGAATGATGCCAATTTGCCTTACTTGCACAACGCTGGCAGCTGGACAACTCTCCGCATAAGCAGGAGGCCAATGTACCTCATGCTTCAGTGCTACTTCACGCTTGTCCTGACCCTAATTCATTGCTGAACCAGTGTTGCAAACATATCTCATATTACACTTCATTAGCTTGCAGTAATGCACATTTACACACACACACAATTTCTTTTTTACTTTCAGATCATTGTATTCAGCTTAGCTGGAAGAAGGGGTAGTGTTATCATAGCCATAGCTGGCCTAAGGCTATATAAGGGCAGGAAAATATTCCTTCTATTACATGTTACCACTTTCCTTTTATACCCTCCTTCCTGTGCTGACTTCAACGGGAATAACGGCACTCTTTTCCCTCCCAAATTTTCTAACCCCCCCTTGCAAACATGCAACATATGTTGCTTCATACATGCCACCTTCCCTTTTCCATCAGTGTGCAACTGATTCATATAATGGAGTTGAATTCTGAACACCTCAACCTGTATTTAGCTGAAAGTTCGCTGCTTCTGTTTCACATCTAACAAAGGGACTGTGTCCCCAAAGGCCTGTTTCTTCCCCACCTATTTTGTGGGTCTAATAAGAGATATTACCTCTCCTTATTACAACCTCGCAAAAAGAAAAAAAGCACAATGGAAGTACAATTATATTCTCTTTTCTCAGTTGCTAAAAGTGTAGTTCATTACGGGAACCTGCCTGTTACACACTTTGGAAGTTCATTTTCAGTTACTGTTTTTGAGATTTAACAAAGACACACTCAAATTAACCTATCCATCAAACAAGTGGGAGCACTGCCAGGACAGCCTGCAAACGCTGACACTGCCTGGCCAGCCTGGTCTGCAGCCACAGAGCGCTGTTCCTCTCTCCCTTCCAGACAGGCAGGTCCCCAGGCTCCATGCTACCTTTGCTACTTACTACTTACATCAGTGATTGGTGTTCTGCTCCAAAGCAACAGAACCAGTCATCAGGTTGGTGCAAAGAGCCAACAAACCAAAAAGGCATCTTTCATCAAGGCTGGGACCATTCATTACAAATGATTTGTCCAATTGGCAACTGCAAAGACAGCACTGCCTGTGGATACAAACAAAGAGCAAGAAGACAAGAGGAGAGTACAGTCAAAGTACTGTACAAAACATCTCAAGGGTGTTAAGGACAAGAAAGCATGGAAAGAAAGATTTAAGAACAAAACACTTGACAAATCAGAGTAACCTCCCCTAAGGGCCTGCGGTCAATATGGAGTGCATTTAAAATGGACAAACCAAGACACCAGAGTAATGGAGTGCAGAGCCCTTGAGGAAAGGGAGGAAACGGCACCGAGCAGTAGACAAGGGCTTCTGACAGATGATTCCTGTGGTAAGTTCCTGATTATCTGGAAATAAAACCTCATCATATACCTTCTTCCCAGAACACGCTGCACTTTGTGCCATGCCATGTACCATTTTACTATGAGTTGTCCTTGGATATCACAGATACCATTGTGATGTTACTTCTGGGGACACTGGACATCCCGATGAGAAAGAGAGGGCAGTGTCACTGTACCATAAGCTTTGGCTAAATAACTAAAAAACTATTCATACAGATGTTTTCTGTAGGCAAGGCTCTCGAGATTTATTTTGAACTATAGAAGACTAACGAACAGCATTATCTTGTTAGACATGCATACAGACAAATTCCTGAAGGAGTCTAACAGCCAAGAAAGTAACAAGCGAGTGGTAGTACTAAGTCTCCGTGCAGCTCTGAATGAGCACCACAAGTTTTCTTACAGCCTACCTGTGGGAAATGGGGAGGAAAAAAGAGACTATCACCAGTGAAAATACGTAAGATTTCTAATTATAACAAACCAGAGGATCCAGTTCATGTGGAAGTCTGACCTTTTATCTCATGCTGACTATCTTCTTCAAGACCTGGGTGACTACTGTCCAATAACTCTATTTCTTGTTACCAAACTGTTAGCTTTCTTTTACATCAGGCTAAACAGAGTGTCAGCAGTAAATACAAAAGGTTTTAACAGAATAGGAGGAATAAGATACCTCAGTATTAGGGGTATGAAATGGGAGGAGTTTTGCTGTGGCTTTGAGTCCTCCTCCACAATAGATCATTGCAATAAATCACAGTAAGCAGCATAAGCATCCAACACAGTTTTGAAACAGTTGTGGTTACATCCCTGTAATGCAAGCCTGGCCTAGGAAGAGCAGAACTTCTCAGTTCACAGCCTGGGTTCAGGCTGCCAAAAGCTGCAATGACCAGTCGTGGGCTTACACTCCTTGCTCAGGAGGTATCAAATGGGAGCAGCAAAGGCTTCCAGTATAAACCACAGATGCTCTCCAAACAGGGTGTCACCTCCAGCCCAGGAGGACGGAAGGGACGAGGGATCAGCTGAGTACAGAATGAGGAAATGCTGCAGAAGAGCTAGGGAAAAAAACAAGGTGTCCAAAGTAGCCACGTGACAATACTCAAACTCCTCCAATTTTGGTCTCCTCGCAAAGTTAGGAATCCTCCTGCGTTTTCCACATCTGCTTCTACAGCAGGAAGAGGAGTCAGCTTCAGAAACAGACTTTAGGAAGCTGGCAAGGTTGGAGAAGATGTGGAGAAAGAGTCATTTTAAAAAGCTGTTTGTTTCTAAGTGACCATTTTGCTTAGTCCACCTGCACGCCCTCAGGAAGTTCTACTACTACAGGAGCGCAGTCATCAGGCTCTGCCTCAAAGTCCCATTTAAATTTCTTCGTTAGGTGAGCCTTGAATTTTTCAGCCTTTTTCCTTAGGGTCCCATCAACAGCAGCACTGCACGTGCAGGAAAAAAACACCTAAAAGAACAGAGTAGAGGTCAGTAAGAACTCAGCCATGGCACAAACTGTGCATCTCTTTCCTACAAAGATGTCATCAACAGGGAGCACCACGAAAAGTTTCAGGTTAGGCCACTGGTAGGAGGTCTACCACCCTGGAAACCACTCCAGCTTTGGGGCTACCTAAACAAAGCCTACACTTCTCCTCTCATCCCACAGCCAAGACAGACATCCTGCCTTCACTCCACTGAGTCAGCATTAGAAATACTTGCACTAAGGTAATAACTTTGTTTCAAGCAGGAGTATATATGTAATTAAATATGTACTATGGAATTCTAAAATACTCTTAACTGTGAGCAAAGAAAAATGTCTGAGCAGAAGGGGGGAAAAAAAAGACTATCAGTTTTCACTTGCCACATAGCCAATTTTACAGCATGTGTCAAAAAGGCCAACAGGCAATTATACCCATCTTTTCCATGGTTGGATGGACCAGGAGATCCCCCAAAGTATTTTTGTAATATGTTATCACCAACACCTTAGGATACAGAGAAAACTTATAAGATGACCTCTCTGAAAAAAGTCCAGTTATCCCCAGCACAGCCATTCCCTTGAGCACAGGGCACTGAAATCTGGACTAATCTCTAAGGGTGGCTCCCCTCCATCATCCAAACACACACAAATCTATTAGCTTTTCACAAATTCACAGCTTCTGTTAGCACTTTGAGAGTTAAAGCACCTGTGTATGATTAAACAGGGCATTTAGCCTCAGAGCCTGTCTCTCATCAGCCTGCTTCTGCTCCTCTTCTGAACTCGTGATCCAGAATTCATTTCCATAGGAAGAAACTTACATTTCAAAGCCAAAGAAAAAAAATCATTGCACGATGGAAGTGAAGGGAAAGCCCTCTGGGGAAAAAGCAGGCTCTTCTTTGGGAGAGACCTACTGACAGCTGGATAAAACACTGACAATGAGCAGCAAAGTTCGTTGCTTTGTTTATGATCATTTGCCTTTTCCTTGTTCATTCTACCGTGAAACTGCCTCTTTATAACAGAACTCCTTTACACAGCAAGGCTGCTATTAAAAAAAAATTAAAAGATTATACTTCCCACTTCTCATCAATGAGGAGATTAAATTAAATTAGTTATTTCATCGATTTTTTTTTCTTTAAACATTGTTAGGGCTGCATATTCAGCGGAGGTTATGCTGTACTCTTCCTGCCTTAGATCAAACTCCAAAAATAAAGTTGCTGTATTCAAAGCTGAGCAAAAGCTAACACAGATAATACACTCCCCACACACACACCATTTTGCACTTCTTCTGATCCACCTGCCCACATCCAGTTAAGACTGTTAACTCTGACGGCTGTGGGCAGAAAGTAACTAAGCAAGGCAAGTCCCAGAGGTTCCCTGGCACTATTTCAGCGCATCAGGGAAATCCCACAGGAGCAGAGAAACAGAGAACTTTTAGCAAGGAGAGCCTCAGTTCAACCATAAGGCAAATTTCTTCTTTGTTTCTAGGAATGTGGTGATTCCTGCTAGGGCTTAACAAGTGATCGCTGAAGCCAGCCCAGCCACCTAAAGGCATCAGCTTCTACTGCTTAAGTAGAAAGCACAGACTGATGAAATCCAAGGGCGTACAAGACTCAGGTATCCAAAAAGGAAAGATAATCAGCACGACAGGGTGCTTCCAAAATACCCATCAGATGGAAAGAATGGCTGGTTGACACATTCTTTGTACTGATGTAAATTGACAGTGCAAAGCGTTGCTCCGCGAGTGTGCTGCAAATAGAGATAGGTTTTCCAGTCCTGTAATGGGATGGAAAAAAACCACCAATAAAAATAAAAAAACACGAGACCTTTATGAATCCAAATTCCAAAAAAGTGAAGAAAGTCAACTGATTAAAGCAATGCTTCCCATAACATTTTACCCAGCAAATAAAAACAAACACCTTCCCCTTCCCCAAATCTATAGCAAGAACTTGAGTTACAAGTAGAGAAATGCAACCACTCCCTGAGAAAGGAGAAGGCATTACCAATTTGCATCAAGCACCTGCACCATAGCTTACTACTGTTTCTGCTGGGATTAAGTTTCCATTGCTGAGCTTCACCAGTGTATCTCGTTTTGGCTTTCTTTTTTTTTAAACCAAGTTTTGATTAGTCTGTTTGCTGAGCTGTTAGCATGGTTACAATCAGTGAGAGTAACTGGTTTTACTAGTGCTGAATTACAGATCTGCCCATGCCTGCCTCAGTAGAAGCAGTGTTTTCTGCATTCTGGACTAACCATAAATTCCCTCTGGATAAGAACTTGATTATAGGAAATCTTCGGTTTTGCTTAAGGCTAACAGGAATGGAAAACCTTCTTATACACTACGAATGCCCTAAGCTCAATAAGGTTTCACTGCAACTTCTCAGCATACTAAGCATACCGTTCAAGCTGACCAAAAATCAGCATCGTCATTCTTTTATGCCAAAGTTTTGGGGTTTGTTTTTTTTTTTTTAAAGAATGAATGGCATTTGGGAAAAAAAATAAACAAACAGACATCATCTTGCACTTGCTCAGCCTCTCTCATAGCTGTTCAGCTTAACGTAGTTGAAGGCATTAAAAATTTTCAGAAAAAGCGTGCTGGTACAGTCCAGTCGCATTAGATGCGCCACTCCAGAAGTCTAAAACCATGCCAATGGAGCAGGCTACTTTCAGCACTATTTGCAAGGAAAACATAATAAAAAAGACACAGTCCCCATTCTCTGTTGCAACCATCTTCATTAGCCTTTCCTCTCATTGCCTCACTTTGCTGGCCTCTCCGCGTGCGGACTAACTCAATTTTATACTGCATTAGATTCTTCTAGGCATAGCTTGAGTAGATCAAACTCTGAGATAACAAGCAAATGGCGTTTCTTTGTAAATAACACAGGGAAAAAGTAAAAGAAAATATGCGTGTGCTTAGATAGGCTCACTACCTCCCCCGCAGCTCGACAGTAGCTTAATTCCTTTTGCAGCTTCTCCCCAAATTTGCCCTGATGGCCTGTATGCTGTCTCCCCCCACTTCCATTTTTCAAGAGATAGCCACAAACGTACCTGTAAGGTGCTGGTTAAAAAGTTGTCCTGGGAGATAATGTCCACAAAAAAATCAGCTGGGATTTCACTGAGCTGGTGATACAGCACAGAAATGAGATTGATGTAAAGGTCTTGATACTTCCCTATGGCATCTTCAGATCGGCACAGGATGTTTAAGAGTCTTTTCCAGTGCTCAAATGCATCATATACATTCCCAATCAGGAAGCAGATGAAAGCAAACTGCAACTCGGCTGCGCATATTCAGCAAAGGAAAACAAAACAAAGCACACATAAGACTAAAAAGATATCCAAGATACGTGTCCTTTCAAAAACTCTGTAAATGATTGCATAAAACTCTGGGTTCACCTTTTGCACATGCATTCTGCCCTTCCAGCGATTCTGCTAATAGCAATCAATACTCCAAACACTGACTATTTCCTAATGCTCTGCTCTTCAGCTGGAAAAAAAGCAAAGCATCATCGGGCAGGTCCACCTGTAACTGTAATTATCATCTTTGGAGAGTGACTTTACTGGCGATCAGAGTACACAGCCACCACAGGCACAGGACTTCCAGTGTCATCTGTGTTCTCAAAATGACACTCAAATAAGAAGTCAGGCATTGCTGTTATTCTGCAAGCATTCACTCTGCCTGTGCCTGGGTTTCCAGAGCCACACAGGAGTGCAAATGCTACTGCCCTTGAACGCAAGGGCTGTGGGAACACTGGGAGAGGTGAGCAGTACATTAACAGATGTTTTTTCCTCATTGAATTAAGAGCCAGGGTTCATCCCACCGGACACTTAGCATCAGCTATTTTGCCAGAATGATGGCGTCACCATTTCCTAAGGTAATTTGTTCTTTGTATATCCTAGAGTTGTCTTTGATAATTTTGATAAAGAATAAATTGTGTAACATTAATATAGAAAAAATAGATGAAGGGAAAAACAAAGGCTTATTCCAAACCTCAGTAGCTTTGAGGCTCCAGCTTGGCTGGGTTCCCAAGCCCTCCCTCCATCCTGCCACGAAACAAAACCACGCTTCAGGACTCCCACAGATTTGATATTTATTCATATCACAAGTTGTCAAAAAAGGCTAGCAAGTAATTAAGACCCTGTGACCGGGAGCCACAGCCCTCACTGTGGATGTCTCCTGCAGCAGGGCTGGCAAAACAGAGAGTCGCCAGCAGCACACAGCAGAGCTGCCACCGCTCCAGCCAGGGAGGGGACCGGCTACTGCCTTGGGAAGAGCCTGCTGGGAGACCTGATACCACCTCACCACCGAAACAGGAACAAGAGTCTGAAAATTACGATACTTAGCCCCATTCAGTACTCCCAGGACTCTGTAAGCTCCGTCCTCAGAAGTTCACTTAACAGGCAAATTGCCAGGCTGGTGCCAGATGACAGGCCCCCTTTGCACGAGATGCAGCTCGCAGCCACCTGCAATTGCTGCTTTTGACTTAATTTGAGGCAATCTGGGCTCCAAGCGTAGCACCCAGGAGCAAGAGAGGCAAACGTGGCAGGCTGGCAGCTCCGGACACCAACCACCACGTCCTCACACCAGTGCAACTGGAACAGGCCCTATAGCTGCTAAAAACTCCACAAAGTTCCATCCTGCAATTAAGAGAGATGCCTCAGGGTGCCAGGGCCCACAGAACAGGCGCAGGCTTCATCCCGGGGCTCTCCTTTTACAGAGAAATTACTTTATTCTCCCAAAGCACCTGAGGGCTCCCCTGGGCGGTATGCGGTACTCACCAAGCAGATCCAGAGGCTGGCTGGCATATCGCTGGTTAATCACCTTCTCGAGAGCGTAGCTGAGGTCCATGCTGTGCCTGGTTATCTCCTCCGGAGTAGCACCATCGGGGTACATCTGCTTCGGCAGCTCCGTGAACCTGATCTCGGTGCCGGCTTTCGGCTTCATCTGGGGCAGCCGCGCCATGCCTTCGGCGTAGCTCCGGCACTCGGCGTCGAAGGGGGGCAAGCGCTGCTCCGCCCGGTCTCTGGTGTGCCTCCCGGCCGCCACCGGCAGCACCTCCGAGAAGGCGCAGATCTGCCCGCTCTCCGGCTGCAGCTTCTTCATCGCCGCTTCGCTGATGAAGCTGGTGAGGGAGACCCACTTCTTCAGGGTCTGGTAGGGATAGGGCCCGAGGAACTGGTCCATCTCCTGCAGGTTCTCTCTGAAGGCCTCGGCCTCCCCCGCGGCCGGGGGCGCCAGGCCCACCGCCTCGCTGGCGGCGTCCCACCGCAGCACCCG
>NW_008825251.1:1203404-1209656 GCF_000699105.1 Pygoscelis adeliae
CCCACCCCGCTACAACCTCCTTTCAGGGAGTTGTAGAGAGCGATGAGGTCTCCCCTCAGCCTCCTCTTCTCCAGGCTAAACAACCCCAGCTCCCTCAGCCGCTCCTCATAGGACTTGTGCTCCAGACCCCTCACCAGCCTCGTTGCCCTTCTCTGGACACGCTCCAGCACCTCGATGTCCTTGTAGTGAGGGGCCCAAAACTGAACACAGTATTCGAGGTACGGCCTCACCAGTTCTCTCACAGCACCATGTCCTCCCTCCCAGGATGAGAGAGAGGGTCAGGCTCCTCAGGGACAGCTGCCACCTCCTGTCTCTGCGTTTTGAGCATCCTCACAACCACCGTCGCTGCCCCAGGCGTGTGTACGAGGGTTGGCTCTCGCTGCGTGAAGCTGCTCCCAGCTCCGCCAGCCGCAGTACCCAGCCTGGCGTCATCTTCGCTTTAGACAGAGCAAAGTCCAGTATTTCCATGTGCAGAGACCCCGGTTGCAAGGTCCCCCCTTCACTTCTCCATCCTCTGGGTAGGAAAGAGTCCACTGAGGCCCCCAGCTGATTTAGCGTCAAACACATTTATTTCACTTTTATTGAATACAAGAACAGTGAGCACACACGCATACACCACCGAGCACTGAAAAGGAGTATGACCGAAGGGGGGAGAGGGAGAACAAGGGAAGAGAAAAGGAGAGTTAGTGAAAGAACAACAGAGCTTTGCAGTTGGTTGGTAAGGTGCTTCTCAAATAAAAATAAATATTATTGTTACTGTTGTTATTACTCATGCAATCGCAGGCCAGGTTTGGAATGAATTTGTGGGATCAGGTAAAAACAGGCACTCGTGTCTCCCACCCCTTTCAACAGAAAGGCCCCTGGAAGAAAACAAGCAGCGATCAGCTATCTGAAACGGAGCAAGGTGATGGGTAGGCTGGGGGAGCTGAGCCTGGGGGGGCCTCAGTTGTTGCTGAGCAGCAGAAACCCACACCTCGCCAGGCAAACAAGCACTGAGCTTTTTTCTTTCCTTTTTTTCTTTTTTTTTTTTAAAGTTTTTAAACACTACCATCCATTAAACACGCTGTGGAAGCCAGGGACTGGATCTGCTCACTCCAAACGTAACTCATTTCAGTCCAAGCGCACATCAAGTCTAACTCTGTAAGGCCACTAATTTTAACAGTAACCTTCGATTTTGTAACTGTACACAATGTCAAAAGCAATATCTAGTTTCACAGTAGCCTCTGGTGGGTTGTAAAGGTGTCCAAGCCAGCTGGGCTCCTCCGAGTATGAAACACGCAGTGTGCTGATGAACACCAGCACCATGTGCAGACCACAAGTCCTCCGCCACCCCGCCTCTCTCTCTGAAAGTGCCACTGCTGATTACAGCTGGTTTGGATGTATTGAAAAAAGAAAAGAGAGAAGAGTAGCCTCTTTGCAACTGCCTTAACTCTTTTTTGGTTGGGGGTCTGGTCTCTAAAGGTAGCTGAAGGCGCTTGGATGGAAGCTGGGGAGACCCTCACGACCTGGCAGCACTGTTGCTAGCCAGCAGCTCTGTCTGCTTCCCAAGCAGCCTGTGCTCATGCCTTTCACGCTTGCAGGAGAAACCTCTCTGCCAGAAGGAGAACAGACTTCACGGGGACATACTTCCAAGCAACTGGTGAACCGCAGCTGCCGGGGAGCAGTCTCTCTCCTAGGACAGCAAAGGCGGTGAGCGGGGTCTGCCCACAACATCCTCACGGCACAGGCTCTCTTGCTTGCTGTCATCCTCCGAGCCATTGCAGGACCTGGCAAAACGCACCTATTTCTGGGCACGGTCTGTGTGAGGGCTGGGAGACTAAAGGCAAAATGGTGCAGAATCGTGGGCCCTTGTGTGTCCGCAGGAGCTAGAGACGATTCCAAGAAGGAAACCTGTTTATTTCTTTTCCTTTCTGATTTTGGTTCCAAGTCTACCCTAACTGCCTGGTTCACAGTGTACGAGGCCCTGGGCTTGGCCCATGATCCCCTTCCAAAGGCAGCCATAGAGAAAGCCTGTGGCTAAAGGCCGAGCTGGGATGAGTTGGGGAAGGCAGCTCCACTGACATCTCCTCGACACGCGCCTTCTTACGCAGAGGGCCTGGACTCTCTCATCCAGCCTGGGGTGCTGGGGACACTCTGCAGTGATGGAGACAGCAGTGTCTCTCCACTGCCCATCCCTAGGCAGGTGGGGGGAAGGACTGCCATCGCCCCACCATTGCTGTCACCAGCCCGCAGCGCCTCGGACTGCCCTTGCCATCACACCCTGGGCAGCGGGGGAGGCAGGGCAGAAACAACCCCTCTGCCTTCCACCCTACTACAGAGCTCAAGTAACTTCATTACTGGGATCCAGAAACAAAGCAAAACCACCCCAACCAGCGGCATGGCTCAGTGGGCTGGAGAGGAGCGATGAACACAGTCCTGCAGCTGCCACCTTGCTCCCAGCTGACTGCCGTGGCTCTGGGTGGAGGCCGGGGAGATGATCCTGCCTACAGCTGCTGGAGCCACAGCCTCAACCTCCTTCCTTGCCCCTCCAAGTCACCACTGACCCTCCAAATCCAAACACCATACACTACAGATCAGCCGGCGGGACATCTCCCGTCTCTCACCCTCTCCCCTTCCCCCCCAGAACAGCAGCAGCTGAAACCTTCCCCATTCTCTTCTTGCAGGACTGAGAGTCCCACGTGTGATCTAAGAGTCTCAAAATACACCAACCACAGTCAATCAAAAGTTAATAATTTTAAAATGTCGTCATCATATTTACCAGCACTGTTGAATTATTTCAGTATTGTTCCCTCCCTCCCCCCTTGTTATATATAATAATATACATAACTTAAATGCACATCCATATGAAACCTCTACAGGCTGCTTTTTTATAAATGAGAAACCATATACATATCATTTGTTTTGTTTGAAATCCATTGTTAAATACCTTCAGAGAACAAGAGGTTGGACAAGTGCACAGAGAAGAAGATAAGGAACGGAAGGGGAAGAGTTAACAGAACTCCAAAAGATGCAAAAGAACCAGCATGGAATGAGGAGAAGGGCGAAATGACACTTGCGAATCAGAAAATAACTCTAAGGTAATAAATTCAATGCTTTTCTCTCTTCTTTCCAGAGGTGGGGAATGGTTTTGCTTCTGCTTGTGGTTTTTTATTTCAGTTTGCTTATTTCTTGCTTTGTTGCAAAGCAGTTTTCCTTTCCATTCAGTGTGCAACAAATGAACTCATGATTGTGTATCCTTTAATGTAACATGCAAGATGGTGGCTTATTGTATTGTTAACAATGTTATTGTTATTATTATGATTTTTTAAATCTTATTTTATCACCAATCCAGTAAATTCTTCAATTTATCTGCAGAGGGTTGGCTTTGTTTGTTGTTGGTGGTGTTTGCTATTCATTTCCAGCATATAGCAGCAGTGCAAGGATGCATTTTGTTTCCTGTTTATATATATATATATATGTATGTATGTATATATATATATAATATATTTGCTATTCCTTTTTTAAAAATTTTTGTCTCTCGCCATGAACATTGCAGCCAGGATGTCTATGTCTTGCTGACAAATCCAGCATGAAGGCTCCTTCTCCGCTGTTCTCCAGGTTTGAATACAGATGCCGACTTCCATGAACATGTTGGTCAAGATTCCTGTACAAGGCAGACGGAAATGACCAGTCATGGGGTGCTGATTTCTTTGGCTATAAAAGGGCTCCTCTTTGTATGAGGGCACTGGACAGTGAATTTGGGGCCACAGTTTGCACTTAATCACCAGGACCTCTGGTAATTAGCAGGAACTCTTAGTTCACTGGGCTGGTGTTGGTGTATGGGGGAGATAACGGTGAGTCACGGCTCCCTTACTTTAAGCCATCCAATTAAAATTGGGTGGCTCCCTAAGCGATGCAGAAGCGTCTGGGCTTGCTTGTTTGTACTGTGCGATAGGAGGTAAGATTAGGCAGATGCAAGAGCCTCTTCTGACCTTCCAAGCTTCAACAGAGCTGGTCGCTTTTCCAAGCTTAAAAGCTGCCAATCGAAATCTTCATATGATAAAAAAACACAAAATCATATTTTCAAAGAGGCCTCTCGAAATGCACCTGCAGCTTGGCTGGTGACAGAGCTCCTCATACATTTTTCAGCAGTGAAGCTGCCTTCAGAAGCTCCCCCTCTCCTTTCCACCATGCTCCTCTGCCCCTCAGCTGCTCTGACACAGAGGTCTGTTGGGCTGTGCCACCACCGAAGACCTGCAGCAACCCGGCTGATGGGGGAGCAACGGCATCAAAGTAGGGGGTTAAGAGTGGGGCAGGACTCCTCAAGCCAGCTTTGCCCTGAAGAAAAATGTCTGGGGCTTTGACTGCTTTGGGGCATCCGCAGGGAGGTGCAAACCTTGTGAGCTGCTGCCTGCACCTGCATGTGTATAAAAAGACAACCTGGGGATCGGAATGGGACTAAAGAAACCTCTTTTTTTTTTGCAAACGCTGGTCTGATACTTTGGACTGGCTTTGCAGAACCTGTAGCCAAGTTTCTCAGCCTATCCACAAAACTTGTATCACCTCTTTCCTGCCCCGCCCCAGGGGGACAAGCAGGTCCTTTCTTCTTTACATGCAAATGACCCTGACCCCTCTGCTGAGCAGGACAGCAAGGTGACATCTGCAGAATTGCTTTTGGTGGCATGGCACTGGCTTTCTAACCACAACCAGGTGGCCATGCCCGGAACCACCATCACACTGGAACTGCTGGCTGAGAGCTGCCACTCTTAGTGCTGAGGAGCAGCAACACCTACCAGCATCTGCAGCTGGTGGGAATCAGAGACACTTGCCCAGTTACATCCTCCCCTTACACAGCCGGTATAAATCATACATGGTAACTTCTCTACCTACCTGAGGTTTCTTGTCCCTTTCCTCTGGAGAAGGTTCTGTTTCTCTGTATACCACAGCTTTGGTTACCAGCATGTCAGGATGCTGTAGTTTTGCCTCTTTGATTGCTAAAGCCAGTGCCTAGAAACCAGAAGGATGAGAGCATTTATCGTCACTTCCCTGAAATCTGGTACCTTGCTCTCAGCCAGACAGAAACAGCGGACAGAAAGCAGCTGGAGCTGAGTGGGATTCCAGGAGGACACGGATGCTGAACCCACAGTAGCCTGGCAGAAGAGGTTGAAGCCCACCACTGATTGGGGATTCGTACACCATTGGGATGCCTCATGCACTGCCTTTCTCTTGCTGTTTTTTTTGGTAGAGATGCGCTATGTCCCAGGCTCCTTACTGAAACCCAAGCAAAGGAACAGCAGCAATTCTCTCTGCAGCAAAACCCTAGAAAAATCTACAATAATCATCTAATTAAATTTATTATTATAATTCTAAAAAAATCTAAAAATTATTTTAGAGCCTTTTAAACACTTTAGCTCTTCAATTTTTCTTCTTAAGCAACGAATCCCAAAGGGTTAGGCCACAGGAAAATGACCCTGTGGCCCCAGAGATTTGTGTCAGTCTGTTATTTCATCATAAAAGTTTGCCACTTTTTGTTCCTCTATCACGGAGGCAGATGCAAAACACCATCACTTGGAGTGAGTCAACCTGTAGTGAGACTGTGCTGGAAAGAGAGGAAGAACGTGGGTCACTCTGTGGAGTATTTCAACAGAGAAAGGGCAACTGGAAACGCGTTTTAAGAAAATAAAAAGGTGATCCCATCACTGGGCTCTGTGCTGGGATGTAACCCGCTGCTTCACTGCTGCAATGGGCACTGATGGGAGCTGGGCCATTGCACCCCATGGACAATGGGGTGTCTCTGCCGGACAGAGCTGGTAGGTTTGGGGGCTCAGGGGTCAGGTTTTGGAGAGAAGGAGTAAACTGGTATGATCCAGAACCAGAAACATGTGGTGCTGCAGCTGGGGGCAGCCAGAGCTGGGCAAAGCCAGGGTGTCCTGCTCCTACCTGGTCCTGGTCCACGTCTTCATCTCCTGTGATAATGATGCGCTTCTCTATTCGGGTCTCGGAAAACCCTCCTTTCACAGTCTGCACAACAAGAAGGAAAGCACTCACCGACAGCTGTTCAACAAGCCAGCTGGATCCCGGCTGAGGTAAGCTCTGCCCATGGGAGGAGGGACAACGCCAGCATCACCTTAGGAACTCCCCCCGTAATTTAGTGTATCTCCCACTACCCTTGACTCGGAGCATGGTTAGAACCAGCAAGACACAGCTGGCCACAAGTGGGCAGGAAAGGAAAAGGGCCAGGTGGCAGGCACCGAGCACCGCTCACTCCTGCCC
>NW_008825251.1:1209713-1211456 GCF_000699105.1 Pygoscelis adeliae
ATTCCTGCTCAGGTCCCTCACTAAGCTTCTGCTTTCATTTATGTGCACTTAATTTGGGAATGAAATGGCCATGGGTGAGGTCCTCTGATGCAGCCTCGTCTCCTTCGTTTCCTACCATCACTCCCCCTTGCCTGCACCACTCCAGCTCTAATAAACCAAATACACCCCACGCTAACACGGCTCCCATAGCTGACACAAGGCGAGATACTCCAGCACTGGTGCTGTGGGCTTCTTGGGCCAGGGGGACCTGGGGTCTGGCTCTAGGTACGTCTGGGAACACTCACCCCAGTTGCACGGGCAGGCACTCACATGCACGCTGCTGGCAGCCTAATTCAGAGTCCCTTCCACCCCTGCGGTTGGCTTCAGAAGGTCAGCGATGCTGCCTGCTGCTCTTCCTTCTCACCCAAATGACTCCCTGCCCTCCCAAACTACCAACGAGTAGAGGTGGGCACAGCACGTGTTCACAGTCCCCATGGGTGGTACATGGGTGATGAACACCTGAAGCCTGGCTGTCCTTGCCTGCAGTCCCCTGCAGTCATGCCTGGCTGGATGGGACAGGCAGCGCAGCAGGGCTGAACCAGGCACGGGGCGCTCAGAGTGAAGCACGGGGCACTGTGCTGGCTCACCATCCCACATGGGACAGCATACACTTTTTCGGCTTTAAGGAGGAGAGGGGCACTTTCTGCTGTACCAACCACAATATAAATCCACCCATCCTCTAATTCCAGTGGCTTGCATCAAGAACCCCCTGGCTGCCGCCTTTGGAGCTGCTCTTACCTTGGTAACGTGGGTAGTGGTGGAACTGGAGAGGGTTTCCGCAGTGGCAGTGAATATGCTGGTGAGCACCTCCTTCCCAGCGGAGCTGCTGGTGATCTGCAGGACAGAGAGCAGCAGCATCAGCGAGGCTGCCACAGGGGAGCCCCCAGTGCTGGCTCCCGAAGAGCTGGGAAATTTCCACCAGGATGCACCTACTCAGCCAAGCACAGGAGGGGAGAGAGTGGCAAGGGAAAAAAAGACACTGCACTGTGCTTCCAATTGAACCTATTTTTCTTGGGGGGGTGGGCAGGGAGAGGTTTCCACAGCTACCCCAAGCCCAGAGCTGCAGGAAAGGGCCTCTGCAGTGGGCACATGATTTCATGGCTGCGTTTTGCTCTTCCCCATCCATCCTCAGGGCCACCCTAAGTGCAGAGCTCTCAGGCTACCTCTAGCTTTGTCCGTCCCGCTTTGTGTGGCGAGGGCTGGGAAGGCTGTGCTGGTGCCCCAGCCACACAGTGCTGGGTACGTTCTCCCTGCTGCACAAAGTGACGAGCCTGGGACAGCATGTGGCATTTGGCCGGGCTTGACTCCATCAAAACAAGGCAATCGAGTAGTAAAACAATTCATACAGGAAGGCCTGCTGCTGGGCAGGGTTGTTCATGGCCATCACCTCCACTGGGAATCAGGAGACTTTGCGTGTGACCTTGGGTGGCCAGGCAGGATACCCAGGGCTAAAGATATCTCAGCCTGCTATGAGACTTCACCAGGGACTGGGCTATTTTTTTAGGAATTATCCTCCTCCAGCCAATGCTCAAGGTGCGTTTCTGGCACAGGAGAAAGGCCATGGGCAGGGTGTCCCCTGCCATCTTGCTCCCCAACCTTCTGAGCATCCTTCTGCTCTTCCCAGTACCAACACACCAGCCACGGGTGGGTGCTGGGAACATGGGAGGGGGCCCTGTGGGACCAACCCCAGCCCGCCCCACCCCC
>NW_008825251.1:1211973-1213058 GCF_000699105.1 Pygoscelis adeliae
AGGGGGAGGGGGGCCCTTTCTGCTGTCCCAACCACAATATAAATCCACCCATCCTCTAATTCCAGTGGCTTGCATCAAGAACCCCCTGGCTGCCGCCTTTGGAGCTGCTCTTACCTTGGTAACGTGGGTAGTGGTGGAACTGGAGAGGGTTTCCGCAGTGGCAGTGAATATGCTGGTGAGCACCTCCTTCCCAGCGGAGCTGCTGGTGATCTGCAGGACAGAGAGCAGCAGCATCAGCGAGGCTGCCACAGGGGAGGCCCCCGGGCCGGTCCCGAAGAGCTGGGAAATTTCCACCAGGATGCACCTACTCAGCCAAGCACAGGAGGGGAGAGAGTGGCAAGGGAAAAAAAGACACTGCACTGTGCTTCCAATTGAACCTATTTTTCTTGGGGGGGGCAGGGAGAGGTTTCCACAGCTACCCCAAGCCCAGAGCTGCAGGAAAGGGCCTCTGCAGTGGGCACATGATTTCATGGCTGCGTTTTGCTCTTCCCCATCCATCCTCAGGGCCACCCTAAGTGCAGAGCTCTCAGGCTACCTCTAGCTTTGTCCGTCCCGCTTTGTGTGGCGAGGGCTGGGAAGGCTGTGCTGGTGCCCCAGCCACACAGTGCTGGGTACGTTCTCCCTGCTGCACAAAGTGACGAGCCTGGGACAGCATGTGGCATTTGGCCGGGCTTGACTCCATCAAAACAAGGCAATCGAGTAGTAAAACAATTCATACAGGAAGGCCTGCTGCTGGGCAGGGTTGTTCATGGCCATCACCTCCACTGGGAATCAGGAGACTTTGCGTGTGACCTTGGGTGGCCAGGCAGGATACCCAGGGCTAAAGATATCTCAGCCTGCTATGAGACTTCACCAGGGACTGGGCTATTTTTTTAGGAATTATCCTCCTCCAGCCAATGCTCAAGGTGCGTTTCTGGCACAGGAGAAAGGCCATGGGCAGGGTGTCCCCTGCCATCTTGCTCCCCAACCTTCTGAGCATCCTTCTGCTCTTCCCAGTACCAACACACCAGCCACGGGTGGGTGCTGGGAACATGGGAGGGGGCCCTGTGGGACCAACCCCAGCCCGCCCCACCCCCCGCAGGGCT
>NW_008825251.1:1213436-1220212 GCF_000699105.1 Pygoscelis adeliae
GGGGTGCCTCCCTCCACCTGCCGGGGCAAAGGAAACCTGATGAGCCTGGAGGTGCCAGGGAGGGGGTGACGCTCGCAGGGACAGTGTGGTCATCCTTGCTGGCAGAGATAGCCGGGGAGGGCCATGAGGCCACAGACACGTATGGTGCAGCATGTATAGTGGCCGTCACTCTCTGGAGACATCCCCATGTGCCAGCGCTGCCCAGAGGCATGGCAGATGGGGCAAGGGACTCACACAGAATATCTCTGGGTGGGCTTTGGTTTGATGTTTTGGGGGCTCCAGCAAGACAAGGGTGAGCAGTTGCCCCCGACCGCCCCACGCAGCCACCTGCCCTCCCAGCACTGCTGCCTGGGGACAGGTTTTGCTGGACTGAGGCTTGGCAGAGCCATCAGGGAGCAGGGCCACAGGAGGATGGAGCCACCACGTCACCTGGGCTGCATCTGTGGTGCTGACCCGGTGGGGAGCAGAGCTGTCTGCTTCAGGCTTCTTCATGCCCGGCCCTAGGCCGACAGTCACAGCATCCGTTTTCGGGGCTGATGACTGCAGAAGAAACACAGCAAGTCAGGCACTGGGGCATGATGCCAACAGCCCTGAGTGCTCCTTGTGCACCAGCCCCCATGAGCAGAGCATCCCTGACCCACTCCCCTGCAAATGTCACACGCGTATGACGTCCGGCGTCATGCCCCTACCTGGGCAAAGAACAGAGGCCTGCTGACCTGGGCAGACGGCCACCATGCAAAATGCCCTGTGTGACTGGCATACCCCAAATCAGACCTGATGCTCTATCCCTGGGGTTTTCAGGGATATTTTGGATAGATTTATAGACACCATGGGTTAGGTCAAACTGGTCTTCAAAAGGTGGGTGAGACCCACCAAATCCATTTCACTCATGCCCCGCAGCAGGTTTATGATCTGCACCAGCTCCCAGCAGCTGTGGTTACACCCGGGGTGTCAGAACCTCGGGGGAATGGAGACAGGTTTCCAGCACTCCCCCGCTACAGGGAACTGGAGCTGCCGAGGGCTCCTGCACAGGGGATGCTTAGCCAGTCCTCAGCATTCCCGAGCCAACGGCCTCCCCTGCCCAGTGCCAGCCATGGGGCACTGCAGAGCTGATCACCCATGCCCATGGCCCCGCTGTGACCCTGGAGCCCACGGCGTCGGATGCTCTGCACAAGGGTTTCCAGGCTGGCTCAGAGAAAGCTCCCTCTAATTCTGCAGCTTTTTCCTGGCTCCAGGTCTGGACTCACCCTGCCAGCTCCAGGCAGTGTTGGGGACTTACCTGCCAGGGCTGGAGGGCTGCCCCAGTGCTGACCGGGCAGCAGATGGCCCTGGCCTGACGCAGAGGCAAGGCTACATTTCGTCCAAGCTGGGGCTGGCTCTACCGTCCTCTCCCTGTGGTGTACACTCAACTTCCACACGCATGCCTCATGCATTTTTCTTAGCCCCATTATAATCACTCCCGTCATAGGAGTGACCCTCCACGAGCTTTGGAGCTCCCACAAGCTACTCTGTAAATCCCTCCCAGCCCCGGCATGACCAGAGAGGTTAGCTGGCAGCACATTTCTCTTCGCTACACAAACTGGTCACTGACTTCATGCAAAACACAAGGACAGAGCCGTTGGTTAGTGACACGTGCCCTTCCCAGCTGCTGACATGCTGTAGTGGTGCAAGGGACAGGGTAGGCAGCCAAACGTAGGGGATTAAGAGATGACGATGACTTCTCCAGGTTAGCAGATGCACAAAAAACGCGACAGAGCCATGCAACACAGACGACAGCTTGCATCAGGGGAAAACAGCTACACCAGACAGGAACCTGGGGATGTTTGAAAGCTAGCATGCTCTTCCAAACCAACGTGGGAGTGCACATGAGTGAGGCAATACCAGGCACCACGACAAGGAACATGGAGGCGTGATGGCACTGAGACAGTCTCGGTGGAATGGTGTCCCTGTGTACCTCTAGCTGGGAGACATCTGGGCTGGGCTGGGAGACCTTCTCGCTGCCTTTGACATCCTCTTCCAGTCCGGGAACTACTTTGTCAGCGTGCTGGAAGGAAACCAGGCCTTCGTCTTCCATTTCACTCTTGTCCTTGTCCAGCTCAGGCAGGCTCCGGGAGATGTCCTCAAAGGCTGTGCCGTGGAAGTCACCGATCACTGTGAAGTCCACCTCTGCTTCCAGGCTGGAGGTTGAACTGACTGTGATGCTGGAGCACTTGCGCTCAATGGCCAGGTGGTTGTCCTTCAGAAAGACCGAGTCTTTCTCCTGGTCCTGCTCCTCATCGCCGGTGTCACTCTCAGGAGCCCTGTGCCGAGGCGGCTTAGCTTTCTCCTCGGTGCCCTCCCTCAAGCCCGCTCTCTGAATGAGACACAATGGCGGAGAGAGACGGAGACAGTGAGCACCGCATGGCGCGGCAGCGCTGGCAGTGCCGATGCGGGAGAGGGGAGGAGGAGGAGGAGAAAGAAGGCTGCAGCAAACATCACAGAGTAGAGTCAAACACAACTCAAGCATGGAGACTGAAACCTTTCTGACAGCAGCAACTTTGCAGGGGTGGGGTGGGAGGAGAAGGGTTATTCAATCTGATTTTGCCAAAAGTCTATTGGTAATTAATCATCTCAAAAAAGGGTCAGTCACACAGAAAAGCTTGGCCAGCTTGGAGGCACGTCAGTGCACCCGGTGGAAGCAGATGTATGCAAAAGAACAGGTCTGTTAAGAGACATTCAGAAACAGCTCAGACGCCAGTGCTATCATACGTCACTAAGGTTGGGCACTCAAAAAAACCAAACAAAGGGAAAGCAAGAGAGAAGAGTTTGAAAGAAAACAGCCCCATCAGCAACGCACGGTGAAGGAGAAACGAAGGAGTGTGCCAATTCCACTGAGCATCCACGTGGGCCCTGCGGAGCATTGCCCCAGGGGGAGGAGGACCAGCCCCGCCAGGGCCGCCCACCAGCCCTGCACACCCGGGGTGGCTGCCTGCGCCGGGGCATGAATCTGCCCTCACCGACACAACGCTCTCCCTCCAGAGGCCTCACGCAGCTGGGGGTGAGTCTTAGGGATGACCTGGTTGAGTGTTTGGTCAGTGTAATTGACAGCATGATCAGAGCCAAGGGATGACCTCCCTCCATTAGCTCTTCTCCAGACATGGACATACCTCTCAACTCTGCCATCAGAGGGTACATTTCCCCTTGCCATGCTTTGCCATGAAGCCATGGGAAATCTAGACCCATTGCTGGACTTTGCATCTCGGTCTAGGCAGTTCTCCCTTAGGAACAGCTCTAAGCCCACTGATGCCAGAGGAAACCCACCTCACGGACTCTGGTCCAAGCGTTTGCAGCCAGAGCCATCCCCCCAATGGGCCAGGCTGTGCCGGCACAACCTTCCCTTGGCACTGCTGGGAGGTTGAGAGGTATGAGAAACAGGGTGTCAAACAAACTCAAGAGGAACACACCTGCATACATGTTTTCGTGTGTGTGTGCATGTATAAATATACACATAACAGCTCTGCAATGGGGAGAGGAGCTGGAAGCACACAGCCCTCAGCTGCTTAAGGTGAGCTTTCATACTACAGTAAGAAGCAGTTAGTAAAACAGCACTGAGACCTGGAAGACCACTGGAACAGCAGTCTTTAAATTCTCTTCTTTCAGGCTGGATTTTACTGACGGGTCAGATAAATCCTTTTCTTCCCCACTTGGTTCCTGAGATTTGCTCTGGATTAGAGAAAATGGTTAGTTGTAAGGAAATTAACTCTACAGGAGCTGATCTAGCACTTACAAGAGCGAAGAAAGCTATTTCATCACCCAGCCACCAGCTTGCCGAAGACAGGGGAGGGTGGGTGAGGCTGGCGAGCTAAGCAAGAAGGGATATCAACGTAAGAAATGCAAGGGTGAAGCTGGAAGCGTGGGCACGCTGCTGCTAGGTGTGTGTGCGTGTCCGTGACAGAGTCGCAGCTCCTTCAGCCACCCCCCGTCTCCCTTCCTTGCTCCTGGAACATGAAGCTTGGGTGCCCGCTCTCGGGTTTAGCGAGCGGCATTCTCCAGGGAGCCAAAATGTCAGGGAGGGGTCACAAAACAAAAGCTGATGAACCAACTGGCCAGCGGGTCTGCATTCAGCAAATAAGCCTGACCACACACACACACATAAAAGGACAGGGGATGCAAAGCGACTGCTGTCAGTCAATGGATGTGTGAGGAGCCACTGAACATGATAATAAAGAGCCACACAACATGCGCATGAACTTTCCGTCTGGACAGTTCATTGGAAGAGTTACCACGGCTTCTGCCAGTGTGAGTTCGCAGCCAGAGTCAGGGGAGGCCAGGTCAGCACTGTCTTCTGCTTCGTGCTCCAGGTCAACAGAAACATCTTCCTTGAGAGAGAGACGCTGGGAGGTGTCTCCTGAACCAGCCCCTTGCCCGAGGGCCAAGGAGCCCACACTGGACGCAGGTCCCACCGGAGTGACCGGCACTGCCGGCAGTGAGGCGAGGCCTGTGTTCAAAAGCATGTCCTGTGCCAGACCTGTTTTCCCCTTTGCTTTTGCTGATGTCTCAGCTTCAGGCACATGCTCTTGTCCCTCCTGGGCTGCCCTTCGCTCCGCTTCACTTTGCTCAAATATCTTAATCTTAGAGGCCACTGAGGTTTTCCTGTAGCTCTCGCTCTCCTGCCAGCTACCTGGGGCCACAGTGACATCTCCATGCTCCTGGGACACAGCTCCTGTCCTCCCAGCCATGCTCATCAACGACCCAGACTCTATTTGATGTGTCCCACTGCTCGCTTGCAGCTCTCCCCCGCCTTCACAGATCAAGGTAGAGAGCCGGTATGTCTTGCTTCCTTGACACAATCCTGCTACAGGGGAGTGGGAGTGCGGGAAATCAGCAGCTTCTCTGGGAGGAGACTTACCCTGCGGAGGCTGCCCCAGAGCAAAGTCACCGTTCTTGGCAGTTTCTCCTACTGTAGGGCTCCTGCCCTGCAGATCTTGTCCCACATTAAACTCCAAGTCCCAGGGTGGCTCTTGCGCTTCAGCATCTGCACTGTGGAGCAGCCCTCCAGCCATGGGACCCTCTTGGGGCAGGTCTCTTATTATGGCCTCAGTCTGTTGTTCTGGTTCTTCTGCCTTAGGAGGCAGCTCTTCCATACAAGGGCTTTTGTCACGGGACAATTCTTCCATCCCACAGCCTTCATCTCTGGTCAGCTTCCCTGATGTGGGCCCTATGTCCTGGGAGAGCTCTTTTATCATGGGCTGCTCCTCCTGGAGTGGCTCTTCTGTGGCAGGGACTTTGCTTTGGATTGCCCTCGCTGTGACAGGGTCCATGCCCTGGGCCACCTCCCCTGTGGCTGGGTCTCTGACCTGGGTCGGCTCTGCTGCAGTATCTGTGTTTTGGGGTGGTCCTCCTGCAACAGGACTTGCACCTTGGTGTGGTTTCCATGTAGCAAAGCCCATGTCTTGGGGTTGTTCTTCAGATTCAGGATTGGCACCCCTGGGTATTACCACCTCTGCTACAGGGTGCACGCCCCTGGGTACTCCTTTGCCTACTACAGGGCTTGCCTCCTTGCGTGCCACCTCTGCTGAGGGGTTCACATCCTTGGGTATGCCCACACCTCTTACAGGGCTGGTGCCCTGGGACAGGTCTCTGCCCTCAGGCTCTGTAGGGGCAGGGCTGGATTGCTGGGGAAAGGGCATAGGGGCAGGAGTGCTGGGTTTATCCCCCTCCGACCCCGTGGTGGTGTGAAGGTGGCCTTGCCGAGGCACAGCTGATGGAGGCGACTTGGTGTCTATCTCCTCCATCTGAAGAACCACTCTATCACTTTCCTCCTTGTCGCCGTCTGCTCCAATCCTTCCTGAGAGCCCCTCCACTGCCATGCAGATGTCTGGGCTCTGTACTGGGCTCCCTTTATGCTCCTCAGCCCCATGGCCGTCCCCTGCCAGGTCACACGGCTTCAAGCCTCCCACTGGGCTTTGCAGATCCATCTCCTCTGGTCCTACCTCTGGGGAACACAGTAGGGCTTCACCTCCCTTGGGTGCTTCGCAGCTTGTCAGCCCAGCAGATGCTTCCTCTTGCTGTAGGGGCAGACCTTCCTCCCGCCCCGAGGTGGGACGTCCCGTCAGGCTGGTCCCATCACAGCCTGTCCTGGGCTGCTCCAGTGCTTCAGCAGGTTTCCCAGATACTGCCCTGTGTTGCTGACTTGCTGAGGAAGGGGGTTGGAATCCTTCTGCTGCAGGTGCTGTGTGCCCAGATCCCTCCCCGGACATGTTCACGGTGGCTTCTGGTCTCTCTTCCAAGCCAAACCATCCACCAGTCTCCAAGAGCAGGTGTGTTTTACTGTCCTCCTCTCCCTCTGGATCTCCTAAGTAGATGATCCTCTGGGTCGCAGAAGTCTCCAAGCTGTCATCACTAGCCTTCACTTTAATTTTAATGAGCTCTGTGGCTGCGGCCGGCACTCTGGCCTCCTGCTTCCTGGAGGCTGCAGAAGCATGCTCCTTGGAGGCCACCTCGCTTTCTCCCTGGGGAGACTCTGGCCTCAAAATCTTGGCCCTTTGCCTCTCTTCAGGCTGCTGACATGGCTTGGGCAGACCTGGCTCACTGGTGGTTACTTCCTCACCCTGCTCTTGGGGCTCCAACTCTGTGCTCTCAGCTGGCAGGTGCTCTGTCTCCCGGCTGGGCTTCCCCCTGGTTTCCTTCTCATAGATCTCATCCTCCCAGACAGACTCAAAATCCTCTGGACTAGCGATCATTTTTGCTCTCATCCGGGTATCCAGGGCTGCATCTGCTGGCTCTTCCTGGCCTGC
>NW_008825251.1:1220465-1229601 GCF_000699105.1 Pygoscelis adeliae
CACTCATTTTCACCTCTGAGGTACCTGCATGTGCTTCTTCTTTCTTGACTCCCAGAGCTTTCTTTACAGCTACCGCTTCCAGCCTAGGAGTTTCTCTCTCTATAAATACCCAATGCTCCGAGCCCTGCATTGCAATTGGAGCAAGAAGAGTTAGCATCAAACATACTTTACCTAGCTGCTGATGACTGCTGTCATGACTAACAGAAAGCTGATCTGCCTCGGACAGGGCCGACTAAATTATTATTATTATTATTCATGCAAGAGTTGAGGCAGGGTCTATACGAAGAGCCTGGCAACTTGCTGATGGAGAGAAGGGACTGAAAATAAGGGGGCTGATGCCGTGACGGGGACTGAGCCCCTCTGTCCTCTCCAGGGACCATGTTTTGCTCTGGGCAGTGGCTCACTGACATACCTGCAATATCTGCAGCTTTGTTGGAAGTACAGAAGTGGGAGCAATGCTCCCAGCAGACACATTAACAGCCATCAGGGCATCTCTCATGAGGCAGGGGAACACAGCTGGTTAAACCCAACTGGGACTCCCCATGTGACTCCTGTTTTCAGCTGGCTCGAGCAATCTCCATGAGCAAAGGGTGAGATTTCATTGTAGGCAACAGTCTGTCTTTTGAGTAGCTTCACTCTCAGCTTCATCCACGTGCCCTAAGACTGTCAGACTGCCAGGAGCATGAGCAAGAAAAGAAACCACCTTTAGGCATCAGAAAGGCCCTTTCTCCTTCCTACCAGATGCTGCAGCTCAGATTCACTCCAGAGACTATCCTTCCTTTCCAGGTCTCCAGGGAAATCTCATCAGAAGCAATTATTTAGCAGAGGTTTCTAGCAATGCTGACACCAAGCAGTTCAGAAAATGTAACCTGTAAGAGGTTACCTGTGAAATGTAAAAGAAGACCACGGGCTTGGCAGCTGAGACAGCTTACGGGTACTGCAACAAGGACCAAGCAAAGGTTGTGGAGCACCCTGCAGCAAGGGCACAGCGGGTGTGTGATATACCACACAGCGTATCTGTGCTGCTGTGCAGGGGAGGATGCTAGATTACTGTTACTACGTACACTTTGTACATTCATGTGCTTGTCCTGCGAGACAGCTGAAGACTTCACAAGTGCCAAGAACAAAGCACTGCTAAAATTCAACCACTTCTGGAACAGAAGGTAGAAGATAACCCACGAGAAAACAGCAGCAGGAAAACATTTGCACCGATGAGGAAGCCCAGCAGCCTCCTCAGCCATCCTACCATAGGCAGCACACGCGCGAAGGACAATGCTGTGGGCATGGTCCTGCGGAGTTCACCATGGGGCTGGCTCTGCCCATGACACAGGCTGCCTGGGCACCAGCCTGCAGGCAGAGCCAGCGTCACTTCTGCAGGCTGGGCAAGACTGACCCTCTGTGGCACCAGGATGCACTCCAGCCCCAGTGAGTCGGGGGCTGGCTGCCCACTGCCCGCTCAAACTAGGAAAAATAATCCATGAAAACATGAGCCATGCCCCATGCATGTGCCATGGGGTGTCAGGGTGAATGTTTGGAGCAGTTGCACCCAAAATGGAAACCTAATAACTGATATTGAATAAGGGGAAACAGGGGGGCAGAGGGAAGCAGAGCAAGAAGGAAGGGAAAAGAAGATGAGATTACAGGAGAGAGAGAAAGGAGCAAAACCGATTACTAGTGGAAGGGCTTCCACAAGGAGAGGAATCAGAGATTGGTGAAAGCCCCCAGCAGAAAAACGCCACCTCCCAGCTCCTGCCTTCTTTACCAGGTGCCAATGAAAGCAAAGCTTCCTAGGCACAGTGCCCCAGGCCTTGTCCTGGCAGCACCTGAGCAAGCAGCAGACCTCACGCCTGCCCCCCTGCCCCAGGCTCCAGCAAGAGTGTGGCTGCCCCCTGAAAATCCCCTATGAGTGCCAGCAGGGCTGTGCCTGGGTCGGAGGCACCACGGGGGCTGCGTGCGGGTACGGCCCGGCGGCGGCCGCCGCCTGTGAGAATGCCGGGCCACCCGGGGGCAGAGGTGGGTGCAGGCTCTTCGCACTGCCAGGACAGCCGCTGGGATGGCACACGTGCATCGCAAGCCATGCCACACACATGGCGGTAAGGGCACCCTCCTCCACAGATGGAAGACAGATCCTTGCCAGGGACTCTACCATGGCACCTGCACCCTGCCACAGCCAGGCAGCCCTGCGCACCCACACTGGAGGAGCCAAGTCTTCAGGAGGCCCATCTCATGCCAGCTCCCTACAGCATTGCTTGCACAAGCTTTTCCGATATCCCTTTACCCTGTGCTCCCAAGCACTGTCTGCTCTCCAGGTCCCTTCTTCCACACCTGCCTCCAATGCAGGTTTTATTTCTTCCTAGTCCATGGAAATTGCAACAGAGGCAGTCGGTGACTGCCAGGAGCACCAGCTTGCACCTAGGTCTTTCACAGTTGGGTTTGACCCATGAAAGCAACTTTATCACTAACTCAGCAACTGCATTGGGCCTGCTGGGAAGCCCAGGTTGGTCTCTGGCATTCCCTCAACACCAGTCTTCCCGTTCAGCAGCAATGCTCATGGGTGATTCAACCAAAAGACCGCTTACTTTCCTGAGGGTACAGCAGCTTCTCTTCTGCTCCTGCACTGCAGTCTCATTGCTGAACCCTTTCTGCAGCCAAGGCAAGGATAGAGAGGTTGTGAGCACATGTACAAATCTCTTCAGTGAAGCCCTCTCGTCCCACTTCTCTGGCTGCAAACCGGAGTCCTTTGGAGGAGACCTTCCCTGGACAAAGATCATGAGTTTCTTCAGGCTTCTTCTCTGAGTTAAGGCTTGAGATATATGTTGTAGATCAAAAAGCCTTAAGACAAGTCTTCTGAAGCCTGGAACAATGTGTTCGTCCATGGCAGCACCTCTTAACCAGTAAGGAAAACCCAAAAGCTCTGGATTTATTTCCAAACCAGCTTTCTTCTCCTCAAACTTTGTTGGGATGAGCACAGCCCACTCCAAGGGAAGAGCCAACTACTCTGTGGTGTGATCTGAACTCTGCTCTGGAGGGCTCAACGCCAGCTCCGGCCACAGCTCTGGTTCCACAGCTCATGGCAGCCCTTGTGTGTCTCCAGAGCCTGAGGACTCTTGGGGATGTTCGGAGCAAATACCTGGATACTTGGGTATGTCCTCCAGGAAAGAAGAGAACTTCTGGAGCTTTGGAGGTCAGTAGGCTGGCGGGACAGAATGTGTGCCAAGGCAGGAGCTGAGTCTAAGAAGTGATGATGCTGGGAAGGGTCTGTCCATAGAGCAACCTTGAGCTCCCAAGGGATAAATTACCTTCACATTTCTCCCCCCTCCCCCTACGCACCTGCCCTGGGAACAGGAGAAGACAAGTTCCCACATATCAGCTGCTGAGTCTCAGCCACTAACGCCTGGAGAGAAATCACCAGTGAGGCCACCCTGGCACCTGCACCCCAGCGCAGCCCTGGCATCCTGAGGGTCTCCAGAGGGTGGAGGGGAACTCTCTGAATCAAGAGATGTGTGCGCACCTCACTTCTGCTGTTTCTGTCCACCAGCTCCTAAATACTGACATGTAGAGGGTCCCAGTGTGGACCAGGAGATGCTGCTGCAGAGCCCAAGCTTCACTGAAGGTGCCTGTATCTTTGTTGAAGCCCGGGGTTGTGCCCCAGCCCTCACTCACACCCATACTGTCTCCTGGGGACACACACTACAGCCAGTCCAGGTTCAGGCTCCAGATGTGCTGGTAAGGCACAGCCTGCCAACACTGGCAACTTCTGCACTGACTAAGGGAGATGACAGGGAGCGAGAGTGGGACCAGCCTCGCCCCTGCCCCTGCCCCTGCTTCAGCTGCCCCCCTGCCCAATGCTGCTCCTGCTCCGCTGTCTTCCCTGGGGGCACTCAGGCAGGACGTGCACCCCAGCATCGCTGGGCAACACACTGTGGCATGGCTGGGTCCAACCACACCAGAACCAAGTCTCAAAGACCAGTTTTCTTCTGCGCAGTGGTATCTTCTCTTGGCTGTCCTGGGAAACAACCACCATCATGTGAGAGAAACCCTGCATGCAAGCAGTGCCGAGAGCCCACATTCCTCACCCGTGTGCACTGCGCAAGGACATCGAAGGCAGTATAACCCTGCTTTGCACAGGCATAAGTCCAACATTTCTGATGCCTCCAGAGATGCCCTATTTCACGGTGCCTGGGCCCAGGGAACTGTAACTATAGCCAAAATGAAAGGAAAGCACAAGGGCTTGCTAAAGACAGCTTGTAGCTGCCTGCCGGCTTGCACCTGGAGCGGACACCCACAGAGTGCCTGTGCCATAGGGTCAGCACTGCCTCGGGACCCCCAGCACTGGCCTCCAGCATGGCCCCCTCACCCACACAGCCAGCCCTGGGTGTGCACAGCAGGGCTCCACTGGAAGGTCTCTCCCAGGACCCTGTCTCACAACCCAGAAGAAACAGTCAGAGGAGCAGATTCCACCAACAGCCCTGTCCTGGCAAGGGATCCTGCCCATCGCTGGAGAGGGAACCCACCTAGGGGGGCCAGCAAATGGCTCAAGGTCTGCTCAGAGGGCAGGAGCCACCCTGGCAGGCCGGAGGGTCCCACAGCCCACAGCGAGGCAAACTGTGAGAGCGAGGGGTGGGGAGTTAAGGAGGGTGGTGACAACCTCAGGAGAGGAGACAAGGCTTTTCTGCGTGAAAGACTCCATGCTTAGGGAAGCTCCATGCTCAGATGCAAAATCGTCTAGGGTGTCCTCTTCAACCGTCTGTGCCAGCATGGAAACCCCAGCACCCACAGGGAACGGGAGAGAGACAGACAGAGAGAGAGCACATGAGAAAGAATGAAGGAACAAATGGTGGGTAGATGGGTGGGTGGATGGGTAGATGGATGGATGGGTGGATGGATGGATGGGCGGATGGATGAACAGAGGTCACAGCTATGCCAGCTCTAGATGCTCCATTTACATCTCTGCACTTTACATATTTGCTTGTAAAAGAAATGTGGGGTGAAGTCCCTCTTCCTCTTTCCAGCTCACTGCTTTGATGAGGGGCTGTGAGCTCACCTCTGCCCAGACGACCCTGCAGCCCTGGGTCTCTGGTCAGTGCTGGGGACCAGCAGGTGCACATGCACATCACGAATCTCCCGCAGAGAGCCCCTGGCCCAGCCGTCCTGCAGCACCCCGCACCCTCCTCGCAGCCCAGCCTCACATCCTCACTTGCTCTGCAAGACTGTCCCAGGAGGGAGCCAGGGCAAAGCGGGCCCCGCGTGTGGTGTCCACCCTGCCTGGAGCCATGCCCACTGGTGTGGGCACAGGACTGGCTCCAGAACCCCCACAGGGGAGAGAACACCATGAAGGAAGAGCAAGCAGGGAGGGTCCCTGGCAGGGAGAGGGCATCCAGGCTGGCACCAGGGATGCCCTTGTCACATGCTGCCTATACTGAGCCAACCAGGAACCCAGTGTCACAGAGCACCCAACTGCGCCACATCCGCGCCCTTCACGCAGCACTGGGGGCTCTGCATGTCCTGGCACCCCCAATTCCAGCTCCCCAGGCGCCTTCCTTTCACACTCGCAATCCCACTGCAAAGCCAGCAGGCAAAATGCCAGGAGGGGAGGGGAGGATGTGCATGCAGGATGCCAGTGCGGCACTGCTCACCCCTCCACCTACTTCCACCACCCAAGTCCTAGCTGGTGAGAGCACAATGGGGCACCTCTGCGCAGGTGCCTGGTCCTGCTCTGCTGAGGACACCCCTCGGGCGAGAGCTGCACCGGGCACTGCCACGCAGCAGCCCTGCTGGTACGAGGGGTGAGGAAAGCCCTGTCTCTTGGGCCAACAAAGCCACAGCCCAACTCTCAGGTACCCCCAAAACACAGCCCCCCAGAGAACGATGAGAAGTTCAACCCCATGCAGTGCCTGGGCACAAGGGGAGATCACTACCAGCAGTGTGAAAACGGTTAGCTCGTTACAAAACAGAGACAATGGCCTGGTCAAAGGCCCCCTCCCTCCACCCCGTGTCCCCCACCACATAATTTCCACCATGCTTCCCCAGGGTAGCACAGGAGGCAGAGACCCAGAGCCCAACAGCTGAGGAACACTTCCCCACGAACAACCTGATCCCCTCCATAAGAGAAGCAGCGGAACAAACCTCGCTGGCCTTCTCTGGGGTTCCCTTTGGTGTTTCATCCTCATGCTTGGGTGAGGAAGAGGCTGGTGAGGAAGGCAGCCTCCTGTCCCGGTCCCTGTGAACCAGCTTGCTGTTGGGCTCCTTCAGGGTCCGTTTCAGCTCATTGATGCTGGCCTGATGCTTCAGCAAAACATCTTCTGGCTTGTCTAAAAACTGGGGAAGGAGAGAGGAAGATAACTATGGTTAAAGCACCAGCCAATGCAAAAGAGATGAGCAGGGGTACTGGGAGGGTTTGCTTCACACTGGGCTTGAATTTAAGGTCTCAAGAGACAAATGAACAGCATGTCAGAGCACCCTGGTCTGCAATTCTCACTAAGACTGTTGCGGGGAGCAGCAAAAAGGCAGCACGTGGCTGAATGTGCTTGGCAGGCTTCCCTCTGTGAAGGGCACAGCATGCCCCTTCGGCATCTCCAGCATGGCCTGTTGAGGACAAGTTAAGTCACCTGGAGGAAGAGAGCGGGCTCTCCCTTGGGATCAGCAAGAGATCAGGCCCTTTTGGAAATACCAGCAGCCTCCCCTGCTGCTCTCTCATGCCAGGCGCAAAGGGAGCCCGAGCCTCTGTCCCCGCAGGGCAGGAAACTGGCATTTCCAACGGAGCTCCTTCAGATGGGCTTCTGCCAAAGGGCAGGAGGTCAAGGGCTGGTCAGAGGTGTCCAGCATGGGTCCAAGCCTGGATCACCATGGACCAGCCTGGGCCCAATGGCAGCCTGGGGTGGGGTGCGGTCTGGCCTGCTGTGGAGAGAGGACAGCTCAGAGCGCTCAAGTGCAAGGTGGGGTTTAGGTGTTAGAGCATCGTTTTGTGACGGTACAGGCACCAGGGTGGCTCCCCTCATCCTGCCACAGAGGTGGGCAAACTGGCTCAGAGCAAGAACCAGCAAGAGCAAGAACCCTGGCTTCTGCTTCAAACTCAAACTCAAACCTCTTTTGAGGTTCGAAACGAGTCAGCTAAAATACTTCCCCGGTATTTCTCCTCAGCAACAGCCTTGAGACCCAAGAGAGTCCCATGAAAAACCCTACAAAATTTTCCTGATCCTGAAGGCTCAGTGCAACTCATGAAACCTCCCACCCTGTGGACCCCCGTGTCTGAGTCATGGAGAAGTGCTTCATGATTTGCCCACCTCTGGGCTTGGGGTGCTCTGGGGGCTGGGGGAGCACATGCACATGCAGCAGGGTAAGCAATGAGGCAGGCAGGGGAGGAACTGGGACCGGTGCCCACCATCCCGGCGGGGTCTGCTCTGCGGTGCCGAGCGGGACAGTGAGCACTCTGTGGTGCCAGCACGGCAAACCCCATCACCTGGCCGTGTTTGCCTCCGTCGACAGCTCCAGCGAGCATGTACATCCCACTGCAAGCAGAGGGGAAACCCCCAGAGAGCAGCCGTGGATTTTAGGCTGGGATGAATCGTTCCTGATGGGGGGCCACCATGGACACAGGAGTTTGTGCAGGGGAGGGCACAGCCTCCCTCTTCTCTGTGACAGCCCGCTCTCAGGCCGGGCAGATGCAGGCAGTTGCCCTCTGGCACAGGGGGTGGGTGCCAGTGCCTGCCCCCACAAACAGCTGAGCCGGCGCTGAAGGCAGCTCAGAGACTCATTTGCTCCCTGCGGGGCGGGATGGCAGCCGCAGTGCTGCGAGGAGCTCCAGCCCGGCTCTCCGCGGAGGGGAGCCACGCTGCAGGAGCAGGGGGCTGTGGGAGAGCAGAGCCACCAGGCAGGGCAGGTGGCAGAGGCAGTTCAGGTCAGGCAAAAGCAGAGCGTGGGTCGGGGCGCCAGCAGGAGGGATGGGACCAGCCTCCACAGGAGAGCTAGGGCTGCAGTGCTGGACGGAGAGGAGACACGAGGCGAGGACATGGCGGAGTCAGTAACACGAGCAGAAGCCAGGTCTTCCCAACGGGCCAAGGACTTGGCGCAGGGGCCTGGCCATTGCGTCTTGGGAGGGCTCTTGCTCACACGTACGATTAGGACTACCTTACTTAGTGGGATAGAAGATGCTGTGTGCATGCTGGGGCAGATCCCCAGCTGTTTGCTCATCGGGCTTCTCTAGCATCCAACCCCCACACCCTGGTGCATCTTGTATTCCAGTAAATAGGGTGACACACAGTGTTGCTTTGGAAAGGATGGACAATATGATGCACCGATGAGGACTAAGATACTCCAGAGAGAGAATACCTCCTGCTTGTGCCTGGGGGTTGTTTCGTGCTCCGGCTGGCAGCAAAGAGAGGGTTAAAAGTAACCAGCAGGGTCAGTCGAGGGAACTTGTCACAAACATCACAGTTAAGTTGATGGGCTGGTAGGGCGCAGAAGGACCGGACCCCCCCTCCCCTCGCAGCATGGGGCTGAAATAGGCTGGGGTGTCCCTGGGCCAGCCCAGGGGCCAGGGCAGGGAGCGGGTGGGCTGTGCCTGGGCAGTGGGGGGCACAAGTGAGTACTGGTGTGCCTGGCCTCTCCCCATCCCCATCCCTGTCCTGGAGCGGGGCTGCTCCCAGGTCCAGCCCTGCCTGGGAACAAGCCTTGAGACCACCTGGAGGGCACTGGGGAATCAGAGTTGAGCCAAGCCCCTGTGACAGCCCCATTTCCACCGGTGAGGCCAAGAGCCATGTCCCAAGAGTCCCACCAGCCTGGGGCACAGCTGGCAGAGAAAAGGCTGCAGGCGACTGTGCCCTGAGCTGACCCTTCCTGCCTGCAGCCCAGCCCTGCTGCCTATGCCCGGTCCCCTGCCTGCCCTCTCCAGGTGTGAGCCAGCCTACCGCTCCACCTCCACCCTCCTCTGCCCGCCTCGTCTGTACCTTCAGTTCCTTGATTTTCGTTGGGGTAGTCACCTCCTCGTCCTCCGTCTCGGACCGCCTCCTGCTGCCAAACTCACCGTCCTCATCCTGCTTCTCACCCTCTGCCCCGGTGTCGTGGTTCTCGCTGACGGAGGCTGGGCGCGAGAACTCTGCCCGTGGGGGAGAGGCCAGGTCACCCCAGCCCCGCCCCC
>NW_008825251.1:1229634-1237185 GCF_000699105.1 Pygoscelis adeliae
CAGACCTGGGGGCTGAGGAGCCCCGAACGCCCTGCAGCAGGGATGGCTGGTCCCAGGGGTCACAGGGCTTCCTGCGGCCCCAGAGGTCCCACGGCACAGGGAGCCGGGGGGAGCCCCATCCCCAAGCTGCCTGACCCCAGGCCTGCCACGTCCCCCTGCTCATGCGCAGTCTGAGCTATCACTTGGGGTGGGGACAGACCCTCTGCCATGGGGATGCAGCTGGGGACAGCCTCCAGAAGGAAGCCTGATGGCTGCTGTAACCCTGTCAAATGAGCCAAACAGCTCGCAGAGATGAGCCGAACAGTAGCCCCCTCGCTCCCGCCAGCGGACCAATCTCCCTCCCCCTCCCCAATTTGGGGCATACCTCCGTCAAGGCTGCGAGACATGGTGTACCGTTTGCTGGAGGAGCGCTCGAAGAGGGGAGCCGGGCGGTCGATGAGGGCACTGGCCTGCCGTGTCTGCGCCTGCGTCCGCCCGCTGTAGCGAAACTTGGAGCCCATCACCAGGAAGCCCTTGGGGGGTGGCTCTGGGGACACCAGCCTAGGGGTGAGAGAGGTGGAGTGCTGTCAGCGAGCCCCAGCCATGCCCCCCGGCGCTGCCCCCTGCGTGTACCCACTGCGGCAGAGGCAGGAGCATGTCTGAGGGAGGCCTGGAGAAGGTCTGGAGAAGGTCTCCTCACCTGAAGAAGGTGTGATGCTCTATGCAGACCTTCCAGAGACGCTTGGCAGAGCGGTGGTTGGGCAGCTTGAAGCCAATGGTGCTCTCAAACTGTTCATACTTGGGAGAGACAGAGACACGCCGTTACAGGCAGATCACACCCTAAAGGACAGCATGCGATGGGACCTGCCTTGCCAAGGCCCTCAGGTTCCTCTGGAAGGAGCCATGACCATGCAAAAAAAAGTCTTCTTCAAAGCAGTGCTGGAAAGGTCCATGCCCAGCCCCACTGGGTGGTGGGATCACGCCCCCACACTTTTGGCCTAAGCACTTTCCTCAACTGTAAATGGCTTTTCAGTGCAAGATAAATTCCCTCAAGAAATAAAAACCTTTTACAGCTCATTTTGGCGAGAGGGCATCACTCTCCATTTTAGATGCACTGTCCTTGCCCCCCTGCCTGCTGGAAAACATGGGTGGAAATGTATTCTCCCATCAGTGCACATAAAAGTGAAAACAGTGAAAATAAAGTCAGAAAACAACCCTCAAAAATGGCCCTCAACCCCTCTTCCTGGGTGACCTCCCTATGCCAGCAGGGTCACGGCGTATGGCTGGTGGGGAAAGGAGCCTGGGGCGCCCTCAGCCTGCTGAAGTCACTTTGCCAGTGAGAAAATGAGAGCACAAACAAGAAAGCGCTTGCTGAAAGCCTCCATACGCCACAGGAGATGTGCTCTCTTGGCCGGCGTGGTCATTAACTTGGGACCTTTGGGGCAGAGGCTGGAGCCAGGCAAGGACCTCCCCGCCAGGCAGCCCCAGTCCAGCAGAGCAGGCACCGTGCTGTGCCCTGGGGCCACACTGGCACATGGCACCCACCTCACCCGGGCGGATCTTGATGTAGAAGTTGCTCCTCTTGTAGGAAATTTTGAGGATCTTGGGCCAAGCGAAGCGGTTGATCCTCAGCCGGTCCCTGTAGATGAGGAGCCCATTGGCGCAGACGCCCAGCATGATGTCGATGCCCTCTGAGTCCTGGAGGAGGCAAGAGGGACAGGAGGGGACTGCTCAGCTGCCCAGTAAGAACCGGTCCAGCCAGCAGTGCCACGCTCCCTCCTGCTCAGTGCTCTGCTGCAGGTGACTGGCTGACAGAGAGGTGACTGAATCACAGACTGGTTGAGGTTGGATCTCTGGAGGTCCTCTGGTCCAATGCAGGGCCACCCAGAGCCGGCTACCCAGGACCGTGTCCTTGTTGAACCTTCATTGTGGGAAGAAGGGGCTGGGCAGGGAGGGGTGTGCAGGCAGCAGGGCAGGATGGGGTGGCACTGGCTATTGCTCTGGCAGCCCCATGGCCTCGTACCTTGGCGTGGTGCAGGTCCACCCCGTACATGGAGAGCTTCTTGGCGTTCTCCAGGAAGTGGATCTCCGCTTCCCCGGGGGTCATTCCCCTACAGGGAGACAGAGAGGGGGATATGTGGCCGGGCACCCCACCAGGCGTGGGCCAACTGTCTGGTGCCTTCCTTGCCACCAGCCCGTCCTCTCCTGGGGCTCACCGGTAGGTCTTGTGCAACTCCATGATGCGCTCCTCCAGCTCTCGTGTCTGGTTGGGGGCGAAGCGGAGCTCACTGACATAGTTGCCCACGTGCTCCTCGGCATCATAGTCGCCCAGCTCGGCCTGCACGGCGTAGGAGCCCAGCAGGGCATGCGTGACAAAGGAGCAGGGCAGGCGCCCCGTGGTGATGTCCGCACGGAGCTGCAGGCACAGGTAGTATCTGCAGGAGGGGGCAGAGGGTGAGAGTGGGGCAGAGGTGTGTGCCCTCTGGAGCAGGCTGGGGCTCCCAGGGAAGTGGCAGCATGCACCCCACCTTGCACTGCTCCCGGTGGGGACTGCCACCTCCCACGGCCACCTTCCTGGCCACGCTCTGTGTGATTTAGACATGCCACACACAGCAGGAGGGCAGCGAGCCCCCAGACAACCCCTGGCTGCCCATGTCCTGCCTGAGCCCTGCCCCTCCACATGCTCCCAGTCGGTTCCCTGGGAGCTGCCCCAGCAGCTGTGCCCATGGAGGGGTGGTCCTCACCTTGTGATGTCCTCCGTGAGCTGGGCAGGGTCTGGAGGGTAAAACTTCACAGTGAAGGCGAAGTTCCAGGGCCCACCTAGGGAGGGGAGAGAGCAGTAAGGGCAGCACCCACGCTGGCTGCATGCAGCCGTGCAGGAGTATCCGGGCATCCACTAAGGGTCCCACGAGTCCCCCCAAGCCCAGCACAGGGCAGGGACAAGGGGGCTCCAGAAGCTGCCAGCCATTGGGACACCAACAAAACTTGGTTAATCCTCCCCAAACAGCTGGGGAGAGAAAGGCATCACAACTTCAGGAAGCCATCAGCTCAGCATGACTACAAATGCCACAGCAAAAGCCTCACATGTCCCAGAAGGTGACACCCTGGGCAACAGCCCTTCTGCCGCCCCAGCAAGGCAACATCATGGGCAAAGGCACCCCAGAACCTGTCCCAGCAAGCCCCCCACTCTTCCCCCCATCCCTGTCCTCCCTGCTCAGGGCAGGTGACGCCCTGGGGACGGTGCCCAGAGAGGGACCGGGCCTCAGCCAGCTCTCTGGTGGCATAGACAGGGTCCTTTGCCCCCCACAGCTGTCATGAGTAAGAGGAGAGGTGGGTAACAGGCAGCCGAACGAACAGCATCCCTGTTCCCAGGCCAGCTGCCAAAGGTCCCCTCCAGGGCAGGTAGGGAGGGGACCCACTGGAGGACAGCCACAGCTGAGCCATCCAGGAGCCCAGCGGGATGCCCCAGGGCTGGGATGGACCCTCCCCAGGCACTTACTGCGGATCTGCTTCTTGATCTCCTTGGAGGGGTCCAGCCAGTTCTGCAATGAGGAGACAGTAGGTCAGGGGGGCCCCCCACCACGGAGGAGGCAGCTGCAGAGGGACCCCCCGTGCTTACCTTCTGGCTGTCCGAGTCACAGAAGGTGAGGCCGAAGTAGTCCTTCTCCAGGAGGTTGAGGTGCTCGCACACCATGTCGAAGAGGACCTGACCTCGGGCATGCTTCTGTCGGAGATATGGAGGGGCTGATGGTGAGCCAGCTCCCTTTTGCTCCTGGAGACCCAGCAGGTGCAGGCAGCACCCACTGGGCGCAGGCAGGGAGCACTGGGGAGGGTCAGGGCAGGCCTGGCCCTCCCGACAACCACCAAAAGGTGCTGGGCTGCCTTTGAGAGCAGCCCTCTCACCCGGCAGCACTGCTCTGGGGACACCCAGGTGGTCCCAGGGCTGCGGGGACTGGGCACGGTCGAGCCCAGCCAGTGCAGTGCAGGCAACAGGTCCCACGGGCCAGGGGGACCCGGTGCCCACCTGGCTCATCCCCCATCACACCAGGAGACAGTGATGCCAAACCAGAGAGGGGTCCAGCCAGCCAAGGCACCTCCGCTCCAGACCAGCAAGCTGGGACAAATGCACCCAGGGCTCGCGGTGGCCAGTGCTGCCCATGGGACAAGCTCCTTCCCAACACCCTCCCTGGTGGTGGTGATGGTGGCTGGGTCCCGAAGCACAGCATGACAAATAAGAGCCACGAAGAGCCTGAGCCACACACAGGGATGGAGGGCACCCTCGTTATTGGGTCCTTTGAGTTCCCCTGAATTTCCCTTCGTTATGGGTGGCAGCAAGGCCCAGGCTTACTCATGGAGATGCAAGAACAACCCCTCCCATGTGTGTTTCTCCCCTGTTTACAGCCTTCCAGCCTGGCAGCCCCCATCTCATCTCTCCAAGGCATCCATTTACCAGAGCACCTTCACCACGCGTCCCAGGGACGGCAGCCCAAGGCACAGCCCTAGCGGCTCGCTGCCCCCAACTGCAACCCTGGGCTCCTGCTGCCCAGGGAGCAGGAGCTGCCTACAAAGCTTTTCCAGCAGTTGCAGTCACCCTTCCTGGGTCTCCTCCCTCCTGCTGACCTGGGTTTTGAAGGCAGGGGCTCACCCATGGCACGTGCCAGGGTGTCACACTGAACGGTTTTACTCCCCTTTTTGATTTTTCCTGAATTAAGCCTTAATTAAGCATGCAGGCAAGGCACAACTATTCCCACAGGGCCTGCAAGAAAGAAAGAAGAAATGCAGCACCAGCCTTTCTACGCTAAACCCTCTCCCCTATGCCCCAGGTGGCTTTTTCAGAGAGCAGCAGCTCTCTAAAAGTCAACCCTATCCTCTGCACCGCAACAGCAGAGAACTTGTCCTTACCCAGGCACGGAGAAGGGCATTGCTCTGCTCACGAAGTTGCCAGTGAGCCTGCAACCCCGGTTTCTGTTTGCATGCTGGTTTTGCTTGGCCAATGCTACAGGGAGAGCCAGGGGAAGGACGACCCCGTCGGGGCTCGCGCAAGCTGCTCCTGCACCCCGTGAGTCCCCCGCAGTCCCTGGGGTGCTCTGTTCCTTTTCTTCTTCAGGAGGGCTTTCATCTTTGTGACAACCCTTCTTTCCACAGCTTTGTGACAAATTTTACTGCTAAAGCGACAGTCAGGGTTGCTGGAGCACGGAGATCAAAGGCCCTGCTGCCTGTCCCACAGGCAGGGGGCCAGACCCCCCCATTGCTGGCTGCCTTGGGGTGCTCACTCATCCCAGGCAGTCACAGCGAGCAGGCAGCCACGCTCCTTACATTCATCAATCCTGCACAGCTGAGACCCGGGGGAGGCAGGACCTGCATACAGATGCAGGTCCGCTCTGCGCAGCCAGCTCCAAGCTGCTGCCAACAAAAACCTGTCTGCCCACTCGCCAGCAGCAAGTGCAAGGTGCCCTGGCAAAGGCTCCAGGACTTCTGCTCCTGAACAACCTCAGCCTTCTCATTTTTAAGCAAAGTTGCCTGTCTTTAAAAACGTCCCTCCCACCAGGATGATGCCACAGGTCAGAGCAGCGCTGCCTTCCCCAGCCTGCAGGCAGGAGACAGCAGTGAGCGCTGGGGACAGAAACAGGCACTCCCTGCAAGTACTTCTCCTCCCAGCTGCCCTTGCCCCTGTGGCAGGGCCACAGGACCCTTCCACAAAAACCAGCTTCAGCTCCTGACTTAATCCTGGGTGTCGCCCAGCCTGTCCTAGAAGGGAGAGGTCCCTGTGCTGACAGTGGCTGAAGGAGACCTGCAGCATCTCCCAGTGCCGAGGCAGCGGGCGCCAGCCCCCTCTGTCCCCCCCTGCAGTGCCAGCCACTACCAGGGAAACGCACTCCCTGGCGCACACCTGCATGCACTCGTGCACACCCGTGTGCACACCCACGCCACACGCTTGCGATGCTGCACAAATAGCGGGTGGCCCACACACCCAGAGAAGGGTGCTGGACCGCCTGCCCAGGCACACTGCCCTGCCTGCACACATGAGGATGCAGCTACAAGAATGTGCATGTGTATCACCCTTATGTATGCATGCACACACACATGCATGATGCTGCCAGGCTCTGACACACCTCCCCATGCGGTCCCTGGCCTGCTGGCTTTATGGGGAGGGACAGCAAGGGATAAGAAGATGACCACAGAGAGAACAGACGCAAACTCGCCTGGGCAGCCATGAGGGTCCATGTGTGTCAGCCTCTTCGCACCAACACGTGCACACACATCCTTCACCTTAGCATGCGGGACAGCCAACACGCTGCGCTCTTGAGGTGTCAGCAGACAGGCTGGCACATGGATGTGTTGTGCACATATTGTCAGGCAGAGCTCTATTCCCCATCTATTAAGCTTCTGCTTTTTAGACAGTTTTCTATTGTAAGTAGCTGCCAAATTTGGATTCACTGGGCTGAAATTCCCTGCTAGGGTCTGTCTTTCCAGATTTTTTTCCTTATTTCGAAATTTCAACTTAAATGCCTATTTCTGTGGATCCTTTTCCCTAGGAGAGAGGTACTACAAAGCTGTCCTTGGAAGACCCCTGATATCGGGGACTCAGTGGGCTGGGCTGGCTCCCCAGGCTGAGACGTGTCCCCTCCTTGGTGCCAGCGCAGCCCCCTGAAGCTGGCACTCACCTCCACCTCGCATTCGTACTCAGAGGCATCGAGCAGGGTCACTCTGCAGAGGGCACTCTTCACTTTCTTGGTGGTTTTCTGGGGTGACTTCTGGGTCTTGCTGGGGGTTGTTTTGTCAGAGAGCCCGTCCGTCTCGCTGTAGTCCTTCTCCTCCATCTCTGTGCCCTGGAGCGGGGAGATACACAGGGTTACCCGGCACCACTGCCAGGATGGATGGACAGATGGGGAAAGCCCTCCAACAGCAGGCAGAGAACAGCAGCTGGTGGCAGGGAGGCAGGTACCTCTTGGGAGTCCACAGCCAAGACCAGTTCCCCCACCCCGTGCTGCCGGCACAACCAAGGTCCCTGGAAAATGGACGCCTGTGAGCCTGGGGTCAGTTCAGCACCCGAAACCTCCCTGCCCAACTGCCTGGTGCAGCAGGCAGGGCCAGGGCAGCACTGTGCCTGCTGGCAGCAGCACAGCTCCCCGGCAGCTCCGAGGCTGACATCAGGGTGCAGCTGCTGCTCCCAGCCCTGCCAGGGGCAGCTCAGTCCTGGGACATGGAGCTAACCGCTTCCTCCCTCTGCCCTGGCCGGCAGCCACGGCAGTGCCATTTCCAGCACAGTCAGCACTTTGGGCTGCTGCACTGCTCCTTCTGCCTGTCCTGCCCATGCAAGGACCCATGCAGGCAGCTGGGAGACAGCTGGCAGAGCCCATCCACTGCCCTGGTTGTAGGGGGCTCCCCTCCGGGATGTTCCCCCGGGGCTGACAGCACAGGGGAGGTGCCCAGCTCACCGGGCTCCCTGCGGCCCCCACGCTGCAGCAAGGACATGGCAATGGGCAGCAGAAAGCGGTGGCACATCCCCTTCCTCTGCTGTGCCCTCCACTCTGCTGCATCTCATGGCACCCAGCCGTCACCCACCCCCCG